>NW_027176296.1:2683755-3186255 GCF_023349555.1 Cebidichthys violaceus | reverse complement strand
TACACAGAGCTGCTTATAGCTTAAACCTTCCTCTTGGTTGTTTTTCATCACCCATGCTGCTTAAATCAGACAGAGACAATTCTTCAGAGGAAAATAATGCATCTGTTTCTGAAAAACATCTCCTAAATCTCCCAAGAAAGCTGAAAGTAGTTTTGGACTCTCAACACGTGGCGGGATCACATCTGATGGCTGCCAGAGATGGTGATTAAACAGGATAACACAAAGTGTGTGTGTGTGTGTGTGTGTGTGTGTGTGTGTGAGTGTGTGTTGATGTTCCCTTATAAGAGCCAAATGTCCTTTCCTGTAAATTTAGGGCAGCAGGAATATATCATCTGCAAAGAGTTGAAGTGAGGTCAATCCTGCTTCATCTCCTGTTGGCGCCTACAGCAAGCTTTGAAGATGAGCTGATTAATAGGACTAAAAGTGAGACAGAAGGAGTTACTCTGGACTGAAAATCCTCTCTTTGGATTGGAAAATATAAGAGTTCAAAACAAATTAATCATTTGTCTCATAGAGTTAGTACCCATCTGCTCAAAGCACGGCTGCCACAAGTTTTTTTCTTAACAAATCATGATTTGTGATTATTAGCAATTGACTTGCTAGCCTAAATCATAGAATGTATTTAAAGATGGATGAAATGATAGCTCTCCAAAAGTGACAAGACCAAATTTTTTACTGAAAACAGCGACCTGTTGCAGCCGGATGAGAGCGATAAGAGTTAAACAGAAACGGTTCAGTCGCAAGCTGTAAAACCTAAACAATGGGCTGAGAGATGCGAAAAATGTAAAGCTACTATCACTCACTAATTCTCAGTGGGTTTGTCACTACAAGTGACCCCTTTCACATCCAAGTAGTCATGTGATCCATCGTCGGTATGAAAATATTGTATATTATCGTCCTGTCACTTCATGGAAAAAAAACTTCAAGCTAACTTTAAAACAGCTGCTATTTAGCCAAAATTCAGAGAGCTCCATGCTAACATTTGGTATTGAAAGTAATGTACATATACTGTATTGATTATCACTGACATGTTGCCCTGTCCACTTGTGTCTTCAAAAAATTGCTGCAACCATGGTTTTATTCAGTCTGGAAGTACACTTTGAATACATCTTGAGACATTCAGGATAATGTAAAATGAATTACTTATAACGGCCCATCCTAAACTTGGCAAGGCTTGTTTAAATCCCTGCATACTGTCGTCAGCTAACGCTTTATTTCCAAGTTGCAATTTATTTAACAAGTGTTTTACTGTTGGCTTTTGCTTGAGGCTAGTGTTTATGTTCCACCTCGTTTGCCAATTCAGTAATGAGTCATTTAAGTGACGATTTGGAGCCTCAGTTTATGTAAAGCATTCAGAGGACTGTGATGTCACCCAGTAGGCAAACCCACACAAAGAATGTAAACCTTTTTGCTCGAGTTATGATTTGGTGAGAAAACAAACTGAGCTGCCACTTCAAGACGTATTACCCTGTGTTATATAACTATATTTTATAGTTTCACTCACACTTTATTTTAATTTTTGTGTTTAGGGAACAGTTGTATGTTAAGTTTCTGTTTCTTATAGTTTGAATTTGTTTTAAATATTAGAATTGAATACAAAATACTCAAATCTCTTGCTATTTCTCCAGCAATTGTGTGTCAGGGGTGAGTTTACATCCACACTAATACGTCTTCCACTGGCAGAGCTACGAGTGTGAGAACAGACAACAGCGAAACGAGTGAAAGACGTGTGTTCACAAAATTTCTTGACCCATAATCTAGTAAAACTTAGATTTTTAAAATAATTTTGATGTGTGTGTGTGAGAGAGTACAAGACCTGCAGGCTTGTATGTAAGTTTGAAAAATATAACTTTTTTTCCCACTAAATTTGTTTGAGTGCTTGTTTGGGAAATATAAAGGAAAATCTTAAGTATCAAGCACAACCTTTTATTGGTATAGAGAACACTGCTGTATTTTCTGTAACTAAGCAAGCAATCTACTTCCTGTTTACATCTGCTTGCCAGGTGTAAGTGTAGTAAAATGCTGTTTTAAAACAAAAAAAGTATTCGTGTGGATGTACCTGAGGGTAAGGACAGTCAAGCTGTAGGACCACTACACATATTCCCCTGCTGTTCAGGAGGAAAAAAATACATCTTTTGGTTACATCATAAAGGGCATTTAAACAGTGACAGCTGTGTCTTTTCTTTTGGAGGGAAATTCTTTCCTGCTGTGTCAACTCTGGTTTATAGGAATTTAATAGAAAGAGGATTACCCTCTTTTATTGTTGTCTGGTATGGAAATCTTTACATGTTTTCCATACACTGACTAGGCTCGACGGGCTTCTTAATTTAGCAGTAAAATGCTCTGAGGTATTTACAGAATGTGGGTCCTCTGGAAGGCCATCCCAGACTGTCCTGACCAGCCTTGTGCAAAGAGTTTGAACTCCTGCCACCAGCTGCTGTGGACCAACGTGCCAGGAGGACAACAGGGATGCAGGTTGTTTTTGTTTCCACGGCCCTCAATATTGCTCAACATGGAATAACTCATGCACATTAAAATCATCCCTCTCTGGCTCCTTTTGCACTGCGACATTTTTCTCTTGCACATGTATTTGCATGTTATTCCTCCTCACATTTGATGTTGTGATCGTTGGTTTTACTGCCGTCCAGTTTGGTGTAGTTGTGTTTCTCTGTTTAGCTATCGTCGAACTTGTCGAGGTGATGTTAAACCTGCTGGTGCATTTTCATTCATGGAAGAATTTAGATGGACGTGATAAGACATGACTTTCACTTGAATCTGTGTCAATATTGACTTCGTTACCAACTGGTCTAATGTTTAATACATGATGATGTAATGTTTATACTCACAGGTAGGGGTTGTAACGCTGTGTTTATTGTTGCTTAGTTGCAAGCATTGTTGCTTATTATAGTGAGTAAACAGTTGATACTAAGGCCACACTGGCCAAGTTTAATAACTTTTATCTTGTAATAATAATTATATCTCTGGATTCCAAACTGATGATGAACTGTTATTATCTTGATTGAACTATTGTGTAATGGTGCTGTTAAATGGTGCAACAGATAGCGGAGCCTTATCTCTTCATCACAGCTCAGTTGAGATACGTTTAACTTTAGTTGGCTTTCTCTGAGTGCTGTACATTTTTATAGCGCTGACACATTAGAAATCCTCATGACTCATCTATTTCCTTTCATGTTGCTTTGCTGGCAAACCCCAAACTCTTGTAAAGTAAGGCCCAAATGTTTGCTTTTAATGGTCTGAATAAGGCTATGCATAGTACTTAAAGTGGCTTTAGTTAATTATAGATGTTACGTTCTAAGAATATCTCATATGTTTGCGAGGGTGTGAGGTTTTGCCATGGCACAGCTGAAAAAAATAAAATAAACTGTGTATTGTAATTAAGTAAATTCCTCACTTTAACTGCCGTTCACACAAACTGAACCAAATCTAATTAAATGTCAGCAACGGCACTGAGAAACGTGTCTGCCATTTTTTTTTTTGTTACTACTTTCTCACAGAAAATGCTACCAATTAATTAAACCTGGTGCAGGAGCTCACCTTGTGGGCTGGTTTCTAAGCAGCAGCAGAGATACAAACAAAACCAATGAGAGACTTGCTGCTCCGTGGTTTGGTGGCTTATAGCATCTCTTCATCAAAGAGGAATTTTGACATGGTTTGGGCAGAAAGCTGAATCGTGGCGACTGTGTCATTCTGAGGAAATGAGCTGTTAAATCCCCAAGAGTCTATAATATGGACTCAGATTGAGACTAGAGAGAGGAACATGACTTTTTGTACAGTAGAGCCATTGTAGCGTTGTACAGAAACTGATTCATGACATCATATAGATGTTGGACAGTAAACAAGTAATCTTTGTCATACGTAAGTTGAGTGGAAAAATCATTCCACGGGTTATTAGAATTGCATATTTCTCTGAAGGGAAGTTTTATTGGTTTTACTTCTGGCAACATGTCACTTTATCTTGACAGCTTTTAATAAACATCAGGCCACAGCTGGCACTGGTTTGACCTGCTGTCGTGGTCATCTTCATCGTGTGATCTTTTTCAATATCTAAAGTTTATTTTAATGAACTTTTTCACTGATGATTCTCTCTGTATGAAGCTTCTTCTGTCTTTAAGTCTTGTGTGGGCCTGTACTCGCAGTAGCCAACAATAACACGGCCCTTTTGGTCTTCTCATTTGCCGGGTGCAATGTGGCTTTTTAGTAACGTGAAGACATGTCACGCATCTATGTTTCATGTTTTCCATGAGCTGCTTGCTTCTACTGTACAGCTCGTCTGTGGTTTATGGTCCTGGCGGCGAGGTTTTTAGTGCACCGTCAGCCTGTAGGAAGCTTCAGCTCAGGCTGCACGTGTGGTGTGAGAGGCATAGCCGAGAGGCTGAGTGATGGGAGGCACAGGCGCTGACTTGGCCTCAGACGTCGAATCACTGCCGGGATGAGCTCATGTGAATAAGTGGTGCTACAATAGATTTTTAAATGTGGAACGAGTGATGCATATTGTAAAATCATAGTGTTTTCCAACATGAATTCTGTCTCTTATTCATACAGATATGCTACCATCACACCAAACATGTCTGAACAGAATTACTCACACTGTGTGTGAGAGGGTATGAACACAAAACTAATGAAGCACCAAACTGTATCAAGATGGTCGTGAGTCTGACTGTCCTGTTGCCCTGTTCCAGACAAACAAAGTGAAAGTGTCATTCAGAACCAACCAACACGCCTCTATGGGAAGGTATAAAGAACATTACTAGATATTTGAGGCTGAATTAATATTGATAGTAGAGACAATATGATGATGATGTATAAAGCTAATAGGATTTTTTTTTCTCATAAAAAAGTTTTCCCAAAATAATCTTGTGACAACATCGGTGTTAGCGATTACACCAGACATTTTACAAGAAAATATATTCTTCAATGACGTCTCTGTAGAGCCTTTACTCTGATCTTTATTGCTGTGTCGGCCTCTCCAGTCAAACTTTCACTGCAAGGCTGCAGGTTTCCATCTGGTGCCGCGTTCTGGCTGCGACCCGTTGTTTTTCTGTCCTCTGGACGGCTTCATACCAAAAGTTTTATTTACATTGTCAGGTTCTCTTCTAGCATTGTGCTTAAGTTCAAAATATTGGCAAAAGGGCGCTTTTCGCTTTGACACCAAATCCTCAGTAACGTTTTGTCAATCAACTCTCCTCTTGTCACGTGAGAAGTGACTCCTGCTACTCTGTGCTGCTGCTGTACGGAGCAGACACTTTCAGTTCATATTATAATCCCACGTCCGACTAAGCACTGATAACACTCCTAGTATTTTACACTTTTTTTTTTTTTTTATGTGATGTACGTGGGCTCAGCAAAAATGAACTAAATGGGTTTTATTTCTATTGAAAAAAACCCAGCAAAACGATGGTGGGGGCAGGGGGCAAGTAATGAATCAGTGCATGCCCAAACACTGCATAACGCCGGTAACAGACAGTGTTTCTATATTACTTCTCAAATTGATACACGTCGTCTTTAAAAGAAGCATCGGTCTGGCCAACTCATGGATAGCTCTAACAGAGATGGTTGTATAGTCATACCGTGACAGTGGATACTCTGTCACAGTATCCAGTGCCTGACGATGAGGTATTGCCTTTGGAATGGAAAGGGCTTCTGTGCATATTGGTCCAGATCTGTTTTTGTCTCTATAGTTAAAGTGGATCACCAGTGTCAGAGTGAAGCATTTGGAAAAAGAACCTTGTGCGTTTTCAATCATGGCTACCTTGTCTTTAAATCATCCTCACTTTTGTTCTTTCTTCACATAGATGCTCTGAGACAAACCTTCACACACATTCCTGTATCATCTGAGTAAGTGCTAGGGATAAGACAATAGTGGCTTTCTGGTACTAAGCCACATTCTGGTATGTAAGACAAAAAACACTACACTTTCCTTCACCCATTTGATAATAAAATCAAAATGTTTGAAGGTCTCTGGGAATGTCTTTGGCCTCCTGGTTTGTTTTTGTCAGACCCACCACTTACAGCTGTCATGGCTTACAGTAGAAATGTACACTCATAACAATCCTTCATCCTTGGTTATCCTGCAGGCCTTAGAGAGACTACAGTAGGTATAATTTACTGCCTCACAAGCGGCTTATTCTAACACTTTGTGGGTACATACCTTTGTAGATTGTTCAGTGAAAGTTTTAGCACTTCATACCTGTCACCCCATGCTTTATAATTTAGGGATTGTGTTTTGGGAATAACCTCTATTATGTAAGCATGTTATTATGATGTTTTCATCCGCTGACACATGCATTCAGTTGCATCTGTACCTCCTCAGGCTATCAAAAACGTCAAGTGAGTCTCTTTTTCCAATGACGTGATGGTGAAGGAAGAGAGTTTTATAACTGTGATTATTTCATTTTCTGCCTGTTTCCAGCTATTACTCCTCACAGTGCCACATGTGACACAGATCACAGCAAATTCCTGGCATCGCAGTCACACAATAAAACCCAAACAAGAGAGCTGTCATTGGAATATTGTGTCTGTGGATTTGCGGTCTGCAGTTAATGAAGTTAATGGAAACAGCAGTTGTGACTGAAGGCTGGATGCCGGGTCACATCTCCGTCCCTGATGACAGAGGCAGGAAGACGAGACAAGGGAAGATGTGGCTGATTTCATTCTCAGGGGGTCAGTACGAAGCAGCTGTGAAAAAGGAGGAAATGAGGTCAGCCCCAACTTAGGGAGTCACATTTTTGGAACCACCCACACCAATGACGATGTATTTCTTCAGCTCTTTTCATTGTCTCCCTTTATTTAAATACTTATTTACAGGACACTTGTACACCTGGTTCAAGCTATTATGGTAGTGGTGCTTGGTCGAACTGTCCACAAAGCTTTTGTTTTGGGAGGTCTGGGGGAGTTTTTCCCCTCCAGATTGCTGGGGATTTCCTCTCCTCCCCCAGGGACATCCTGTTATCTGAGCTGTGACTCAGTGGAAAGACCTGCTTTCAGTGACTGGACCATTTCTCCCCTCTAGATTACCACATTTGATTGATGCAGGCAATCTTTCTAATCTAACACTCACATTAAATACCTTTGTTCCATTTTGCAGCATTGTACTTGATGAATTTAATCAGGTTAGGGAATATAGCCATTAACTACTTCAATTGACATTTGTGAAAGGAAATGAAATATAAATCAATCATTTTCTCCTATAACTTTAGCAGCTGTGTGTGGGATGACTCAGGTCTGGACAAGAGGAAATACGGAGGAGGAAATTAATATAACAGCTTGTGGAAGGAAAATCTGAGTTGTGAAACCGTTTTGTGGGGTTCAAGAAAGTTTGAGAGGGTTGAAAATTCAAAGATCATTTCCATCCATTTTCCTCTCCTTATATGTGGCCGGGCTGCAGGGGCAGCAGGCTAAGCAGGGTCTTCCAGATGTCAAAATGAATCTGTTCAGACCAAATCATCATCTGTTCACCCCTATCAGCAGAATACCCTCCAGAACTGTTCATTGAAAATCAATTGAATCACTTGCCAGCCGACAGATGCTGTGATTTTTGTTGGGAGGGCTGTCTCGTCTCATTGGTCTTTGATCTTGACTGAAATATTAAGATAAAAACGCTCTAGATCCCCTGATGATGACTCCTAATGGTATTGGTCCTTTTACGTTTCGTCTTGCGCCACCAACAGGCTAAAATGTCCACTTGCTGAAACTTCCAACATCCAACTTAACTTCTCCAAAGCTAATTATTTTTAAACTAAATCTTGTAGGTTTCTGCTGTTCTTTGAGATATGCGGTAACGAGAATGGATTTCTCTTGTGTTGTACCTTTTGAGTCAAGTACACCCCAGTGAAAGACCTGACCTTTGCCCTTTTAGCCTGGCCCTGATTGATTGTCACACAATGTTTTTCCAAAGTAATTAAAATCGTTACGTCCCGAGAAGTAGAACGATGCTGATTGAAATATAGGCCAGTTGTGCCCGAGGGCCCCCTGTTAAACAGCTGGGCGGGGTGAACTCTAACATCCCTGGCCCGTACTTTGGTTAACATGTTAGTATGTCATTTTCTTCTTCTCTCTATAAAGACTCTCATTAATGCTGTTATTGCACAGTCACACCCACAATGTGCTTTCATAGCGTAGCAGATTGAGTATGTAGTCATGAAGAAAGATGCTGTGACAGACACATTTAAATTATGAGTATATTTCACTGATATCATTGGGATTTGGGGTTTCTTGCGTCCAATAATAGACAAAATTGCATGTGAGTTAAACAGAGTGAGACACAAACCCTTCGTCGCAAACAACAACGTTGCAGCTGTTTGCACCTTGTTTGCCTTCTTCTTGTCCAAAAACTCCAGGTTTATGAGTAAACTTGGTTCTTGGGCCTCCTGACATAGTCTGAATCTTTTCCAAGTTTAGAATTAGACATTTTCCTCCCTTCATTTCCTCCTTCACTTAAAATCAGCACAATGATCAAATTTTCAATTTTGTTGTGAAGGAAGTATTACAGGGGCTTCTCGGGTCTGGACCAGGATGTTGAGATCAATGTGTGTATGTGAGAAATGTGAGTCTGGACTTCACTAATGAATACGTATCGCGCTTCAAGAGACACATTTATTCATCGGATTGAGTTTGTTGATGTTGTGAAGACACGGACTTCAGGGGAATCATTTTTTAAATATTCTGTCAACATGTTGTCTACTGTGTTCAGTGGTTTTACCTCGGCTTCTAAATATTACATTACATTACAGTCATTTAGCAGACGCTTTTATCCAAAGCGACTTACAATAAGTGCATTTAACATTGGTAATCAAAAGAACTACTAGTCACCAGAAGTCATAAGTACATTTCCTTTTCCAAACAAGCATCTAAGAGCATGAAGCAGAGCATAACTCAGAGCCAAAGTACAGGGCAGAAACAAGAAAAACAGTTAGTGCTATAAGTAATACGAATACAATAAGTGCAACAAGCTAGTATGAAAACAATAAGCGCTAAGTGGAGGGCTCAGGGTAGCACTTCCTGAAGAGGTGGGTTTTCAGCCTGCGCCGAAAGATGGGCAGCGACTCCGCTGTCCTGACGTCAGTGGGAAGTTCATTCCACCACTGTGGGGCCAGGACAGAAAACAGCCGTGACCGGGTCGATCGGCCGCCAGGACCTCTGAGCGACGGGGCAACCAATCGCCCCGAGGCAGCAGAGCGAAGTGGTCGGGCGGGGGTGTAAGGCTTGACCATGGCCTTGAGATAGGAAGGAGCTGTTCCTTTCACTGCCCTGTAGGCTAGCACCAGAGTCTTAAACTGGATGCGAGCTCTTACAGGTAGCCAGTGTAGAGAACGGAGAAAGGAAGTTGTGTGGGAGAACTTGGGGCGATTGAACACCAGGCGAGCTGCGGCTTTCTGGACAAGCTCCAGAGGTCTGATGGCCGACGCCGTGGCTCCGGCGAGTAGAGAGTTGCAGTAGTCCAGGCGGGAGATGACAAGAGCCTGGATGAGAACCTGCGCCGTCTCGTCAGTCAGGAAGGGACGAATCCTCCTGATGTTGTAGAGCAGGAATCTGCAGGAGCGTGTAACGGATGAAATGTTTGCCGAGAATGACAGTTGGTCATCCAGGGTCACACCCAGGTTCCTCGCAGTCCGAGTTGGCGTCACCACGGTATCATCAATGTTGATGGACAGGTCCCGGTGCGGGCAACCCTTCCCCGGGAGGAACAGTTGCTCAGTTTTGTCTAGGTTGAGCTTGAGGTGGTGTGTCATCATCCACTTCGAGATGTTAGCCAAACACGCAGCGATGCGCGTCTCCACTTGGGTGTCACCGGGGGGAAATGACAAGACCAGCTGGGTGTCATCGGCATAACAATGGTAGGAGAAGTCATGCGAGCGAATAACAGAACCCAGAGATGTTGTGTAGAGCGAGAAGAGAAGGGGCCCCAGAACTGACCCTTGCGGAACCCCCGTAGTCAGCGTGCGTGGTTCCGACACGGCCCCCCTCCAGGTCACCTGGTAGGATCGACCCGTCACTGCAGATGATTTCTAGGTCTGATATTAGTTAAAGCATCTGTAATCTATATTTTAATATTTACAAACTATTGAACCAAAACTCTTTGTAGTGTCTTTAAGCATGACAGCTCAATCAGCTGACCTCAGGGTTGGGAACGTTAGTCATACCGTTTGTCTGACTGAACTCCTCTTCCAACAAAACTCAAGGAACTGAGTAGCATCAATGATCTTTGATGTGATCCGAGCACCAGCACTTACAGCATGAACTGTGGTTTTACTTTTTAGACTCTAAATGAGATCATTGTCCCTGTTACGCTGGTTAGAGGACCTATTTTGTAAAGACTGGATGCAGAGTTAATGAAAACAAGCTTTAAATTGAAATGGGTTTTATTGATGCTAATATATTGTGGGGGTTTTTCAACTCATTGTCAAATGGCTGGAATTTGTGAGGTTGTTTTACCTTGTTGTTATTGGTATGCTTGGAAAATGTCACTCGCCAACCAGATAATCTGAAGGCAAATTAGTGAAGTAATTCAATTTGGGTTAAGCCTACCAAACCTGATTATTCCTCACCTTCCCCATAATTTTTAAGTAGCCTCTTCTTGGATGGATTTCATAGTGTGGCACATGATGTGATGGTTGCAGTTAATTGTTTTCATTCTTGCTGAATCAGATCAGCTGTGTTTTCAGATGTTATATAGGTAATTTTATAAATCAATCTTCAGGATGTTTTTGTAAAACAAAGTCAGATGTTAAAGAGTGGTTCTGGTGACCACAGTCTGCCAGCTAAAACCAGGATTTCTCTGCAAAAGAAACTGACTTTATAATGAACAGATGTCTAATTCGAGACCTCCTGCGTGTCCTTCTTTGCCAAACCACTTCCTCACAATAGTTTAACAGGGCAGTGAGTCCAGACCTGAAACTGAGACCTTCGAGCCTTTCACCTCTGTAGTTACAGGTGACATCCATCCAACAAACATCTCAAAATACTCACTCAGGGTTTAATAGTCGCTGAGGTCCAGAAGCCTTTCTGTTCATTATTTTAAGTGGTAGCTGGCATTGTTTCCTGCCAGTGTCACAGCCCTGAAAATAGGTTTCTAAGTGAAGTGAAGAGTGTCTGAGCTGCCAGAGTCTGAATGTTCTAGATTCTTTGAGGAAGAGATCCTCTCTGCCTGTTTTGTGGTGTTTCGCAGAAGAAAACTGTTTGTCTTTGCCTGCTTTTGTGCGTTGCTGGGAAGGACATTCAAGGGGTAAAAAATCCTGTGACCTTCTGGAGTGTCAGCGCACATCATTATTTATTCTGCTTGCTAAATTAGACCGGAGAGTCTGTAAGCCCTCAACCCCAGCGGGGAGATTGGGGCTCACGCGGGTGGATATGTGGATACTCACAGTCATGCATGAGCACACAGATGCTCAAACAAACCTCTGACCGAGGTGCACACATTGCAAGACTGCACACACAGCCAGTGGAGCTGATGCAGGTGGGACACATCAACAAGCAATAACTCAGCACACGCATCCTTCTACCCACACACATCTTTCCCACCTCTCTCCAATTCACGCTGATCTCGTAGTGACTCTTGTTTAACCTCAACAGGTAATCTTTGCACATGTTTTTATTTTCTGAGGCGCTCTTTAGAGGAAGGGCCCAGTGTTCGATCGTACAGCAGAAAGTGTGTTGATTTTATTGCCTGTGGCCCAGCATGACCGCAGCAGAAACCATTACCAGGTGGGCTGCTCTCCCATGCAGACTGAGGGTGCAGATGAATATCTCTGTCTATAAGTGTTTCAGGATGGTTGGTACAGATGCATTAGCTGCTGTCAGTCATTCACTGTCATGAGGAACAACACACACACACACACACAGAAACACTTATTCTAAATGGAGTGTGGTGCTGCCAGTGGGTTTTTGTATAATTTAGTCACTATTGGTAGTCATCCAGACAGCCTGTCAATCAATCAGTCAGTGAAGCTGCATTCAAACTACAGGCCTTCAGTGCTCAAGGCCTTTGTGCTGGATTTGAACTTTTTTATATTTACCCCAAGGTTTAATGTCCATCTGCTTACAACATGAACCAAAAGCAATAAAAGCTTTTAAGACTAACAATTTTTAAAAAAGATCTTTTTTTGCCATGCTGGCGTGACTTTATAGGCAGTCCACCTCTCGGTCCTGACTGAAATATCTCAACAACTAGTTTAGTGGTCCCCAGACTTTCCCTTTTGTGCCACCATGAGGTTGACATTTCCTCTAACGGCACCAGCAGGTCACCGTTTTGACTTATCCAGTAAACTATGCCAATATATGCTAAATGGATTGGTGTCACCATGAGGTTCACCATTTATGGCATTGCGGGAAATGTCCATACAACTGTTGAAAGGATTGGTTTGGTATAGACATTGAGGTTCCTTTCAGGAGTTTTCAGCACTTACAGTTGTGGTCAAAAGTTTACATACACTTGTAAAGAACATAATGTCATGGCTCTCTTGAGTTTCCAGTTATTTCTACAACTCTGATTTTTCTCTGATAGAGTGATTGGAACAGATACTTCTTTGTCACAAAAAACATTCATGAAGTTTGGTTCTTTCATGACTTTATTATGGGTTAACAGAAAAAGTGACAAAATCTGCTGGGTCAAAAATATACATACAGCAACATGAATTAGCAATTTTGGTGACTTAGAAAGTTGTGTCAATGAAATGAGCTTCATAGCATGGCCTCTTAACTTCTTGTGAGTGATTATGAGTGACTACAACTGGTGACTTCTCTGAGGCCATTTAAATAGGGCTCATTGGATACAAACGCCCACAAACGCTACAATGGGAAAGTCAAAGGAGCTCAGCATGGATCTGAAAAAGCGAATCATTGACTTGAACAAGTCAGGAAAGTCACTTGGAGCCATTTCAAAGCAGCTGCAGGTCCCAAGAGCAACAGTGCAAACAATTGTTTGTAAGTATAAAGTGCATGGCACTGTTTTGTCACTGCCACGATCAGGAAGAAAACGCAAGCTATCACCTGCTGCTGAGAGAAAATTGGTCAGGAGGGTGAAGAGTCAACCGAGAACCACCAAAAAGCAGATCTGCCAAGAATTAGAAGCTGCTGGAACACAGGTGTCAGTGTCCACAGTCAAGCGTGTTTTGCATCTCCATGGACTGAGAGGCTGCCGTGCAAGAAGGAAGCCCTTGCTCCAAAAGCGGCACCTTAAGGCTCGACTGACGTTTGCTGCTGATCACATGGACAAAGATAAGACCTTCTGGAGGAAAGTTCTGTGGTCAGACGAAACAAAAATCGAGCTGTTTGGCCACAATGCCCAGCAATATGTTTGGAGGAGAAAAGGTGAGGCCTTTAACCCCAAGAACACCATGCCTACCGTCAAGCACGGTGGTGGAAGTATTATGCTGTGGGGCTGTTTTGCTGCCAATGGAACTGGTGCTTTACAGAGAGTAAATGGGATAATGAAGAAGGAGGATTACCTTCAAATTCTTCAAGATAACCTAAAATCATCAGCCCGAAGGTTGGGTCTTGGGCGCAGTTGGGTGTTCCGACAGGACAATGACCCCAAACACACATCAAAAGTGGTAATGGAATGGCTAAATCAGGCTAGAATTAGGGTTTTAGAATGGCCTTCCCAAAGTCCTGACTTAAATCCCATTGAGAACATGTGGACAATGCTGAAGAAACAAGTCCATGTCAGAAAGCCATCAAATTTAACTGAACTGCACCAATTCTGTCAAGAGGAGTGGTCAAAGATTCAACGAGAAGCTTGCCAGAAGCTTGTGGATGGCTACCAAAAGCGCCTAATTGAAGTGAAAATGGCCAAGGGACATGTAACCAAATATTAGCACTGCTGTATGTATATTTTTGACCCAGCAGATTTGATCACTTTTTCTGTTAACCCATAATAAAGTCATGAAAGAACCAAACTTCATGAATGTTTTTTGTGACAAAGAAGTATCTGTTCCAATCACTCTATCAGAGAAAAATCAGAGTTGTAGAAATAACGGGGAAACTCAAGAGAGCCATGACATTATGTTCTTTACAAGTGTATGTAAACTTTTGACCACAACTGTAAGTTATCCCGGGTATAACTTGTTTTTTGTTCAAATATATAATGTCACCATCATCCT
Organism: Cebidichthys violaceus; assembly: GCF_023349555.1. NCBI lineage: Eukaryota > Metazoa > Chordata > Actinopteri > Perciformes > Stichaeidae > Cebidichthys > Cebidichthys violaceus. The sequence continues at coordinate 3,172,138 of NW_027176296.1, read as the reverse complement.
GAGAAATACTTTGTGTTTACTGCAAATTAGCAAATGTTAGTGTGCTAAGATGCAAAATATTGTTTTATGAGCCTGGAAGTTTTGAACCAAAGTGTTTCCTTAATAGTTGCATCAACACTGTCATTTTTCTTGCATTGTGTCTTGTTGGGAGTCAAGCTAATGATGGCTCAGCCAAGTGGCCATGGTTGCCAGTATTATAACACATTTCTTTTTAATTCTAATAGCTTGGCTGTTCTTTAAAAACTCCAGTTTCAGTGGTCGAATGACAGGCTTTAAACCACTTGATGTGGGAAAAACTGTATGTGCAGCTTTTCATAATGATTAGAAAGTATATTCCAGATCTGTTTGACTTGTTTGCAGGAAAACATAAAAATAAGGACATTTAACATTTACAGTTAGATTTTATCTAAAGCTTGTCAGTCAATCATATGCCTCATTGAGGTAAAAATCTCAAGGGACGCTCAAGGCTCTATCTCCACAGGATATGAGATCTTTTTCAGAGAGTTGGAGGTGATTATTTTCACCTCCCACAGTGCTTTCGTCTGATAATAGGCCTCAGGTGCTGGTGTAAGTCTGGGGCTTTGGTAAAGCCTGTTTTCTTTAGAAACAGTCACTGATATTTGTAATAGTGTTTTGTGTAGCCTCTGTGATTTATAGCAACTATAAACAACTATAAAAGTAGCTTTTTTTTTACAGTGAAATCTGCTCTCGTTGTTTTTTTTTTCTGTCTAGTTTAAATTGTACTTATTTTTCTTAAACTTTTATAACAACATTCTTTCTCGGTCTCAATGATAAAAATGTCACTTGTTGAGTCTATGATGTGGTGTATATCTCTCACTTTCTCTCATTCACATAAACACTCAAACACGCACATACAGACGCTGTGTGTGGCCAAACAGGATTTTCTACAACAGGAAATAGAATCTCAACAGACAAGCAAATGGTGTAAGATTGTAAACAGACTTCCCACATCTGGGCCAGTTCTCTCCTCTGTCCCTTTTTTCTACCTATCACACCGTGGAGAATTCAGGCCTGGTCTTACGTGGGCTCAGTTTCCCTAAATATGCCCGATCACGGAGACAGACTTTTACTCTTTCTTGAATTTGGCATGGAATGAAAACCAAATGGGCAGACTTTGACTCTACCGGGGACAATTGGTTTCCATTATTCAGCACCCACATTGCTAGAGGTTCTTAGTACCTCTAACAGCAGAGGCATGTGAGGGTTGCCCTCGTAACAAAGAACAATGGAGGGCAGAAGTAAAGTGGAAGCAGCTTTTCATAATGAGAGATGGAAATCCCTGCTGGAACCATATTTAAGATCTCAAGGGAAAAACACATGGAGCATATTATTGCCAGGTCTGAATTTATGATTGTAAGAGATTAGCATGGCTTTAGTATTGTATATTTTTAAGATTTTGACTTCAGATTTTGTAATGTAACTTTACATTTACATGTGCTGGGCCGATGACTCTAAAGTTGCACCAGCAAAGACGAGGCAGCAGCATGACTGAAATTACAAGCAGGATCCAACTACTGACTGTTTCATTCATGTTGTACAAAACCACAACCTTGATTACACAGTGCAGTCAAGCAGTCCCACCCTGCCCTATTATCAGCCCAACACACAGAGTCTCTTTTATGAAGCAAAGCAGTACTGGGCTTTACCACTGTCACTATACTCACCCCTTTATCACACTGGGAAAGAAATTAAGAAAAAATCCTCAGCCGAGTTTTCCACATTTGATCCAGGCTGCTCTTACGACTCTTATGAGTGTGAGGCTTGAAGATTTTTGTGTTGTCTTTTACCCAGAAACAGAGTCTGAAAGGCAATGAGTATCAAATGTGCCTAGAGTTTGTCTGTAGTGGACAAATTAGTGAGGATGCAATGCGGCCTGATGATAAGTAATAAAACAACTAGTGTTTACAGCCATGCTAACGGCTCTGTGAGGCTGTACTTAGGCCTAACGGTGCTTCGAGGTAAATGCTAACGCTATTGTTACAACATGCTCACAATGACAATGCTACCATTTTCTTAATTTTGCTTGTAAGATGTTCACCAAAGGGGGGACTTGAATGTCTGTACCACATTTCTTTGCAATTCATCAAACAGTTATCAAGACAAAACCTCATGGTGGCAAGAGAAGAAAAGTCAGGGAATCATCTACGTCATTAGGATTCAAACTCTGGGCCCCATGCTTATCTGCACAAAATGTCACAGCAATCCATCCAGTAGTCCTTCAGATATTTAGTCTAGAAGTGGTAGACTGACTAACATTGCCCTCCACTGAGCCACGCCACTGGCATTGTAAACAAATATATGATCACCTCGATTCCTAGTATTTTCCTAACCACAATCCTGTCCCTGTCAGCAAGCAAATTATAAATGTAAACTTTAAACTGTTCTGCTTAAAACAGCAGACTCTTCTTAAAAAAACTTTCAAATTAAAAGACTTTGATGTGTCAATCAGGGACCATCGCTCTGATCAGAGTCCCTCCTCATCTATTGGTGGGCTGTAGTTGCCTCCATCACTATGCGTCTTGTGTGAACACCACGGCTCCTCCATCACTGTTTGAGAATGAGAGGCATGCTGCTCCCTGGGACGTCTCACCACTAAGTCATCAGCCTGGCACCCCCACGACCCCTGACCTCAATCCTGTCCGGGCGCTCACAACCAGTCACATCAAAGGAAGAGGCAGAGGAGGGAGCCCCCGTCTGTGCAGGGGGTTGAACAGTAGACAGGAAGAGGTAGACATGCACAGACTTGCTTACTTATTTCTTTTACACATTTAATATCATTTGGATATTACTGTTGTGGAGAACATCTGCTAATAGATATGACATAGAGATGGGTATACTACACACACACACACACACACACACACACACACACACACACACACACACTTACTTGAGTCCTACCATCCTCAGATCTTACTGGATCTTAGAAAAATGGTAATCAATATCATGTGATCTGATCTCGTGTGTGTGTGTGTGTGTGTGTGTGTGTGTGTGTGTGTGTGTCTGTGTGTGTGTGTGTGTCTGTGTGTGTGTGTGTGTGTGTGTGTGTGTGTGTCTGTGTGTGTGTGTGTGAGAGGTTGAGGTTATTTGGACCAAATTCCAGTAAGCATGCTGTGTGTCAAGAAAACTAGATTTGTGTAATGTGACAGCAGCAACAGGAACATTTTGTGTTTATGAAAGGAGTACAAATCACTTTTTTGAGACCTTTGAAGAGATTTACCTCCATCACCCTGATGGTGGTTCTTAATTACCTCCACCAGTTAAAAAGAAAGATTGCTCAAATAGAAATAAACTGATTGGATGGCATGTGGTGGATAAAAGCTTGAGTGGAACCTGTGAAAGCTTAAATGGAAATAAAAAGAATGGGGGAAAAAAAAATGTAGCACTCACAAGTAATTAATTAAAATGACGTCAATAAAAGCGCCTTTTTTTGTAGACTTCCAAAAAAATATAAATTAGTGAAGCCAACAACCTAAAGAAACTATCATTTGTTATAAGGGTACATCTTATAGTTCCTTTTCATGATCAAATTGTATCCTAAGCTGGTTCTAAACAAGTGTGTACAAGGTCTGAAGTATGCATAGAAGTCCCTCCAGTGATCATAGCACACCCAGAATCCAGCAGCAAAAGTGGACTGCAGTCAATAAGCCGTTGTCTGTAATGTCCCGCTGCTACACAGAACGCTATTCGCCAATTTATTCAAAGTTATAAATATTGAACGTGTCCAAAATTGCGCCAAATTTGACAAAGCATTCCATGGGGTCCCCAACAAAACACTCACCAAGTGAGAAGTAGATTGGCTGAGTGGTTCTTGTGATATTCAAAGAACAAATACACAGATAGACGGATGGGCAGAGATTCCTTGCTTCTCAGTTCCATATTTATGAAAATCTAAATATTGTGCAATAAATTGCCAAATTGAGGCCTTTCCCACTTATTGTTTTATTCACATATCTTGTTTTCCTCTCTACAGTAACTTTTCTCGTGTTCTCATGTGTGGACGCACTCATATAGAAGACTTATGGCCACTCGCTCACACACCAGCCGACAGACATGGCCTCTCACACAAGCAAACAAATTCACAAGTTTGGGTTTTCTCACACATGTGTCCACACACTCCGACTCGCAGCGAGTGTGTGTGTGTGTGTGTGTGTGTGTGTGTGTGTGTGTGTGTGTGTGTGTGTGTGTGTGTGTGTGTGTGTGTGTGTGTGTGTGTGTGTGTGTGTGTGTAAAAAAACAGATGAAATGAGGCGGTGTGTTGGAACTCTGACACGGCAGCATGGCCGGATTTTTTAAAACAGCACCCCAGAGGGAAGTGGTGACGGGCTGACAAAATGTCTGAAATGAGTTCTTGTCAGCTTTTTCTCCCAACACTTGCACTAAAAATTGATTTGCTTTCTGTTTCATCTCATTATGTGCAAGTTTCGACTGTTAAAAGGCACTCGCAATAAATCTAAGTTATTGTTGCTGTCACTTGAACACCGTCTGTGCCAAGATCTCCCACTGGGTGAATGTAAAAGTGTGTGTCTGGGTGTGTGAGTTTTTGTGCACTCGTTCGTGCGAATGTCTTTGCTGTTGGACCTTAAATCATTTCTCGGTTGTTGGTTCGGTTTCCAAATATGTCAAGAATGTCTTCTATCCACAATAATGGTTCAAGCCTGTCAGTGCAATTTACACCCAACACTTTGTTCTTACTTTATATCAAGGTTTTCATTCTTACATTCTTAAATTGCCTTACTGAATTTACTGCGCAGGGATTTGTTTTCCTTAATAATAGAGGCTATATTTCTCCATTCCCTTGACACAGGTTTTAATGGTTTTGTTGTTGTTTTTGCTAATTTTTTTTGTCTCTAATGGTCAACACAACATAGAAAGCCTTCCATTATTGTCCTAGATTTATGAGAAGCCAGACGCCAGTCTTAAATAAGCGGTTGGATTTGCTCTGTTATGAAAAAACCCCTAAATCTTCTCAGCTGGGGATGATGCCTCTCTTCCCATCAGTGAAACAATGCCAATGACCAGTAGCCAAGACTGATAGGTGCATGACTTTAAGCAACAGGTGTCCTTTATTTTGATCTAGGAAGAGAAAGGACTGCTAAGACAAGAAACATCAAGTTTTGGTCTCACCACTGCAGCCAAAAGTCACACTACTTATATCTCCTGAGCTGGACTCTTTTGCCTCCTGTTATGTGTTTACACAACCAACCGGAGTCTTCATTTCTCTCCTCTTCTTTGCACTTAAGTAGTAAGCTCTTCTCCCTTTTCTCCCCCCACCATAACATCTGTCTCTTCAAACCCGCAGGGAGCATATCCTGGATCCGTTTGGAACTAAACTGTGTAACTCCAGGAGGTAGCGAAAGGGAGAGACACTTACTATAAACTCCACACCATCTTACCTGTTGAGTGCCTTGGAAGAGGAGGTTTATTTTATAGGCAAGGGAGCCGTTACAGGACCATTTTCTCATTAGAAACACTTGGGCTGGCTCTCTGTGATGCTGAGAGAGGACTCCTGGTCTGTCTATTTTGTAATTTTAACCTTCATGCTCAGCTGTGGATCTGGGTCACAGTCTCAGCACGCATACCACCAGCAGCTTAAGGAAGAGACTGAAGGAGGCACATTCTTCTCTACTTTAGGTAATCCTTAAACTATGCAGGCTTGACTGTTTTTGCTTACTTTCTTGGCCATTTCTTGACATTTTCCTACACAATTGTTTGGAGTGCGCTGGGGGAGGCTTTTGTTTTTCCAGGGCTTGGGGTTAGCGGCTTGATTGATGGGCTGATTTTGTGATGAAACAGGACCGTTCAGTCATTGTTTGATTTAGCCTCCAGAAAAAGGTGGATCCATTACCTCACCAGAGGAGGGAGGATGAACCAGGAAATACTCCTTCAGGGCACTTTAACCTGTCATACTCTAATCTTGGGGAAAAATCTTCTGACACTCAGGGGTTTAAGTCTTTAAGATGATCTTTCTGTCATGACAGCCGACTCACTCAACATCAACTATGCTGATTTAATATTTCTTTGTAGCATGGGAAGTTGCTCGTAAGTGCTCACTTTCATGCGCAATGAACTCTTTATGTAGATTCGTTTCATTAAAAGGACACATGTGTAATGGCTTCTAATAGTTTCCAAATGTATAACTCCCCTGTGACAGTTTGACATATTAGTGATCTTTGCATCCGTTATTGGTTCTCAGATGCATTTCAGTCTCTCAGCATAAGTTGAGTGTTGTGGGCGTTGTGTAATGGCCTTTGTCTTTTAAAAGCAGCTCATTGCTACAACACCAGATTGATTTCAATATGAACAAATATATTTTATATTTCTCTGGGGTATGCGGGGGCCAGACAGGGTGAGAACTGAATGGCTGAATGAATGCTGGCATTGTCTACTGGGACATACACACACACACAACTACACACAGCTCCTCATAGCGTCCTCCTTTGTTCTTTCTTGAAGACCCTGTTGTGTTTGAACTAAACGTTTGTCTGCTTTAGATTTAACACTTAAACACCACATCATGCTCACCTTTTACTTTTTTTACTTAGTGGAAAAGCTGAATGCACCCACGCTCATGAGTGAGAGGGTGACCTTTGACTCCTGTCCTTGTAAATGTGTTCCTCAAATGTGCTGTGCCTCGTAATGTTTCTCTCGGATGTGAAATCATCCCCTCAAAAGGTCGACAACATTTTTGAAGTGGTTTGGTCTCATGTTACCGCCTCTGAGATAGTGGTGACCTTTGAGACAAATGTGTGAAAGGCATAGTTTGACATTTTGGTAAATATTCTTATTCGCTTTCTTGCTGAGAGTTATGCTGTAATTATGCTTCTTATGCTGGAATTATGCTTCTCTGGGCTGCACGAATGTAAACGGGTGTGATTTGATGTGTTTTGTCTATTCTTGTAAAGATTGGGGGTGAAGGCGTCTACAGAGAAGCAATGTCACGTTCAGCAAAACACAAGAAAGAAATGTAGAGAAAATCGGAAACCTTTTTTTTTTGGGACAGTGTAAACAAACTATAATATCTGTGAAACAAACAGGATATAATTTGAATTTAAAGGCACAGAGATTAGGATTTTACCAAAAAAACAATCTATAGACTCATACAAATATAATCACTTATGACCCACTAGAAGTGTGTGGCGGTGTCTGTATCTTCAGAAACAATGCTCTCTGACTGTGTTATTGCTTTTCTTTTCATTTTGTTGTGTTTTGGACATTTGTTAGTGTCAACCTCTATAAAAGCGTAGCCAGATTGTAAGCATGCATCTCAGAGGAAGCTATGAAAATATTGGACACAGCAGAAAAAACGCGGTGAAACGCCAAGCAGTAAGCCTGTTACAAAACAAGAGTGAATCTGGTGTTTGCTTTCACCCTCTGTTTAAGCACCGTAACCTCCCTTGAGCTTCCAAACTGCAACCTTTAACAGCGTAAATGGAGGGAACAATGACAAGATTGACAATGACACTAAGTGCCTTGACAAAAAATGTACACACAGGAGGCTCAAACGTGTGTAGACACATACTCTAACTCTCAGTAAGAAAGCAAATAAGTCTCTTAAAGTGGCAAACTATTTCTTTAAGCTATTGCGGCACACTAGAGGTTTCTAGTGAAAGGCTGACTGCTAGTATCTGTGGCATCCCATGTGTGGGCTCCAGTTCCAGTCTGTATACACCTTTTGATACACACACCACATCCTCAACCAAAGCCAAAGTTAGAGAGACAAAACACAACTGTTTCACATTTCTCGGACCAGTCACAGTGTGTTTTTCCAGTCTTGAAAAAGGCACCTTTATGTGAGTGGAAACTGGTAAAGTGTGAGATCAGAGGATTGTAGCGTAAAAATAAGACGTAGGTCAGTGGGCGTATGCAGCTGTTTTTAGAAGTTTTAGAGAAAAGAGTGTGTGTTACTGTATTTTGGGCAGGAGGGAACGTGAGAGAGGTGTTGGGAGCAGGGCATGTGGGCGGCAGGGGAGGAGGAAGACATTATGGGTGATTTTCCACCTCGTCTGCACTACTTAAAATGTACACACCTTGTGTTTTTGAGATTTCCACACAAAGCTGGCCTTGTCCTGAAACTGCCCAGGAAGCGAGATCAGACATGGTAAAGAGGGTGATGGCTGCTTAAGGATACAGTAGCCTATGTGGTGTCGAGTGGCTTCAGGTTGTGAAGTCTCTCAGTGTTAACTCCCACAAAGCTTAACTGGGCTGTCACTGGAGATGGAGAGGATAATGGAAGAAGTCATTTCCCTCTTCATGAAAATGATATCAGCCACAGTGCAGACACAACTACAGATGTACAAACAGCAGTTCAAGTTGCCTGATCCAGATGAGCTCATAATGGACATGAACTGTGTTTTGATAACTTATGGATTCTGAATCCTGAGCGCCTGTTCCACAGTCTGGGCTCTTTCAGGCCACTGTGGTCAAGTACGTTCACTCATTTTCACCCCTAATCAAAGCTGATTATGGGATGCTTTCTTTTGGATGTAAAATCTCTGCTGTGCTGATTTTTAACACGGATGACTGATGGAGGCTGGTGAAGGAAAGAGCGAGCGCCGTCATGCCTCCTGTGTCTTTCACGGGGTAATGAAAGAGGCTTTTTAAAAGCGACAGCAGTGAGGCTTTTTCAGGCATTCCTTTGACATGACCTTATAGGAGGAACACGCTCTGGCCCTGTGTGGGGCGAGGACAGACAGAAAGAGGCCACTGTGCTGAGCCGTCAGCAGGATGGACAGATGAGAGAAAGAGGGGTGGTGTGACGGAGAGGGATGGAGGACATCAAGGTGGACCACATTTACCCATGACATCACTAAGAGGAAAAGCTCCCCTTGTGTTTTTTCCCACAGCATGTGCTTAACATGTTAGCCATGTTGCATGTAATGTACACGCTGCCCAGCCGGCTGGTTTCCTGACTCGCACGGCAAAAGTCTCAGATACAGTCCAGGTCTTGTGTTAGTGTTATTTGATTTAGCAGCAGAGCAAAAACAAACCCTTGTCTGGATCATTTAGCTGAGATTATCAAGAGACTAATTCACACCTCCAGTGTACAGTATAGACATTATGTGGCCCGTGTGTACAGTAAGCATGCGCTGAAGCAGCTTTTTGTCCATCAAAGCTACTGAGTAAATGAGACGAAAGACTTAAGGGTGCGAAATGGAGTGGTTCATTTGTAGAGTCTGTAATGTTTTCCTGTCCAATTAGCGTCACACATACATCATGAGACCCGTTTGCCTCTGTGGAGTTCAGTGCTCAAGTGAGACAACATATGTGTCCACCACAATGTCGTCTTCTTCATCTTGTCAAACCTTCATCTGATTGGATAGGGGGTCTACATATTGTCTTACAGAAGGGGATCTTCCAGTGTAAACACTCAAAAACCGACCTAAGTTGTTTTCCAGACTTCCAAGAATTTCTGAAGTTCCTTGAATCGTCAATCAAAGTGCTCGCTGTGTGACTTTTTGAAGCGATCCAGAGTGGAAGGAAGTGAGGCGCTCGCCTCATGGGGAGGTAATAAGCCATTTCGACAAACTTTCCTACAGTGTGTTCCTCGTGCCAATGCCTTCCCCTCAGCATAGCTGCTGCAGCCATCCCTGGCAATAAAAAGCTCTGTTTGATAGAGTCAGGGGGCCTTTGCAGCTTTCCTCTCCAGGCAAAAGTAACCCTAATCCGACTCCCATTTGTTAATGATTTACAAGTATTGTGAAATCTTCTCGATCTTCTTTCCAGGCAGATGCTCAAATCCAAGTACCAGCCTCTTAAAGTGCAATATGTTTTCTCAACATTGAAACTCATTATTTAAATGGACCTCGACGGTGAAAACCATAGAGAATTCAATTTTGTCCAAATACAAGCAGCTGAACAAGAACTCTAATAAAGCCCTCAGCACTTAACTGTTGTCAATAGTCTGTGCCTTAGACACAGATCAAGTGGTACCAATGTGTTGAGTCTTGATACCCAACTCCTCTAACACACTTACAGCCCAGCAAGAAGAAACAACCCACAACTAAATGTATTTCCTGTCGCGATGAGATGAACTCAAATAGGAACTTTCTTCTCTTATCATAAAGTTCCCCGTTAATGTTGTGTCTGAAGGGCTTCAGTGTTGTGCTTTGTTATGTCTGTTCTTGAGCCAAAGACAGATAATTATGTGGTTTACATGCTCGTTTGGGGGGATAAATACTTTTATGATGATTATGCCTCAACCCCTCCACTTTGTGACACAAATATTGGTTTAGTGACAGTAAACTTTGCTATTGGTCTGGTCAGGAAAATGACTACTGTGTTTAGACAGGAATAAATATTCTTCTCGTTAAAATACTCCCTGGATTGATACAAACAGACTCGGTGCTCCTCAGACAGATGGCTGTAGTGTTTAGGGCCCAGCTGTGTGGCAAAGATGTCTTTCCTTGTGTTTATAAGTCCATAGTTGTAGATCAGTAGGAACTCCTGGCAGTTATTATCCGTCTACTTTTAAATACAGCTCAGAGTTTCACTTTAATGTTATCTTTCCATCCCTTTCCTTGAACAGTTTTTACAAGCTCAGGTTGAGCTGAAAACCTTTTTTTTTGTTGTTGTATGTCTAATAACGTGACAGTTCCGCCACGGCTGTAACACATTGATCTTTTTAAAGCAGACACCACCTCTCTCACTTTATTGGCCTTAAAACCATTATTGGCTGTACAAGGATGCAGCTATCAAGTTCGCAGATGTTTCAGCTGGAATGTGTTCAATGCAAAGTGGTGCCATACCGTATTGTAGTAAGCCAGAAGCCAGTAATGGTTTAATGCACCTTTTCAGGAAGGGTCAGGCTAAATGGTTTATTTAAATGCAGCTGTAAGATGTAAGAAATTAGCAATGAAGTGAAGTTCAGACTGGAAATGGCTGAAATGGTGTACGTGTATTCTTACAGGTACTGGTTAGAAGATGAAATGTGATCTAGGAAGTCCAATCTGAGTAATGCATCAATGTGTTTTAAGATGCTAAAACTCTGATGTTATCCTCTGTTTGATGATCGTGAGACCAAGTGAATCGGTAATTTACCCGGATGAAGCGCTTGTATACCTTTGATTGGCCAGTACCTTGAATTGTCAGATGACTTTGCATTGCCTTGCAGCAAAAGTTGATTCATATTCAACTCTTTTTGCTGAAGCCCTCTGCCTTGACACCCACACTGTGTCAATGCAATGTTTTCATTAAAGTGAATTAGGGGTTTGTAATTAGTTTGAACACGGGCTTAAGGTGTGGTCTCAAAACGTAATTGTTTGTAGAACATGTTCTTCAACTGTGTGGAAAGGTAAAAGCTTTATTAGCTGTTTCTAACACTTGACGGCCGCCATCATAGAGAATATGGAGGTTACAGCACACGTTTTCAGTCTTCTCTGGAAGATGTTTATATCGTTGTTCACACAAAAAGTGACATAAATACATAAAGACATGAATAGTTGTGTAACAAATGAAAAAAGCTTAAGAGAATCCTGACTCCTTTTTCACCTCTGCACATCTGGCTAATCACACCATGAAGTGAGTCAGAATTTCACATTGTCTGTTTCAATAAGTTACAAAAATTGTTGGACGCAGCTCCCTCCCCAAGTCCTACATGAGAAAGTTGAGTGAAGTGTGGTTTCAGTCACTGTTCAACCATAACTCAAGCACTTTGGTAGGAGCTTACTGAGACCTTAAGACCTGAAGAACACTCTCTTTAACTTTGACATCCTCGCTGCATGCGGATGTCTTCTGATTTATTGCAGCTGTACTAGTGTCCAGTGTTAACCTGAACACTGACCTCTATTATCTTTACAAGAGTTTCCTAAGCTGTAGGAACTCTTTAAACCAGCTTGTCTCTCAAGTATACGAGACTGCGGTTGCCAGGTTTGACACTCGTTGACCACTTATTGCCAGCTCCTCTCTCATTTGTTGTGTGGTAGTTCTGCTTCTGATAAGCCATCTGTGTAACTGTAGGATACGTGCTGTTTGCCACAACTTCATCTCTGCATCTCTGGCGCCAGCTCAAGCTTATTTACATACCTGGGAATCAAGCAGGAGGCCCAGAGGAGAAAAGCATGCAAATGTACATTTGCCTTGGCACTCATCGGTGCTCACATCAAGAGCACATCTCTCGGTGCAGGGCGAGGCGTCGGGGCGGTCCAGCAGCTCTAACACAGGCTGCTGTTTAGGGACGAGGGCAAACTGAGGGCTCAGACTGAGTGGTAGTTATTCACCTCTGCAGGTGCTCCTTTGAAATTCATGTGAGAGGAAAAATGTACTCATGTGGTACAAGATGTACACAAGGTTTGCTTTTAATGGCAGAGTTTTAGCATTGCTGTGATTTTACATCTCACCCAGTTTAATGTCAGAATTCACTGATGGAGTTCAGATCAATTATTTCTGTTGTGTGGTGCTCGTTCTAACATTTTTCAGTTGCTGTATGTGGAGCAAAGTGGTGTGCCTGTTGAAAAAAAATATATTTATTTCATCCCTACCTTTCACTCCTATGGAGAGACGCAGCACAACGGCTCACGTTTTTACAGAAAACAACTTACTTTCCTAGTATCCATTTTCTCCTCTGTGGCAGACAGGAGAGACGAGACATTTTGATTTACCCATACGCTGCTCTTTATAGGTTTTTGTGCTTTCCATGACACTATTCAAAATAATGACAATCTAGCTTCAAACCCATGATTGATTTCTGCTCCGTCACCCTGAGGGGGTGTTTCAACCTTTCACTCTGCTCTGGTTGATATATGAGCATGTGTTTTCCATTCAGAATCTCCAAGCTTGGACTGTTTGGAGTTTTTGACAGTTTGATACAGTACTCAGACTCCAAGAAATCCTCCATGTTGTAGTATTCGTCTCCATAATATAGTAGTGACCACTTGTATGTGTGAGTTCAGGTGTTGTTAAAAAATATGATTGTAAATCTTTTCTCACCCAAGTGGGTGAATCTGTTAGATCTGGTCTTTTTTCTTCTTCTGCTTAACTGTTCCAGATACCTCCTGGACAGGATTTTTTGTAACTTGTTAAATGGAAATTCAAGGTTTTGTGATGGCACAATTTCATATTTTAGTTTCTGTTAAAAAAGGGTCCATTAGGAATAATGTTATCCATGACTGTGAAAACCTCATGATAGAACAGGAAATACACAGTGAGCCTCTAAATGTTCAAGGCTTCCCCAGGTTTTGGGGTGTCTGGTCTCAGGACAATAGATCTGGCTGTGGCAAACCACAGCTGTGTTTGTGCTGGGATGTTGCACTATTCCTCCATTAAACTGGCCTGAGCCAGGTTGTCCCCGAGGGACTGAGGGCAGCCGGGGCCGGAAGAGGTGGAGGCAGGTGAGTGCAAGTCTGTGACTGCAGACTAACTTCCCCCTCACCTCTTCACTCCTTTGTACGCCACAACCGCTGTATCTTTGCTGTTGAGTCTGTGGGAGTCTGGACTAAACATACCAGCGGATGATTATCAAGTTGACTATAGTGTCTTTACGGGGGGAGTTGTCTCTGAATAACCTTGGGGAGCCTTTTTCAGGAATGCAGCAGCAGAGGACACATGTGTGCTTGAGATTGCGCCAACAGTTAGAGAAAAAGAATCCAACCCAAGATACAATAACATTGATTACATCAGCGATTAATGCATTCCAAGTTTTATTGTGTGCTCAAGTGTTGCAACTAGTTTTTTGTTTACTCATCTTTCCTTAATGTGCGTTGTGCAGTCTGTTTCTACTTGATTGTGGTTTACGTCTGCATATTTCATAAGAACTCAGTCATAAAATTGTTTTTAGCGTGGTGCATTTGCTTTTGAATATGCATGTAAGTGCAGCTATTTGTTCTGTAATTGTAGTTTTCTATTTGAACTCTGTCCGTGCTTTTATTCAGTATCGGAGTTGTTCCTCAGCTGTTACATACAGTATTTCATAAAACTGGTAATGCCTTCCACATGAATTGACAAGAAGACCTAGTAAGTGCCCCTCACCTACCCTAATCATCAAGTTTTGTCTCCCTGTGGCTTCAGCCTGGTGATCTGACGAGGAATGCATTCAACTCTTTTGCCTTTTACCAAGCATGTCAAGCTAGGCTACCCCATTAAAGAGACCCAATTGTGTCTCATGGGAGACATTCTTAATGAAGGAGTGGGTTGTTTGTGGGGAAAAAGAATGTCTGCTTCTTCTATCAGATCAGTTTGTGATTTATGAAGCATTGTGCGGACTTTGTGGAAACACAAAGTGCTTTGTTTTTGTATCTACGTGGGTCTGTACATTCAGCTGTTTGAAGAAAAGTTCATTCTGCTCTTGAACTACATATTTTCCAAGTAATGTAGAAATGAGGGAATTCCCAAGCTTTATCTTCTAACTCACCCATGAAAACAAAGCAAAAAGCACAAAGGTTTTCATAACAACAAATGTCTTTCCTGGCAAACATGAATCAGTGCTGAGCGGCAAAACAGAGGGCTGAGTGTGTTGAGAAGCTCTCTCTTTCTCAGCCAGTTGTATTGTTGACAGTCGTGCCAGGCTGACCTTCTCAACTGTGAAACACTGGGAACTGTATTACAATTGCACCTGTTGGGAACATGAAGGATTTAAACAAAGGCAATAATGTTGCTGCAAGAGATCTTTCACAAGAGAGCAAGCTCTGTCTGTTTTCACCTCTCTGAATCTCTGAGTCTTTTATTTCCTCCGCATGTCATCCTCCTCTTTCCTGCTTACGCATGTTTTGTTCTGTTCAGTTACTGTCAAACACAACATAACTGTGGCTCAGAAGTTAGAGCGAGTCGTCCCTCAATCAGAAGATCAGCAGTTCAATACCCTGCTCCTTTAGTGGTGGATGTGTCCAAAGGCACGACACTTAACCCCGAACATTGCTGCAAATTATTTATGACTAGTTTTTTTGCTTCGTTGCGTGTACTGTATACAATAGGGAATGAATGGAAAAAGAAGAAATTTAAAAATAATTAAAAATAAGCAATGGTTACGTCTAAAATGAATAAAAGAGAAAATACTCAAGTAAAGTACCTTGAATTTGTACATAAGTACAGTACTTAAGCAAATATACTTGGTTACATTCTACCACTGATCATAATTTTCACTCTTACCACTTGCAGCTTATCAAAACCAGTGGCGGACGTGCATTTCATACCTGGGCCATCACTCGTAAAAATGAAGCTCAACACCTACAAATACACTAACTGCAGAGTGCAGATACTGTACATGAATACCCGCATGGCGGGATGCGGCGTCATTAATGAACAATGCATATAGTCAAAATCAATTCAGCTAAAACACACATTCCACCACACACTCAAGAGCACGAGCCATTCAAATATTATTCATATCAGAGGGAACAATATTACCCATATCATGAAAACTACAGAGTAGTAACGCTATCACTCCCTGCAGGAAATACACGACACCTTAGTTGTTGTTACTGTCTGTCAACACCGAGAGGGAAAATGAGTCCACTTGAAAACACATGAATCTTCAAAGTAGATCACTTAAAAACTTAAACTTAACTTTAACAGTTTAACTTTAACACTTTGCGTGGAGTATATAGACCATTGATTAATGAGTTGATTAAAATAAATGAATTAACAACTATTTTGATTAATTTATTACTTTAGTCAAGCATTCATTAATTCCAACTCCTCCACTAAGAGGATCTTTGGGTTTTGGACATTTTAAAACTTTTGCACTATTTTCTGACATTTTATTGACTGAACAAATAATAAGTAAATTAAGAAAATAATTGGCAGATTAATTGTAAGTTTGTTTTAAAGAAAACATAAGGTGAAAACGTGTACCTTTTTAGCATGTGATATATTAATTGTGGCATAATAAGTTCCTATTTGCTTCTTGTCTGTCACAGCATACTCATATTTTTTTTTCTAATGTTCTTTTGTATTGTTTTGATGTGCTTGGTTTAGTTTATCAGTCAACCAGCTGATGTATTACAGCTGCTGGCTTTCATCCGTTTCATCTTTAAGTCTTCGTCTGCACTGTATCAGTATCACTCACAGACACACATCAACATTTCCCTGCCACTCAGTGTTTCTCTAATCTTGCCTGCAACAGTAAACTGTCTCTTTTCCCATGTGTTTGTTTGATATATTTCTTAGGAAGAGGTTGTGATGCCTGCGGTCAAAATTTGTTGAATACTCCCAACATCAATCAAGTTCATAGTTTTGAGTGCAGAGACCTCATTCGTCATAGTAGCTGCAGGAATAGTAAACTGTGATAAAGATGTCTCTCTCTAATGACAAGACGTGGATGGGAACAGTCCGTCAGTTTCAATTAATTCAATTCAGAAATATTACTTTTTTCAAGTGGACTCTAAATCACTTGCCAAGAATTGATTTACAGGAAACGTTTGAATGCACCCTCGTATTTTAGTGAGTGATCTGTTCTTACTGCAGAAGAATGCCTGCAAGTTGTCTCTCTGATTTTCCAAATTGTCTGAAAGCACTTGAATTTAAGAAAATTCAATTTCTGTTTGATTTTTATCCAGTTTCACATATAAAAGAAAAATGGATTTAACAGAATCCCTCCTTCCTATTTTGTGATTGTGTTGGGCAAATACTTCTTCCTGCAGTTACAAACTCACTAATTTGACCTGTCATGACTTATTTTAGTTAACTTCATCAACTACACAGCTAAATTTGTGCCTTCACAGGTCTGTTATTATTAATTTATAACATTGCTCTTTCTTTCTCTTTCTCTCTGTAGTTGAAGCAGCCTGAAAAGGCAGCGGCGGCGGCTCACACTTATTTCCAGGCCAACCCAGAACATGTGGAGATGGGTCAGAACCTGGAGCAGTACAAAGACCAGCAGGGCGTTGAGGAGGAGCACTTTGTGGACCGAGAAGCTCGGCCTCATCAGGTACGCCACAATATCTTAGTACAGAGACGTGTTAACATTTTGATTCTTTTTTTCTTAGCTGAGAATGTTTCAGATCATCAGTGTGACCTACTTTCATCTTTTTCTCAAATCAGGACAAAGTGTCTGGCTACTTTTTCTACTTAATTTCTCTCTACTTCATGTATTTCCTGAAGGGAAAAGTACAGCTGTGGTCCCCGTATGAAGGGGCCTTTGTGTTAATGGCACTCTGAGTTTAATGACTGGAAACTCTTCAGTGCTTGTTGCGGTGAAACCCTGAATGCTGAAGAGTTTTGGATCCTTTTTGCTCTGATTCTTTTACAATCTCATTTCTCTATTCTCTCTTTATCTTCAAGTCACACAGAACCTTCTGGAAGAAGTTACACACACTACTTTAATCTGTCATTCACACCAACTGTACCTCAACTATACTTTCCTTTACTTTTCAATCCAAAAGACCATAAATGAATGTATATTACATCTTGTTATAAATGTATTCATAAGGAATCCTTTCTGGCAACTGTTTAGGTTAACCCACCCAACATTTCTTCTGTTTATTCCAAACATTGCTGCAGGAAACGGGCTGTGTGCCAGAGGACTTGTAAAAAGAATTTATGAACAACAAACATTTGCTTATACAAAACTGTCAAAGATAAATATCTCATTACACCGGCATATCATAAAGAGCTTTGCTGAACACCGGAGGTCATAAATACTCATCCCATCATTCCTAACTCTCATGATCCTCCGTCTCTCCTCACAGCGCTCCTTCGCAGCAGCAGTGATATTGTATGATAAAGGCGACCACGAAGGAGCCATCGCTCTGTTTGAGGCGGCGTTGGTGGAGTACTATAAAGCAGACTCGGAGTGCCGGGCCCTGTGTCAATGGCCGCAGAGGTTTGAGGGCCACGACTACCTCCGCTACCGATACAGCCTCCATGAAGTCGTATCAGGTAAGAGCCGACATCTTGAACAAGAAACAGAAAACAGTTGACATTCATCTTTCCTGCATTTATTCTCAAGCAGCACAAAACATGTCCATGAGCTGCATAATGTCAATAACCAGGGAAATATTAAGGTCATATATATATTGCATTGAAATCCCAGCACAAACATGGACATGATTTGCATTTTGGATATGATTTGTTGGTGTAACCAGCTGTATTTATTCTTCACAATGGCAAAATTAGAGAAATAAGGAGCTATTTATCCTGCAAGTTTCAAATTGGAACCAGGACTTTGTTGTTTAGGTTCTGGTTTAAATTCTTCACACCCTCTTTGTGTTACATTCACAACATGTTGATTCTGATATGACAGCTGGCACTAATTTAAAAAAAACATGCAAATACAGGGATTAAGCAAAACCGTAAGATGGCATCTAACATTGGTTCAAGCTGTTTCAGGGTTTTTTTTTATTGTAGCATAATAGCATATTTTGATATTTTATTGCTAGTATGAACTGATGTCTAAATTGACCACGTCCTGCATGTTGAAATCCAGTAGAACGTTGCTCAAATGTTCTTTGCCTTCTAAGAAACCCTGCCCTGTGTTTTCTGTTGATTTGAAAATACCACAGTTTGTGTTCATTTTTAGACACGCCGCCTTCTGACAGTGGTTTCATAAATCCAGTTTTTAGTTGATTCAAAATTAGACTGTTCAGTTGTGAAACATTTGATCAACTTGACGTGACTGTTCCACCAACACGTGACTGAACTGCATGGCCCTGAGCCCGAGCTGGGCTTTGTTGTGGTGAGATGGAGCCTGGGGACGCTTAGACAAGGCCAAACAACACCCTTCATGCTCACTAGGTGATCAAATCTCTCTGGCAGTGGCTTGGCACTGGGTCAAAGGGCAGACGATGGATAACAGCCATTAAAAAAGGCAGCTGTGTTTAAAGGAGCCATATACAACATTCCGATCATTAATATAGCAGCAAACAATTACTTGCTATGTAAATATATGGTGGAGTAATGTCTAGCTGAGCATAGAATAAAGTCGCTCTCACTCTGTGTGCGTCATTATCCAAGCTTCTCCTTGCTTTGTTGACATAAACGGGCCTTTAGTGCATGTTGGTGCATGTCAGCGTACCCCATTGGCTAGCTCACGGCCATCGCTGTGCACTGCTTTCATATTGTGGTTAGAGATGATAATACCATCCCAACCGACAGTGTGGTTGTGGAAGCGTAGCGCCCATCCTCTGGTTCCCACTCGGGTAAACACTGTTAGTTCTGTTAGCCCGTTTGCAACAGTTTGTACTGTTAGTGCGGTTAGTACCATTAGCTGCGAGCCTCCGGCTCAGGCGTCGCCATGTTGAGAGCCATTGAGCCAATAGAAATGCTCCCAATCTTGTATATCCCAGACACATGTTGCAAGATTTGATCCCACAGGCTTCCTTCAGTTGTTCATTGTTGTATGGTTTACCACAGCACTGAGGTCTGAGGATTATTAAATTAGGGGGAAAACTGCACCCAGCTCTTGTAAATTCAGGACACATTCCACATTTTAGGGTTTATAAACGTTATCTGAATATTGACATTACTTTAACAGGCGAGACCACATTACAGACCCTTGGGAGTCACTAAACCTTACTTATGATGTTAAGACATGGTGTGGAAGACTCGTGACATATACCAGGGCCTGCTCATCCAACTGCCTGCCCAAATCAATGTATTGATCTTGGGAGTATTTAGCTTCCACTGTATGTTTTAACAAACTGGTTAATAGAATCAATCAATGGATAACGTGCAGATCCAAAGGAGAAACCTCAGCACATTAAATAATTGTACACGGTCTCTTAAAAATAAATCAAAAGTTAAAAAATATAGATAAGAAATAACTCAAAGGAAGATTGGTCCAAGCCCCAGTTAGCACCGAAGTGTTGAGTGATATTCTCTCTGAAGTGGACTGTGTTCAGTTACAGCTTTGGGATTTGGTAGATATGCTCTGTTACCATCTTTGACAGTCCAGAAAAATAGCCTGAATCAGAGCCAGAACAGCAGTCTGAGTGCACCCAAAACGCCACCGAGTAACTACAAGACTCTTCTTCTCTGTCTCTCTTTAACCTGAAGTAACCTTGTTTCTTCCTCACTGCAATCTGAGGGCTTTTTCTTCTTAAAGGAACATTTATTACAAACAGCAAATGTTATTGTTGTGTTGACTTCCAGTGGAATATGTAGATTGTTTGAATAGTTTAATTTGGGGCTCGCGGTTTCTGGTTCAGAGACTTCCTTCTACTTTGTTAATATTTAAACTTGCAAAGTTTCTTTCTTTCATTGTTTGATAGTATATCTTATTAATGACTGTTGACAAGTTTAAATGCAGGTTTTAGAACTTTCTACCAACACCTGAACACACCACCTGGTACCCTTTTCCATGCACAGTCCATGCTTTCAGTTACAGATTTCAGAAATGTTTTGTGGTGTAAATTTGACCAAAGTAGACCGCTGATTGTTTACTGTTTCATTTATTTAGACTAACTTGCAGCTTGATACCTTTAGGAAATAAAACAAAACCCATGTCTGCCTGCACAGCGGGGTGAAATGCATTAATCAACTATAGTATAGTGCAAATGGTGTGCAGCCAATAACTTATCTTCCTACGGACAATCAGACGCTTTTGATGTGGAGGGAAGCGTGTAACCACAGCAAAGCACCAGATCATAATAACCTGATTATACTGATATACATACACATCTACTGTAGTCAGTGGTGCTTCTGATGACACGAGTCAGGCCTTTCTCTCTGGAAGTTGAGGTGGGTTTTGTGCAGTAGCCGCAGCTTAATTGCTGACAAGTGTGCTTTGTCTCAAATATGTATGGCCAGGTTGCATAAACACAGAAAAGCCGCTTAATTAGTTTTGGCCACGCTTTGTTTTACTTAAAATCAGGGGATTATTTTCCATAGCACCACTCCAGTAGAGTCTGTGATTATAATGTTTATTTGTGTTAAGATGTACGTTTGTATTTTTTGAGAGTAATATAATCCATTATGTCAGTTAAATATAAGAGAAAGTATTTAATTGAATGACTTCCTCGTGTAGTGATTTGATTTTGTTAAGAAAAAAGAAACTGCTTTACCGGTCCTGCTTGATTCTGGCTTAAAACATTTCATATTCCTGCTCCTCTGAGACTCTTGAAGAGATTGAAAAAGACCACAACTCTGCTGTCTGGGTGAGGAAAGTAGCACTGCAGCTGCTCAAGAGTGACCTCACTTTACAATCACGCTCACAAAAACACACACACACACACACACACACACACACACACACACACAATCATGCTTTCATCCACTCTGATGGTTCTTCTCTTGGGGCTCGACATAACGAAATAATATGTAGTGCCTCCTGAAATCCGTTGTTCCTCAGGTGGTGATGAATCCTGTTTGTTAATCCTGCGGGGAAGACAAAGACATGAAAGCACTTTACTGTTATAAAGGGAACAAGATTTAGTTGATTTACTTCACAGCAACAGGGAATAACATGATGTTGGACATGCTGTATTTGATTTGATACAGCTCCTCAAGTTGAACTCACTCCAGGTTTTTCCCGACAAATAACAGACCCTTCACTAAAATGGGACAAAAGACAATGGAATAAAAGACACAACCAATGCACTTTAAGAGCAACTTTCAATATCTGTTTTATACAAAGTTCTTATTATTTTCAGCATAGGAACAAATAGTGATGCTCTCATATTCAATGGGGGTTTACATAAACAGACGATAAATACACTTTATCGGCTAAGTGATGTAGCCTTGATGCCAAACAGGTTTGTCCGTAGTGCAATGAAATCAATATAATAAGTGGAGATCAGCTGCTATTAGTTTCTCTTACAACTGTAATGTTAACAAGTTATTCATTATTTTCAGCTGTATTTCCAGTGGTCCTTTAACCCTGAACTGATATCACACCAATGATCTCAGCAGAGTTAATGGCTGTGGGCATGGGACCAAACTGGAATAGTGACCATATTGCATTGGTGCATTAAATTTGCAGCAGACCACACAGTCGTATAACTGACTCAATATACCCAGTGGTATTAGGCATGCAGTAAAGTAACTGTAACTGTAGTATAGACGCTGTAACGGGAGCTGGTGGCCACTGTTCTGGTTTGAAACTATGTTGGACTGATCAAACCTTTGTTTTAGTTAATCAACCAATACAAATGTTTTTCTGGCAAAGACTGCATGTCTGTCCATCCTGGAGGAAGGATCAGTCTTCCTTTTTTCTCCCATCAAAGTTTTTTGGGGGATATTTTCCTCCTATAGATAAAGAGGATTGTAAAGCCGTTTAAGGACTCAAAAATGCTTTCAGATATCCAATTGTTATTATTTATAAGAACTGTTGTTTTATAACTGTAATGCTCTATTCTGCTGTTTTGCTGTTTTCTTATCCTCACCTCAGTTATATCGATATTGGGAACACTGGTATCTAGCCCCTAAACCAAAACTCAATGAAATAAGAAGCCAAATGCAACATTTAAGAAGCAGCTAACTATCTCAAAGTGAAGCTGATGATCTGAAAACTGATCTGATTTTGTTTTAGACCACTTCACTCAGGTGCTGCACTGTGAACACGAGTGCGTTCGAGACCTCGCCACCCGGCCGGGCCGCCTCTCACCGATGGAGAACTACCTTCCTCTGCACTACGACTACCTTCAGTTTGCCTACTTCCACGGTAAGTTGTTCAAGGAATGTAATACTAGTGGATTTACTGATTTAATTTCTAACAATTTTTAGGTCAAACACTCACATACGTTCATGTACAAGAACTCATCGTGACCACAAAGAGCTGCAGATGGGCCGAGCCAATCAACTGTTGGCCGCACCCCGTTTAGAGTTTTTCATTGTTTCACAAGAGTTACATTATCTTTTATATGGGCGTATCCAGTCTGATGTAGGAGCTCTCAGGTGTGCGTGTGCGTGTGCGTGTGCGTGTGTGTGTGTGTGTGTGTGTGTTTGTGTGTGTGAGAATGAATCAATGAACAGGCTCAAGTCTTCTTTTGTTGTTGAAGTAGAGAGAAAACCCTTCTAGACAAGAGTGTTGGCACAACAACAAAGTGTAGTTGGGAAAGACAGTGTGCTGAGTGGTTGCGAGATCACCAGATTATACTTAATGACCCATAAGCATGTGGCTCTAATAAAACAAAGTGGATCACTGGATCTGTGCAAACACACTGAGAGCAGGCTTTGATTTCTAACAGCCGCTGCTGGGTGTCTGTCTTTATCTGCCTGTCGGTCTTCTTGTCTGTGATTATAAGTCTGTGGAAGCCTGAAAAGTCTTTAGTTTATAAGAAGAGTCATTCAACTGTATTATAAAGGGAAAAGGCTCACAGCTTAGTGTGTATCACTGCTTATGAAATCACAAATCTGCTTCTGTTTTTTAAGTTACATCCTTTGTTTTTTTTCTGATATTAAACCCAATTATAATATTATCTATTGCTGTAATTTTTCAGCCATATTTTTTCTATATTTTTGTATTCTGCCTCTCTGTATAGAACTTTAGTTTTTGTTGTTACTGGCAGTCCTCCTTTTCAATAAGTGTGTATTCACACACAAAGGATTCACAGGAAACAATGTATGCATGTACTGGGCGAGTTTCAGAGGATGAAAGCCAGTGCTGGTGTAATTCGCTCATAAATTCAGTATTGCCATTCTTTTTGTAGTCTTCTTAATTAAAGCAAGATCTATTTTAAAAATAAGGTTGAAAACATTTTAAAAGTTTAAATCGTATAAATTGCTAGCCGTATGCTCACAGAAAATCTGTATTTTTATGGTGTTACCCATCATGACTTTACGTTGCTTTACATTTTTGTCTGTATTCTGATCATTTAATGGGGAACAAAAAATACTGGTAGGATGCTGCATTCCTGCAGAGGAAGGTTACTTTCAAATGCAATTTCTTAATGTATTTTAATCTTGAATAAACATTAAAAATGTTAAATAAGTACTTGTTTAATCACTTGTGTGTTACCCACTTCAAACTCAAGGCAGTGTATGATTTACTTGTTGGCAGTCAGGTTTTAAACATATGGAATACAGAACTATTTCTCATTTTTAAAACCAGGTTCATTAATTTATATCTAGCATAATTAGATTGTATGTTTTAGCAGTATGTTGCATGTTTTAAATAGAGCAGCATTTTTACTTCTTATTTCAAGTACCAGCATTTTTTCTGTCACAAGTCAGTAACTTTAGTACTTCAATACCCAGCAACACTGTGGGCTGTAAGCAGTTAAAGCAGGATTGTGCTTTAGCTGCTTACGTTTCCTGAATAAATCCCCAATGACGTTTTTCTGTTTGACTGAGCTCAATTCTCCAGACTCTTATTGACCAGGGAAGACACAGCTGAAAGCAGCAGATACGCTGCCTCAACTTAGGCCAAGACAGGAAGTCTTATGTTAACCCTGCGCCTTTACAAGCTACTAAAGAATGTGTTTGTGTGTGTAGAGCAGAAAGTGTGTATGTGGTTACCGGCGTCTTTATGGATCTGTATTTGAACATAAATAAAAGTGTGTCTGCGTATGTGAATCTCTGGAAGACCGTAGGACGGTCCTGCTGTATGTTTGTCTCACTTCATCACTCCTCACAAGGCTCAGTCGTGTAATTTTTCCACTGTCAACCAGAGTGCAGCTTTTGCTCCATTGTGGTAATGAGTTGGGAGTGTCATGATGAATGTCAGCCATGATAGATACATTTCACACACACACACACACACACACACACACACACACACACACACACTGGTCATCCAGTCCATCCAATCGATGGCTCAGCAGAAACCCAAGGCCTCTCTGTTGATAAACAGATCCATAGCACTACCAGAGGTCAAAACCTCCACAGGTTACCATTGATTGTGTAAAAGACAAAGAGAAACCTCTTAAACTGCTTTCTGTCTCTCTCTGCAGTGGACAGGCTGGAAGAAGCTCTACAGTCCTCCCTGACCTACCTGTTATTCCACGAGGGAGAGGAGTCCATGACGGACAACGTGGATTACTACAGAGAGATGCTGGGACACGATGGCAAGCCGAGAGAGGTGAGGATCTGCTGCCTTCGAGGGATGGGGAGGGGCAGATGGTTTTGAGGCTGAGAATGAAAGATACAGTAAATACCAGGATGGATGAATATTTGGTGTGTTTTTACAGAGTTTTTATTAACTTTGAATGGCAATCTCATCATGAGGATTTTTAGGGATGGATGGATCTTTGTGTCTGTGTAAAAGCTGTGTTGGTAAAAGAATTGGTGGAACAGCATCAATGACTGGCTAAATACATTAACAGAGTTCAGTTAGAAACAGTTAATGTGAAAGTAAATCGGCATTGGGGAGCTGTGTGTGTGTGTGTGTGTGTGTGTGTGTGTGTGTGTGTGTGTGTGTGTGTGTGTGTGTGTGTGTGTGTGTGTGTGTGTGTGTGTGTGTGTGTGTGTGTGCGTGCGTGCGTGCGTGCGTGCGTGCGTGCGTGCGTGCGTGCGTGCGTGCGTGCGTGCGTGCGTGCGTGCGTGCGTGTGTGAAGAACTGAAAGATGACAGGATGACATTATTCAAATTAATTAGAAAAGACATATGCAAGACACACTACATGTTGGTTTGCAAGGAAAGAAAGATTTACAGATCAAAACTAATAGACCAAACTTAAAATATTAAAATGATCTGCAGAATCAGGCACAATATGAAAAGCTGCTCGAGATTTTAGGTGCCACAACTTAAAGGGTTCAAGCTTCACTTATTTTTATCCTGCAACACGGGCTCGCACAATGTAATGCAAGTAATAGTCCCTTTATGCTACAAAACAAAGACAAAACTATTTTTCACGGTGCAGTATGGGGGATGAGTTGAGGAGTCCAACTGTCTGCTCTGTAGTCTGGTGGCTCGACAGCGGATACTTTTGTATCACTTGCCAGATGGCAGCAGGGTGAACAGGCTTTGCTGGTGTCATTTAATATCCTTTGGGGTCTGCGCAGGCACCTCACCTCCCCAATATCCCTGATGCTCGGTAGATGCGTACCAATGATGATCTTCTGTCCTGAGCCGTTCACATCCCATTCCAATTTGTAATGTTTCCAGTCAGGATGGTTTCTTTTGCTCCCCTGTTAAAGTTTACAAGAACTTGGCACAGGAATTTTGCTTTTTTATGTTTCCTTTAGAAATACAAGCTTGTTTTCTTTTGATTTAGTTGATGTAATAGTTGGGAGAACTTAATATATCATTAAGGATAGTATAGTCTCCAGTTAGTTGAACAAAATACCTTCGGATCGTAGGGAATGTAGGGAAAGAGACTGGAGAGGAAAAGTGTGAATATGAGGGAAAAGGGGGAGAGAGGAGGCAGCAGGCCGTTTGCTGTATTTCTTGGATGAACTTGCTATTCGCTGCTTGGCGGCTATTGCCTCTTGAAGTTTGCTTTTCACTTGTACTATATGGTCTTCATCCAGCTGGAAGTATTAAGCAAATTTTGCTAAGTAAATGTGTTTATAACAACATATTTCTTCCTCTGGCTGTGCTCTTTACTATTTCCTTGCCCGCTGGTATTCATAACACTCTGACTGATTAAAGGCTGAATGTCTGCCCACTAGAGAAAATTCAATTTGCTAAGTCTGGCTACCCATCAGCCACTTCAGTATCGAGAATTAGGTCTCCCTAAAACTCTGATCAGCTGCTTTGAAAAGTCAAGAAGCTCCTTGTTCAAGTCTCAATTACACAACCTCTTTTTCCTAGAAAGCCTGGTACTCATTATAGCGAGCGAGGCTCCCAGCAGGAGTGTGTGTGTGTGTGTGTGTGTGTGTGTGTGTGTGTGTGTGTGTGTGTGTGTGTGTGTGTGTGTGTGTGTGTGTGTGTGTGTGTGTGTGTGTGTGTGTGTGTGTGTGTGATAAAGGGAAGCCGACGTGTTGCAGCTCATGCTTATGTTTTTCTACTCATAGCTTACATTTTTCTAGCCCTCAAGTCTTTCCAGTCCCATCAGTTTACAGTACAGTCGTTGGCCCACAGATCGCCTCTCCTCTCTGCGCCCTCTCTCCCTCTGGCCTTGGGGAGCTCATTTACAGAGTCCTAGATCTGAGTGCCAGGCCCGTCCTGCCTCCCTGCCAAAGAATCCTGCTTTCAGGAATGGTGGAGGAGGAGGAAAAGTCATGTCGGAGTGCCCACAGAAGTCTCTGGGACAATTTGAGAGCTGTTTATATTAAGGGGGCTGGAAAAGGATCTTCTGTTTTTTTAACCACAACAAGAAATACGCTACTGGATGCTCAAGTGTCATAATATTCATCATCATGGCTTCAAATCTAACCACCTCTCTGTTTCTCACACAGACAAAAATACAAAAAAGCAGGACTGTATGTAGTCTTAGAACATTTACACTCAGTTGTACAGTATACAGACAAAACTGCTCTTACACAATGTCTCTTTCTGTTGCACATACTCTATGCATACACAACTAGAACTAGACCAGTAGATCAGCTGATATTAGCATGCTGCAAATATCTGTAATAAAGGTGCTAAAAATGAAATTGGGGGCATTTCGATTGCCTGTAAATGACTCTCAACATGGTGACAGCTAAGCCGGCGGCTGGCAGCTAATGGTGCTAACCGTGCTAGCATATTAAACTACGACAAAAGTGCTGACAAAGCTAAGAGTGTTTACCGGGGGTTTGGGGGGGGGGGGGGACTACATTCTCTCCTCAGGTTACTCCACTAGAACTTTACATGGAAAATAGTTATTTGCTGCTATATTTATTTTTAGAAATTCATAATGAGCGCCTTTGAACATTCAGAATGTATGAGCTAACAAACAGTGTTTCCATTACATAGTGTTGTCCACCAGAGAGTTCAATTTTACACCGTAAAATGTCCCGCTCACTACATATCTTGGTCATAATGCTTTAGTAACCCCATTTAATGGAAAATGGTTATGTGTTTATTTACACAATATCAGCCAATATATCATTATCACATTTGTTTTTAACTTAAATGTATCAATAACAGTATTGGCCTCAACAGTTCTATCGATACCAACACACTTTCTGTCATTGTCTGACTCTTGTCACAATCAACCTTAATGCAACGCCAAAAGCAGCACCAGCTGTTACTGTCTGAAACAAGGCTTGTGAAACAGCATATTTTTGCTTCCATTCAAGTTTTTACTTGGCAGGAAATGTAGTGAAAATGTCCTTCAGGGAAGACACAGAGAAAAAGAGAGGCCATCACACTCCATTAGTCCTGACACTGAGCTGAGGGAAATACTCATTGTGGTGAAAGGGTGAGGACAGGAGTACACTGTCACTTTAAGATTTTGAAAAAGTTATGGTGATGAGCTTTGATACATGACAGATTCATATTAAACCACCAATACTTTTATCTTTGCTGTAACTGTGACCATGAAAACAATGCTTTGATTCTCAATCATCTAAATCATTGGCATGAATGTGGAATATTTTGTGATAGTACTGTTAAAATATATAATGTATTTCTCTCCCTTTTCTGCAGTTATTTCCCTCCTATACATATGTCAAGGACAAAAGTGTTTAAAATTACCTTAATGACCCAGAAAACTGTAAACCTTTGGTGTGTTTGTGTTCCCAGGAAGCTGCATGGTACCTGAGGAGGCACAAACAGGAACTCGAGCTCCTTCTGATTGGCAGCAAAACCATGGGTGTGGAATTTATAGAAGGGGTAAGTTAACAGAATACACTACAACATCCCAACTCTTGTTCATTTTTCATGTGTTACTATAAACTCAAAGCAGACTGCAAGTATTTATTGACAGACCGGTGCTCTTTAATTCTTGGTTTTGCCTAGAAATGAAAAGAGGTTGTGTAATTTAACGGCCGGTTATTCGTAAGCCAGTCCACATGTGTCTGATTCAGAGCAGATCTCCTGCTGGGTGTGTAAACGCATTAATGTGCCCCTGCTGCTGGCTGACTCAAAGCAGGGTAACAGGTGTCTGGCACTGCCACCGTCCACTGTCCTCTCAGCCAACAGCGACACCTGCTGGCCACTTTGACAAATATCATATTTCACACGTCTTTGGACACAGCATTTATGAAATCAGTCAAATCAGTCCCACTGGTGTCTTCTTTGTGTTTTTAATTACTTGCTGTCACCAGAGATTTTTAAAGTAAGTAATGTTCAGATTACACTCCTTGTCTCTCTTGCAGAATTACTGGAGCAGCACCGGTGGAAGAGAGGACTCAAACAGGTGAGAGATATCTGCATCTGTAAAACTTTGAAAAATGAAACATTGAGTGTAGTCTTGTATATATTACTATAGTTTAACTTCTCATTACCAGCTAAAAACTGCATGCGACCTGCTCAGCACCAAACAACAAGCAGACACAGTTAGCGACTAACTGGTGGAGCATTTAGAAGCTAAAAAGACAGATACTTCCCTCAGAAGTGGTTAGAGACAGAAACGGAGTGAAAGGAGAACAAATATTAGACTGACATTAATGAGGTGGTGGGAAACACATCTCCAAATGAATGATAATGTTGCTAGGCAACTTTGCTGACAAGTTCACTCAATCAATATGTCAGCGTTTGCTTGTTTGTGCTTCCCTCAAGTGGCCAATAAAATCAGTTATTGCAGGTATAAAGTTTAAATTCATAGTTTTGGCCACTAATATCAAAATGCCTTCTCTGTTCTTTGTTCTTTTAGGATTCCCTCCGGGACAGACGGCTGGATGGAGTATGTGCCCATTTCAGAGAAGAAGAACGTCACTGTCGCTGCTCCACAGCAACTCAAAGAAGGTAAACCTTCACTGAGATGAAGCAGAGCAGTTAAACTGCTGTTAAACTGCTAAAAGACAGTTCAATCTTCTCTGACCACCATGGCTGAGATAACATGTTGCATTCTTAAAATACTGTTGTGTGATCTGTGTAGGTGGCCCTTTGGTGTATGACAACGTGCAGCTGGTGCAGAACTCTGCGGCCTTGAACGGGACCCAGCGGGTGCTGCTGGATCATGTTATGTCTGAGGAGGAGTGTTCAGACCTCAGACGCCTGGCTCATGTAGGGACATTACACAACATTGATAACGTAATGATTTTTACATCTTAACTTTAAAGCTTAATTCTGACTTGTTTTTTCTTGTCTGCAAGGCTGTCACCATGGCAGGAGACGGTTACAGAGGGAGGATGTCTCCACACACTCCCAATGAGAAATTTGAAGGAGCCACTGTACTCAAAACCCTGCAGGTGCACTAACCGCTAAAGATTAACAAATGATGTGTACAATGTGTCACAATGGACTGTTTTACCTGTATAGTAGCTTTCTTGATTATTTACACTGTTTTTTCTTTCCTGCAGTACGGCTATGAGGGCAGAGTGCCGATGAGGAGCGCTCGCCTGTTCTACGACATCAGTGAGCGAGCTAGACGTGTTATCGAGTCTTACTTCCTGCTCAACTCCACCCTGCACTTCTCCTACACACACCTGGTGTGCCGGACAGCCATCACAGGTCACTCACCCACAGAAACATACTACGAAACACATATACCATCATTCGATATTGAGACTTAAAGTGGCACTCTCAGATTTAGCTCAAATTCCTTAAATGTACTTGAATAATTACAGTCAAAACGTTTGTCAGGAAAAGAACTCCAACAGTAAGATTTGTAAATGATCCTAGTTCATCTACTGCATGATTGGGTCGTGGTAGACTTAAAAATAACTAACCAAGGAGGAAAAACATGGGAAAGTACAGAAGATGTTTTATTTTTTGATATGTATTTATGTTAAAATATTAATTTGCGTGTTGGTTGTCTGTTCACAGGCCAGCAGGATCACAGGAATGACCTGAGCCATCCCATCCATGCTGATAACTGTCTGTTGGACCCCGAGGCCAATGAGTGCTGGAAGGAACCACCAGCGTACACATACAGAGACTACAGGTATGAGGCTCCCGTTGTCAACACGATTGAAAATAACACACCTACTTTGCTGCAGCTGTACTACACAGTAAAAGATGAATAACGGTCTCTATTATATCTCTTAAATTTAATGTTGAGTCTGTACTGATCTCTCCTTTGCTTTTTTTAACTTTCAGTGCACTGTTATATCTAAATGGAGATTTTGAAGGAGGGGAGTTCATATTCACAGAAATGGATGCCAAAACAGTCACGGTAAGATGGTTTCTCCCGACATGTGAGATTTACTGTACAGTTTATGATCGGCTTTGATGCTCACTTGGGATTACACTCTAGGACCCTCCAGCAGGACAAATGCCTGCTTAAACAGCCAAGCTGAATGTAAATGTGTTGGTCTTACTAATATGAACAGATGATGGTAATTTTTAACCTCACCTCCGTTCCTGCTCCGTCTCCTCCATCCTCTCCAGGCATCAGTGAAGCCCTTATGTGGCAGGATGGTGGGTTTCTCATCAGGAGGGGAGAATCCACACGGTGTGAAGGCCGTTACCAGTGGGCAGAGGTGTGCTGTCGCTCTGTGGTTCACCCTGGACCCGCTCTTCAGAGAACTGGTAAGATAAGTTAATCTATTATTACCATATGGGCAATAATCACTTTATGTTCATTTTCTTTGAAAGGAAATGACAGGTAGTTATGACAGGGATGATACTTTGGGTTATAATCAAATACAAACTGATGACATTCCCATCTGCCTCAGCTGTACTTTGTGTTTACGGCTAGTAGAGTGCTGCAGGGAGGACTTATTTTTGTAGACCAATCCCTGAAAGCACCATAGCACTGGTTCCCTTGAAAAAAATCCAATGGAATTCTTCCATTCTTCCAAATAAGCTCTGTGGCAACACAGGTTTATGATAATTACACGTTTTGTTCTGCAAGATAACCTTCAGACATGAAAACCACTTCAGTGACTTTTGAAGCGTGAATGCAATCAGCAGTAAAATGCTAAAGTTAGGTTATTATCAAACTACTCCACACTCGCATGACCACAGATATACACACCGAGGCTGGTAAGGGTGGACGAGTCAGCGTTAAGGCGTTTGTCTTTTTTAAGACCCGTAAAGGCTTCAAAATCCCAGAGAAGGCTATTTACTGACATGTTTTATATCATAGAACAAAACTTTAAAATCTCCTCCTTTCATCTGACTCCATCTCAATCTATGAGACAACGCAGTTTAAGCTGTCCTAAATCGTAAACTGTGGAAACTAAAGGGAATCATTTTCCTCCACATGAATGGAAGACCTTAGATCCACTAATATATAGATATAATTCTTAGTCAGATATGACACGTTCATGTTCTATGAGAACTCCCTTCTGATGAATTCTCTGTGAATCCCTATGCTTTGGCTAATGAGTTCAGCTAAGTATAATTGTTTCTCTAGCTTGAAAATTAACTTTCTTTTTATGTCTCTGCGCCGGACTCAGCCGTTGCCAGAGGGATTGTGTTTTCGGGGTTGTACATGCTTCCGTCCTGTTCTCGTGAATGAGATATCTTAGGAGAGCCTGGAGAGAATTTCTTCAAATTTGGCACAAACTGGACTCAACGATGAACTGATTAGAATTAGGTGATCGACAGACGTGGATGTGAACTGCAACGTGACTGGTTGGCGGAGGTAAACAACGGTGAGGCTGTAATCCTGACTTCTTCTTCTTCTCTCCTAGGAGAGACTGCAGGCGGACGAGGTGATCCAGGCGTTGGACACACAGTCTGTGTGGGATCAAGGCCTCAACATCAACCCTAAAGATGAACTGTAGAAGCTGAAGCAAAACTGCTTCAGTCCATCCGCTTCTATCAAATCCGTCTATATATTTTAACTATTTATTGAATCGACCTTTGGATGAGAACTTTTCTATTTTTGTACTGTTTGAAGTGCAAGATTAATAATATTGTCATTTTTGTGTTCTCAGTCACGTTTTTTTGAATGTTTCTCTACACACAAGTACTTGAGTTTACCTTTTGTTCTTTGTCTTTCCCTCCAGTGACAGCTTCTAAAAATCCAATTCACTTTGTTTTGTTGTACCTGATAAGAAAGTGTTTCATGTTCGACTGATCTGTACTCTCACTGAACTGTGAAGAATCCAAAGAGAAGAACGGCAATTTACTTTTGTTTTGTTTTGCTTTGAGTTGTGCTTGTTCTTGTTCTGGACAACATATCTAATGGGTTTCATTCAGAAACACTTAGTACAAATATTAAAAATACCGTAGTTTCAATGGTCAGTAGTTCAAAATAATTCATAAATGGTACTGTTACATATGTTATTACTAATAGAGCCAGTAAAAACTATTTTCAACATAAGTGGTGTACTTTTTTTAAAATGGCACCCGATTTTCAAATACAAAGAGTTTAAGAAAGAGATATGTTCTAATATGCTGAATATTTAATGATCATGCACTCTGTCCGTCTCTGTGTGTCAAGTCTGAAACTGAAAATGTCTTCTGTCTACTACTTTGTCCACTTATCCTCTTGTTGTTGGTGCAATGAATCACTCCCCTCTTTTCTGGGCACACAGAGCAGAATATACTGGTTGCCATGTTCACTGACATGAGAACATGGTGTTTATGTTTTACTTTTATTTATGTGTTTTTAATAATGAGGAACCTTTTTTCAGAAAAGATGTCAATCATTCCTGTTTCAAGGAATACGTATTTGTATCTATCTTTTATTTCTTGATGTTTGTGTTGATGATACAGATGATAGGCCGAGTCTTGCACTGTAAATCCAATGGAAAGAAACAAACAAAGAGTAGCTTTCTTTTCCTACATTGATTCAAACTGCTAACCAGAACCTTCACCCTGTCATTTTATGAGGTTGGCCACTTTTGTTTCACTGATATTTAATTCTGAAATGCTGTAACACACCAAAATGTATGTGTACATGCCTATTAAAAATATGAAATTCCATATCTGTTTAGTATTGTATTTATATTTTATGCTTTCACGTCATGAAATTCAATTTTTTTTCTTTTGTATCAAATAAGTGCCTTTTAAAATTAAGAAATTGATAAATGACTTGTTAGGATTGGGCAATACATCCATATCTTGATATGAGACTAGATATTATCTTTGATTTGGGATATTGTAATATGGCATAAGTGTAGTCTTTTCCACTTCATATCATTATATCCTCATTACTGATGATTATTTATCAAAAATGGGTGGTAGTTAACCCCACAACATTATCGCAATATCGATGTCGAAGTATTTAGTCAAAAATATTGATATTTGATTTTCTCTATATCGCCCTTTCCTAACTTGTGTTTTGTTTGATTTATGTATCTCAGTCAGATAAAAATAAGTGCTTTACTCTTACAGATATATATTTCATTCCTTTACAGTTTCATTCGTTGAAGTAACCTGTAATATCTATGTAACCAAACAAAAACGTAACAAAAGGCATGCTGTAACAAATGGTTCAGCTTGTGTATTTAAGCTGCAAAGCCCTGTTGTTAAAGAAGAGCCCCATTTAAAGTAAAGTGCATTTGCCACTATAGACGGCGTTAAATACAGTAAAAAAAATAATTTACTCAATACATTTTTATCACACTGAGGTCCCTGTGGTAAACGTTTTCTTTTTAGAAATGTGACTTAACACAGCACAGAAATAGAAGTGATAAAACAAAACCCTAGCAACAACTGAACACAGAATAAACTACGTCTTATGTTCCACACCAAATCTCGTGTTGCCCAGTTGTTTTTTGACGACGGTCACGTGCAGTGCTGTGTGAATCCAGCAGACACGTTGTTTGTGTTTAGATCAGAAGTGGTAGGCCAGCTGTTCGGTGAATCTGAATGGCTTGGTTTCATTGATGGAACACAGCAGGTCCCTCATGCGTCGCGCGCGACGTTCCTCCAGCACCAACCTGCGGGAACGCTCTCGAGACGCCTGCTGCTCCGCTCGCTTCTCCGCCCGTTTCCGCTTCAGCCACCTGAGGACGGGGAGAGGATGATGTTGGCATTTCACACGTGAAACCAAATTAGAAATTTAGAAATGATCTTGATATTCATATTTGACGAGAGACAACAGTGAAGGCAAACCTTGATATGTGAAATGTTTCACTTCACATGTGAATTTTAAGATAAACATGTCATATAAAAATGTGTGCAAACCATTTGTGATGTGATTGCACATGTGGAAATGGTGTGTTACTAACTCACTAACAAAGGATTAACTTTGTTAACATGCTAAGTGAATGTTGAAATACGCTATATGTCTATTACCATATCACTAAAAAAAAGCATAGCGTTATTGAGGATATAACATTAAGAGAGACGTATTGATAAACTGTTGGCCAATTATTTGGCACTTATTTGTAATTAAAATGTAAAACTTTTTTTTTTAAATGAACTCACAGTTTAAAGGCACGTTCACACTCCTCGCGGCTGCGTAGGAGGTAACCACTGTCCTCCTCGAGCCTCTTGAGCTCCACCAGCTGTCTCTCTTTCTGCTGCTGCTCCTGCTTCCTCTGAAGCCACAGCCGGAAGGACTCTTCCGAGTCGTTGGACTCTTTCTGCTTTGTAAGAGCAAAACAATAGTGCTTATTTAAAAATAACAAATAATTATATTATAGATAGTAAAATTACATTAGTGTCAAGCATTGGTCGAATGTAACTAAGTACAGTTACTAAAGTATTGCACTTAATTATTATTGTCAATTGTGAGGTACTTGCAACTTACTTGAGTATTTTCATTTTACACTATTTATACTTACACTACAATTTAGAAACCAATTTTGTATTTAATTGTTTAGTCCACTATATTTTGGGGGATAACTTTAGTTACTGTGCATGTTTAGATTATTAATACAAACTTTAAAACAACAAATACATGTATGATTATGGATTAAGCTACAGGAGTATGTAAAGTGCTTGAAATTAGCCCAACATTGCTTTAATGCATCACTAATTAGACTCCAGTTATTTAATATATGTGATTCTGAAATGGGACATTCTGCATAATGAATACCTTTCTTTTGGTACTCCAAGTATATTTTGATACTTATTACTTAACTAATATTTGGAATGCATGACTTTTATTGGTAACAGAGTATTTTTTACAATGAGGTTGCTACTTTAGATCTGACTTCTTCCAGCACGGGTGTCAAGATACTGGATAGTGACTAACTAGTCACTAAAATATTATATAACTGGTCAAACCATAAATATACAATGTAGCCGACCTACAGCGGTACCCCTGGCTACTGTATAAAAGCTATATCAGTGCTTTACATCCATGCTTTGTCAGATTAGAGTGCCCCCTTTTGGTGATACCTTAGAACTCATCTTCTCCATCTCCTGGGCTCGCTGGATCCTTTTCTCCTCCTGAAACTGCTCTCTCTTCCTCAGCAGCCACGCTTTAAACGCCAGCTCATTGTCCTGCCTCTTCTGCTCCTCTTCCTCCAGTTTCCTCTGCTTCTCCTGGCATGGGAAGCAAGAGTGATGAACGCCAAGAATCAAAGTTGAAATGTTTTAATGTTAGATGTGTTACTTTGACGTTGACTTTTCAGAATTTTCAAACATATTATAAACCATCACTTCTCATTTACCTCTCTGGCCTGTTTCTCCTTCTTCTCCTGGATCCTCTGCAGCAGCTCTTTCTGCTGTGGGGAGAGGGTGTAGGTGGCCTGGCAGGGTGTCCCGGCGGCCGACTGCACCCGTCGCTTGCTGCCTCTCCTCTGGTTGCTTCTCTGACTGTGGCTGGCTGAGCTGGGCCTGTTCCTGGGCTGAGCGGGAGGTTTGGGGGCACGGAGGTGATCTATGCCTTGCTGGAAGGGGGAAGAGCCGGCACCAGGACGAGGGGAGGAGGAGGACCTGTGGGTCTTACTGGAGCTCACAATCTGCTGCTGATGACGTGGGGTTGAGAAGTCACTCGCTATAGGAGGGAGAAGTCCTTGACTTTCCACCTCTTTCAGACTGACCAGATCAAACTTACCATCCTTCTCTACAAGGACTCTCCCCTCCTTTACCCCTCCCTCACTGGTCTCCCCAGCCCTGCCAGATCCTACACTTTCCTCCCGAGGGGAAAGCTTAAGCTCGGAAAGCTTCCCTGACACTTCAGTCTCTGCCTCTGAATCCTTGCTTCCCTGTACCCCTTCCACCTCACCACAGTTTCCATTTTGCAGCGGAGGCACCACCAGGTCCACCAGCATCTCTTTAAAATGCAGCCGCCTGCGTCTTGTCATATCTGGAGCTTTTTGGTCGTGCAAGTCTCGATTAGCCTGCTGGATCTTCTCCAGAATGTACTTCTTCTCCTCATCTGTCTGGTCATCCATCCCTGGAGGTGGTGGGGCTACAGGTGATGACTTATTTGGGCTGTCTCTGTCAGAGTCATACTCTAATGGCTCCATAGGTGAGGGCCACCTCTCTTCATCTTCTTCCAGCTCCTCTGTTTTCTTGCCTCTCTTCTCCTCCTTGTGGCTTTTCGATTTTCCTTTCTTTCCTTTCTGTTTGTCATACTCCTTCAGTTCTTTGTCAATTTCTGCTTCTATGTCGTCAAAGTCAGGACCCTGTGAGGCAGACGCGATGCATTCCTTAATTAGGTTTGCAGGTAAATGAATGAGCAACATCAATACTTTGCAGGTAATAGGCGTGCTGATTGATAACAGACATGTGTGTGTGTGTTCATCAATATTGCATCTAGTGGCGCAGAGTGAAAGTATGTCACTGTATGTCAACAGAGTGGGTTTCACATGCATACAGTGATATGTGTACCAGGTCAGGTAACTCGAACCCTACTCACTGTTACACATTTACAGAGCAAGGTCAGGGATCTATGCAGCACCAAGTCTGCAGTAAGTGGGGCAGCACAAACTTAGTTTCACACGATAAAACAAAGAAGAAGAAAAAAGAAAGTAGAAAGGGCAGATGCAATCAGTCTGTCCAATGATCTTATATAAATTGTTTACCTGGTCTTCACTTCGACTTTCCTCACCGATCAGCCAGTCCAGATCCTTCTCAAAGTCGTCCTCATATTCCTCCTGAGGCTTTGTGGAAACCACCTCACTCATAATCTTCACTGGAAGAAGATCAAAGACAAATTTCAAACAATATTCGTGTTCCACTTGAAGCGGGATCTAAGGAAAATAATATCAGTCAGTCAGCCCTGAGCAAGATATCTCAACATCTACTGATCTGATTACCAAGATATATATACATGTATATACAACAACAAATTTCATGGTTTCATGGTTAGTGGTTGGATGAATGGCATAGACACCCTATGACCTACGTGACTGAGGATATTAACAAACACATAGCCTTGCCTACAGCAGCGTACAATACAGATCAGGGCATCGCATCAGGTCCCATCTATTTGGACAATCAAAACAGCATCACACAAATCAAACTGCAAGCATATTCAAAATGATATATTCAATCTAGCTTGTTTGTGTCATGGATTGAAGAGCAACTGAGTTTTTTAAATAATTGTGGCACTAATTCCCACACATCTCACATCACTTCATGTCCAGGAGATATGGATTATACAGAGCTGTGGTGTAACCCACTTGTGTAGGGGATTGGACGTCACCTACTGGACAGAACGCAGTACTACAAAGTTACCAGTAAACTGTTTTTGTTGTTTGTTTGTTTTTTTATTGGTATTATTTAGACAAATGTGCCCTCTGCTCTGCTGACATGTAAGTTATGTTTCCAGTAGCTTTGTTTCTGTTGTGAATCAGAACAAATTTCAATAGCTACAAAACGTTTAGGAGTTTAACATAGACTATAATCCTGTTTATTTTATAGCTCTCGGGTTATACAAATAAACAGGACGGACACCGAATTAGGAGCTGACTCGTCGGGGAAAATTCGCGTTTATAGGAATTATATTAACCAAGTGTTTTTAGCTACTGGTAATAAATAGCAGTAGAAATCGTGGCAATATGGTTGTAAGTAAACTCACCACCAGCAGGTAATTGCGTAGAATCCCTGTTGAATTAAAGCGGTGACAGAACTCATCCAGCCGGGTTGCTTTGTGACTATCACCCCATCTAACTGGCCCACAGTCTGGTAGTCTGCGGAGCAACACCTGTGCACATAACCTAATCTGCTTCTAGTCCCTCTACAGCCCTAAAAGGTTTAATATACCCGTCGTCATAGAGACCTACAACACGCTTTACTACCTGCGCATGCGCACACAAATTAAAATCTCAATGTACACACTATAAACAAGAGGAAACAGACAAATTGTTCCCCGAACCATTCAGAAAAAATATTTTAAATATATGTCTAGGAAATATTTAAAGGTTACTATAGTATATGAATACAATGATATCTGTGTATTTTAACAAAGGCATAACGAGTTAAAGTATCTTAGAAAATTAAGACTTAATACAATTAGAATCAAAGTGTATTTTAGCTCGCTCACATTTTTTTTAAAACATTTTTTTATTTTTATAAATGCATTCTCAATTTCAGTTCAACTTTCGGACACATGGGTCCATATAAAAACATTTAAAATAAATAAATAAATACAAACAAATATAAAATAGCCTCGATATAAAGGGCTTTGAAGATGATTACTTCATTTTTGGACCTACTGTCAATAGAACAAAAAGATAAAGATATGATAAAGTTTTCAAATAAAATATCTAAAAAACTATCTATACCAAGTTGGTAATGCCGGGAATCTCTAAGTTTATTTTATGAACAAAAGATAAGTCTAAACAATACATGTATGAGATTCTGGTTGGAGAATAATTCAAGTGTTATCTTTGTATTGTAACTACACTCGTTTGAAGATTGGGAAAGTCAAAGATGTAACAAACAAACAGAGGAACTTGAATTCGTCTTAAATTCAAAACACGGAGCATATGAGAAGTCCATGAACGCAACATTTGTATTTATGCGCACTGCATTTGGGGTTTTGTTGTTTTTTGTAGCATTCCACTGTTCGGAGAGCTCGTCAAAGAACGACATTTCCCGTGGTGCCTCTGTTACTACATGCCCCTTGACTTGACGCACGACTAATAACACGCAGACACAACTTCTGATATTTTGGTTTGAGTAAGTACACAACTATCAACGGACAGCAGTAGTTTCTACTACAAATGGCCACCATTGTCTTCTGCTCAGTAAACAAAACGGCTCAGACCACCGCGAGACGATGTTCGATTTCACATGTAAAGCGGCTCGCTAATTCAGGAGAGTCACATTTGCCGTTATCCTGCATTCACAGCAAGCCAGTGACTTTCCTTCCGGGTACAAGATGGTTTTCCAGGGGCTACAGCGTACGGTTCATGTCCCAAGGGACTGCAGGCAGATCTGCAACCTGGCGAACCAGAAAGGGAGCCCTGGCGCTCAGTGGAGCCGCAGCAGTGACAGCGGCAGCGGCAGTAGCAGGGTTTTTAGCCAACGCTAACCACTTCCAGCGGGCTGAAATGGCAACAAAAGTATCCCGAGCCGCAGAGGAGACCGAGAAAGAGGCGGGCATCTTGGAGAGATGCCGGGGGTTCATGTCTCCTCCGGTGACCGACATCGGTGTGCTGCAGGAGAGGAAAGGGGAGATGCGGACGAGGATGGAGATGCTGATCATGGAGACGCAGGCCGACTTCTGCAAAGCCCTGCAGGAGGTGGACGGCGGGACGTTCAAGGTGGACCGGTGGCAGAGAAATGAAGGTGAGGGTAAACTCAGCCTTTAACTTGCAAAAAAGGCCTAATCAGTCAGAAAATGGCACAACCAATCTCATGTCTGTCTCCCTTCAATGTCTTCAAATTTTGATCACTGTGTGTGTGTGTGTACCAGGTGGAGGAGGAATCAGCTGTGTGATGCAAGATGGAAAGGTGTTTGAGAAAGCAGGAGTCAACGTGTCAGTGGTGTTTGGAAACCTGACTGAGGAGGCTGCCAGGCAGATGAGGAGCAGAGGGAAAGTCCTCAAAGGGAAAGATGGTGCGTGTTGTAAACCTGATATCTGTGTATAGCTCTCGATAAGTAGGTGTGGTAACCTACATTCAGAGTAAAATGTAATGGATACGGTTTCACGTCATGCTCCGTTTTCTCTCAGGTAAACTGCCATTTTGTGCCATGGGTGTGAGCTCCGTTATCCACCCCAAGAATCCCCACATCCCCACAGTGCACTTCAACTACAGATACTTTGAGATCGAAGAGGAAGACGGTGAGTGTCGGTCCTTGACGTCAGCAGTTGTGTCTTGGTGTCAGTGACACTATTGAGTGCATGAATGAATGATAACCCTTGTTTCTTTCTTCCTTGTCTCTGTGTGTGTGTGTGTGTGTGTGTGTGTGTGTGTGTGTGTGTGTGTGTGTGTGTGTGTATATATGTATATTCATATTCCAGGCACTAAGCAGTGGTGGTTTGGTGGAGGCACAGACCTGACTCCAGTTTATGTTAATAAAGAAGATGCCTTCCACTTCCACAACACCCTGAAGGAGGCCTGTGACAAGCACCACCTGCAGTACTACCCCGACTTTAAGAAATGGTACAGTTAGACTGAACATTAGTCCTGCTTTCATGAAGCGTGTGTACCTCAGCACGTACGCATGTGTAGCTCTGACTTGTGCATGAGGATTAAAGTGGGCGTATTGTCACTGTAAGACGCTGATAAGAGGAAGTCTCTGCATAAGAGCTGCAGTTGCAGAAAAACCGTTTAGCCCTGACGTTTGCCAGTAAATGACCATTTGGGATAAGAAAGGGACGGGTGTGGTTTATCTGCTTTGTCCTGTGATAAGTACATTTTGTCAACTTAATTTGTGGTTAAATTTAAAAGGAATAGTGAGGCATTCTGGGAAATATGCTTATTTGATTTCTTGCTGAGTGTTAGATGAGATGACTGATACCACTCACATATCTGTATGTTAATAAAGATAAAGCTACAGACAACCAGGCTAGCTTTTTCCCCTTGTTTTCAGTCTTTACGCTAATCTTAGCTATTTACTAGCTTTAGCATCATACTTAATGGGCAAACATGAGGGTACATTTTTACTATCATTTAATTTCCCTTATAAACTGTCACTATAGATGTGCTTTCAGCTGACTTATTTAAAATTTCTCTCATCCTCTTGCCTTTAGAATCATTTACTTGCATAGTCCAGATCTACTGAATATTTAAAAAAAATCCAGCCCTGGTTAAAAATAAACAAAACATCAGCTATTTAATATTTAATATATTTTGGTGTATATATTTAGGTGTGACCGATACTTCTACATCCGGCACAGAGGAGAGACTCGGGGTATAGGAGGGATCTTCTTCGATGACCTGGACTCCCCGAGTCAGGAGGAAGCGTTTAACTTTGTCAAGAGCTGTGCCGGCACTGTGGTGCCCTGTTACCTTCCCATTGTACACAAACACCTCAACGAGTCCTTTACTGACGAGGAGAAGCACTGGCAGCAGGTACGACGAGGGAGGTGAGTAAAAGACGCACATGAAAAAAATGGTGGCTCTTAATGAGTAATGTATCCATTTTGTATGGGAGATGGTTAAAAGATTTTATATTTTACAGTCCATTTTAGTTCAGTGACTCAAGGCTATTTAAACTAGCTCTACTGAATAAACCTAACGTGGATCCATCATAAGTAAAGGACAAATTTGACTTCTCCATACATGCTTAAAAAGTCAGCCAAATCAACTGTGAATTAACTCACTCAAACATTAAACATGCATATGATAGCTGTTCCATCACATTTAATATTTTGTTTCCTTTATTTTGGAAAAGATAAAATTAATAAATAACTTGGAATTCCATTAATGGGGTGCAAAATTATTTGTTGAAAAGTTTTAATGTGGTCTCAGACTCGATGCACGAACTGTGTGTACCAATGCTTTAACATACATGTAA
Organism: Cebidichthys violaceus; assembly: GCF_023349555.1. Taxonomy (NCBI): domain Eukaryota; kingdom Metazoa; phylum Chordata; class Actinopteri; order Perciformes; family Stichaeidae; genus Cebidichthys; species Cebidichthys violaceus. The sequence continues at coordinate 3,129,567 of NW_027176296.1, read as the reverse complement.
CATGTAAACTTAACTGCATCAACATGGAAGACTTCAGTTATCGTATAACAATTACTTTTACCAAAAATAAAGATAACTAAATGTTAAGTGTGCTGGATTACCTACATATCTCAAGCAAGTTTTTAATACATTTAATATTGGTTTAAATCCTCATTCAATTTGTTTGCTTATTGAATTAGATTGGATTACAGCACAACAGATCTTAACAGTGTCCACAGTCTGTGTGTGTGTGTGTTGTTACCCGAGCTTCTCCCGGTTTAGTTTACATATCCGAGCTGGCTGCGTGTGCTTCAATGCATGATCGTTCATGTCATCTGATAGACCGCCGAATTCAGAGCCTTAATATAGCAGCAAACAGATATTTGCTATGTAAAGATATGGAGTTCTATCTTCCTGAGCAGAGAATGAAGTCGCTCTCCCCTCAGTGTTTGTTGTAATACGAGCTCCTCCGTTCTTTGTTGACATAGGTGGGCCTGCGTGCTTTTAGTGCATGTTCATGCTTCTGAGCATGTGCCCCACTAGTTAGCTCACGGCTTCATCTGCACTGCTCTCACAGTGGTTACAGCTAATAACGTTGGCAGCTAAAATGTAGCACCCACCCTCTGGTCCCCCCTCAGGTAAACACTGATAGCGCTGTCAGCACTGATAGCGGTGAGCCGTCGCCGTTGTTTAGCGGTATGAGAAATGCTCCCAATCTTGTGTTATCCACCTTTTAATGTCTCTAAAACCACACAGATCTAGCTGTCTACCATAGGTTGTTGTGTGTTTATGTTGCAGATATGTGGAGTTCAACCTGGTGTATGACAGGGGAGTGAAGTTCGGCTTGGCCACGCCTGGCTCCAGAATTGAAAGCATTCTCATGTCCCTCCCGCTCACTGCCAGGTAAGATCACTCTGGTTTGAAGCACTGCTAGCTCTGCTCTTGTATGACAACAATTACTTATCTGTGTTGCTTGGTGACGAACTCATCCTTCATCCTCAGGTGGGAGTACATGCATGAGCCTGCCAAAGGTACCCTTGAGGCTGAGATGCTGGAGGTTTTACGAAATCCCAAGGAGTGGGTGTGACCACAGTTTTCACAGGTTGGACAAAACCTCCAGGAAACCGTCTTTGTCCAAAATGATATTACATCGCACTTGCGTGATACATTTTTTTTTAATCTGCTATTGTACTTTTCTCTCTTTGCTGTCAGCCTTGATAACACTTAATCACATTGGGATTGAATTACTACTGGTGGCCACAGGTGGTAACAGGTTGTACCTGCTTTAAGGTCATCTCATGATGATGTGCTTCTTTTAATTAAGAAGTGTTTGTGTCAAACACTAGCTGTATTTTTTTGTTTTGTTCTATGCCTGTGCTAAATGTGTCTTGCTCTACTTGAAGTCCTGGAGCTCCACTCCCCTTTTACAAAGCACTTAAAGGGAAAGTAGGTGGAAACTAAGCTACTGAGCATATGTGTGTGTGTGTGTGTGTGTGTGTGTGTGTGTGTGTGTGTGTGTGGGTGGGTGTGCCACCACTGGTATCAAATGTTAATAAATATTATTTTTATGTTTCAGTGCATCTGCTCCCAACAATGGGTTATTTTTGACAATCAAAGCTACATGATAACAGACTAGTAATGAACTGATCCCTCTTGAGCCCCATTTATATTGTGGTTTGTTGTTCACTTATGGTTGATGAGTCACCTCCTGGTTTGTTTGAGCAGAAGTAAAACAATAGCTGGATGATGGAGCATGTTCCACAGAGAGGTTAGAAGTGAGTCACAGCTAGTGTGGCTCATTGAAGACAGAAGAATGTTTGTGAAAATAAAATTACTTTTGAAATGTAAAAATAATGAATAGCTTGCAATTATAATAAAGTGTTTGTTCTATTACCTTTTGATTATTGTACTGAGTTCATTCTTTATTTCTTGTGCATCATCTTACACATTTACCTGTAATTCAACCTTTAGTGTACCTTTTGAATCTTCACGATTTACTAGCGAGAAACTGACCAAAGCTCAGCAGTGTATCATGTTTTTATATATGATGAATGTCATGAAAATGTCATAAAAGTTAAAAGGAATCAGAATAGTATTCCATTAAAAAAAAGTCATTAAAAACTCGTAGTATGGTATGCCATAAAAATATCTAAATATTCTCGTGTTTGGTGTTATGGGTATGTATTTAATATGATCAGTTAGCATGCCAACCTTTGTGAATTACAGCTGCCTATTTAAATTCTGGTCTGACATGTTGGCTGGAAATTTATTAACTCCATTGTTGTCCTGGCTAAGATGAGTGACTCCATATACCACATATAGGAGGTAGTGAGTAATCACAACATTAAATCGTATTATTTTGCAGCATGGTGTTAATCCCTGTTTTTCATTTGTAGGTTCACCTGCTGCTGTTTTGCCTTTGTTTTGTTATTTTTTTTGTTGCTCAATTTACATTGTTAAACCAACTGGGGGAGAAGTAGAGTGCCATTGTTGGGAGGCTAGGCACCCATGGTGAGGCCCCTACACCTTACGTATGCATGTACTGTACAAGCATTGGGATACGAGAGTAGACTGCACCAGTTCTGTTGTGAAGATTGCTGTGTTGCTTCTGAGGTGAGTTACCTGTCGCACCCCTTGGCTGTCCTCAGTGTAGTCTACTTCCCCACCAGTGGCCTCAACTTAAATCCCACAGTTTAGCTTAGTTATGTTGAGCAGGACATTGTAGAATATTCAGGATTGTGATATAGTTTTAGAGTTTTTAATAAGGCCTTTTTAGCTGAGCTTGTAATAAATACATTTTTAATCTCTTATTGGTTTAAGTACACAGAGAAAGACAAAGGTGCCATCTGGAACCGAAAATGGTTCTTTAGAGTGATTCCATAGAAGAACCATTTCTGCTTCCACAAAGAACCTTTCAGACCAAGGTTCTTTAAAGAACCATTTTCTTAAACGCTTCTTTATCTAAAAACTTCAAAGAACCCAACAATGTGCTTCAAAGAGCCATCAAAAATGGTTCTTTGGGGCACCATTTCTGGTTCTTTGAAGAACTTAAAGAAAAAAAGTTCTCCAATGAACTTATTGCAATTTATTTTTGCAAATGTATACCATCCCCCACCATATAATAACTCAAAAACATGAATTAAGAACCCTTTAATATCCCAAAGAACCATATGACAAACATGTAGAACCATCCAATAGATAAAATGGTTATTTAGTGGGTGATGGTTCTTTGTGGAACCACACAGCCTTTTAAAGAACTAGTTAAGAACCATTATTTTTCTGTGTGTAATTCATATTCTTTACAACAACAGTGTTGTTGGTTCCCTCATTTTCCCCCTAAGGCTCCCGCCACAATTTACTAAAAGAATTATAGTATCAGATGCCATAAATATTCTATAGTGTAGTATTAGTATGGTATGTCAAAAAAATACCATTTAAAAAAGTCGGAGTATAGCATGTCAAAAAAAATCATAGTATGTTGTGTCAAAATAATGGAATGAAATAATTCTAGGATATTTTTTTTAAAACGACATAAAATAGTCATAGTATAGTATGTTGCAAAAAAGCCATATACTACGTCGAAAAAAATACCATAAAAAAAATCATAATATAATATGACAAATTAAAAGTCAAAGTAAAGAATGTCGAGTCATGGTTTGTCAAAATACATGCATGTTGAAAAAAAGAGTCATAAAAATGTCTTAATAATCAACATTGAAAAGAAATCATAGCATGGTATTTCAGAAAAAAATGACATAAAATAGTCATAGTTTAGTATGTCAAAAATGTCAGTTTCTTGTCGTCAAAATAGAAGTCATAGTATAGTATGCCACAAAAAAAGTCATAGGAAAGTATGAAGAAAAATTTGTTTCTCGAAAAACACTGTGTCAAATATATGCCATGAATACCGTAAAAAAGTTGGGTTTGTTTATGCCAAAAAAAGTCATAGCATGTCAAAATAAATGCCATAAATGCCATACAAGAGGCATAGTATAGTATGCAAAAAAAGTCATAGTATAGAATGTAAAAAAAAAAAGTCACAGTATAGTATGTCAAAAAAAAGTCACAGTATAGTATATAAAAAAAAGTCATAGTATAGTATGTTGAAAAAAGAGTCATAAAAATGTTTTAGTACCAAAAGTATACTATGTTGTAAAAAAGTCATAGTATGGTATCTTGAAAAAATACCATAAAAAAGTAATTGTAGAGTATGACGAAAAAAACATCATAGCATGGTTTGTCCAAAAAATGACATGAAATGGTCAAATGTCTCAAAATATGTCAAAAACAAAAAAATGTGTCGAAAAAAATTATCTATCTTTTTGCCAAAAAATATATGTATAGTAAGTCGAAAAAAATATCATTAAAAAAAGTCAGATTACAATATCTTGGAAAAGAAAGTCAAAGTAAAGTATGTCGAAAAAAAAGTAATAATATGGTATGTCGAAAAAATATGAAGTCATAGTATAACATGTTGAAAATGTATGTCAAAATAAATGCCATAATTGCCATAAAAAGATCATATGTATCATGTCATGTATGTCGAAAAGAAGTCTATAATATGTTGTAAGAAAAATCATAGTAAAGTATGTAATGAAAAAGTCATAGTATATTATGTTAAAGAAAGTCATAGTATATTATGTTAAAGAAAAATAATCTTATAGTATTTTGTTAAAAAGGCCATAACACACAGTATGTCATACAATAAAAAGTATGTATACAATAAAAAGTTCAAGTATAGTATATCATGAAAAAGTCTTAGTATACTCTGCGGAAAAACTTTCATAATATTTAATATGTCATGAAAAAGTAATTAAAAGTCATTGTGTAAAAAAGTATAGAGAATCTGAATCTGAAACGGTTTATTGCCAAGTATGTTAGCACATACAAAGAATTTCACTTGGTGATTGGTGCATAACAATAAACACAGTACAATAGTAGCAATACATAATCAAAAATAAAAATTCAAAGTTTACTATAAAATAGCATAAACAAACAAACAATATAAGAGTCTGTTAAAATAATGCATGTAGTTGTCCTGAGGATGTCAGCGTCCCTTGATGATGAGCCCCACTGTAGTTGGGAAGAAACTGTTTTTGTGTCGTGAGGTTTTGATCCTAAAGGACTGCAGCCTCCTGCCGGAGGGAAAAGACTGAAGCTGATTTGGTCGAGTGTGAGCGGGGTCAGCCACACCTTTCTTGCCCCTGTCAGGATTCTGGAGGCATTCAAGTAGTGCAGATTGCAGCCAAACACGTTCTCAGCAGAGCGAAAGATACTCTACGGTCTACCATGGTCCTTGGCAGTGGCTTCAGCGGTGATGGAGAAGATGAGGTGAGACTCAGAGATGGCGGCGTAGAAGTGCACTATCACTGTCTTTGGCAGGTTGGACTTCTTTAGATGTCAAATGAAGTACATCCTAGAAAATTATAGCATAGCATGTCATGAACCATGTCGCTGTATAAAAGTCATAGTAAATTATGTCATAATATATTACAGTATAAAATAAAAGTACAGAATATCATGAAAAAATCACAGAATAGTATGTCGAAAAATATGCCATGAAATAATATAGTATGTTTGGTAATTGCTTGGTTCATCAATAAAGGTTTATGCTATTGTGTGTCAAAAAAGCAATACTATATTATGTCAACAAAAGAGTTGTAAAAAAAAAAAAAGTCACAGTAAAGTATGTAAAAAAAAAGTCATTGAAATTTTTTTTTAGTATGTCTAACAAAAGTCATAGTATAGTATGTCGAAAGAAGAGTCATACAAATGTCTAATTAACAAGATTTCATAGTATAGAATGTCGAAAAAAATGCCATGAAATAGTCATTTAAAAACAATATCAAAAAAGTATTTTTTTTAATGCCAAGAAAAAGGTAATGCTATAGTATATCGAAAAATAGTCATAGTATAGTATGTCGGAAAAGATTCATCGTTTTTTTAAGCCAAAAAAAGTATGTAAAAAAATGTCATAGTAGTGTGTTGAAACAAAGTCATAATATAGTATGTTGAAAAGATTCATGGTGTAATATATCATGAAAAAACAAATAAGTCATAGAATAGTATTTTGCAATATGTTATACTATATCAGGCAATGAAAAAATAAAGTATAGTATGTCAAAAAAAAGCCATAATATGGTATTTCGAATAAAATGCTGAAAAATAGTCATAGTATAGTATTTTGAAAAATAACCCTTGTTTCGTTTGTTCGAGGGTCATGCTATAGTATGTCAAAAAAAGCCATAGTATAGTATGTCAAAGAAAGTGTCAGTAGAATATGTAGAAAAAAGTCTTAAAAATTCCTTAGTAACGTGTCAATATGTTATTCTTTGCAGTATAGTATATTGTAAAAAATGCCATAAAAAAGTCATAGTATAATATCCTGAAAAAAAAATTATAGTTAGGTATTTAAAAAAACTTGTTTCTTTTCAACAAAAATAAGACATAACATAGTATGTTGAAAAAAAGTCATAGTATAGTGTGTCGAAAAGAGTAGTAATAATGACTTAGTAACTTATTTTGTAAATAAGTCATAGTATAGTATTTTGTAGATAATGCCAGTAAAAATCATAGAGTAAGTCTTAATATGTCATAGTATAGCATGCCATGAAGAAAACGTACTATACTATGTTGTAAATAAATCTTAGTATACTATGTCGAAAAAAAGTCTTAAATATGTCTTAGTAACTTGTGACGAAAATAATAATATTATAGTATTTAACAAAGAGTCATACATCTCAATTTAAAAAAAATATATAGATATTAAAATTTTCCGTAAAAACGCCATAGTATAGTACGTCAAAAAGAAGTTGTAGCATATATGATGGAAATCATGGTATAGTAGGTCAGAAAAAGTCCTACTAGTGCATGCCATAAACATTTTAATAAAAGCCATGGTATAGCATGCCATAAAAATGTCATGAGTAAAAAAATTTGTAGATCATGAAAAGTCATAGTATATGATGTTGTAGAAAAGTCATAGTTAATATGTCATTATTAATTCAGAGTATAGTATATCAAAAAAGGGAAAAAGTTGAGTATAGTATGTCTAAAAATACCATAAAATTGATAGTATTGTATATCATAAAAATGTCATAAAAAGACTTATAGTATGTCTAAAAAGTAGTCATAAAAAAGTAAAGTATAATAAGTCATAAAAAAGAAGTCACAAAGAAGTCATAGTACTATAATATTATTCCACAACATGGCATAGTATAATGTCATAAAAAAGCCATTAAAAAGTCTTAGTTATTTTTTTATGTCGAAAAAATAATCATAAATTTAAACCGAAATGAGTTACAATATAAATATCGTAATAAAAGTTACAGTATAGTATGCAAGAGAAAATATACAAAAAGTTGAAGCACACTATGTCATTAAAAAATGCTTTAGAATAGTGTGCAATAAAAAATATCATAAAAAGTCAGGGTAAACTGTCATAAAATGTTATAATATACTGTCTTAAAAAAAAGTCATAGTATAGTATGTCATTAAAAAAGCCACAGTATAGTATGGTTTTCCTTTTCAGATGATGCCAAATCTGTCAGGATTCCATAAATATACTACACATAAAATCATTACGCGCCTACACCAAGATTAAACGCAAACAGTTACATATTGAAAACAAGCAACAAAATGTACTACCTTGAAATTGGCATTCAAGACTATTTTAAGGGCCTACATTGTCACTGAATTGATTCATTCAATGTTTATACTTTTAAAGACCCTGCAGGCATCCTGTGGATCAAGCAGGGAATGCAGGCAAATGGAAGAAAGGTTTAAACGCACAAAACGCATTCATATGACACCGAATGAAATTAAGGTAACATGTAGCACTTTTATTACAAATGAATTCAAGCTTCTGCACATAAAGGATTTATAACAAGTTATCTTGCATTTAGTGTTATATAATAGTTTGTTTGATAAGGCATTGTAAAAAAAAAAAAAAAGAGCTCTGCAAGTAACAGTACAACGGCTGACCAAACCAGCACAACTCAGTTCAACATCATAGTGCTGAGGTTCACAGGTCAACACACAAAGTATAATAATCAGTGCTCACCTGTGAGGTGTGAACAGGAAATGTGACACTCATCAGTATCTGTGAACATCAGACAGATATTTTTGGTTTCTAGAGTGTATGCAGGAAAATTGCATATAGAGCATGAGCACTTTTTTTTAGGTTTACAGTGACATCGTAATGGCTGAGAGTGAAGCTACAGACGTCAAACCAGACTGTCCTAGTTTTCATCTAACAGTCGAGCTTAAACACAAAGTGCCTTCATTTATCCACGTCCTACTGTATACTAGTTAAACTAGTGGCAATGCATTTGCTGCATACCTATGCAGTAAAAAAAACAATCTCACTGTATCTTACTTTCACATGTAAAGACTATTCATATTTATATACAGGTACATAACACATGCTAAACTTGAACTCTGTCCGTAGTGTTGTTAAATACAGAATCTCTCCCCTTTGATGCATCTTTTTCCCCAAAGCTTGTGTTTCTATGGCTTCCTGTCCCACATCCCTGTGCAAGTCACTCCACAACTTACATGTATGGTGTCGCTGCAAACTATTAGTAGAATCCTCAGTGTGCTTTTAGTGACAGTGGCACAGCAGAAGACTCTGCAGTCATTTCCAACACGGTTACATTTGCATTAAGGGAAAGAATGGGGAGAGATTTTCACAGTAAAAGCAGCCCAGCAGAAGGACATGGGGCCAGCAAGCACTGACCATTGACCAACAGTGCAGAGCCAGATCCAACCTCAGGTGTACAGACTAAGCTACATGCATTACCAAAATATAAGCACATATGACACATTTACACAAATCACATTTCAGCACCCCCCCCCCGCACTTTACTGCTGGTCTTATCTTAAATATTAAACTCAAAAACATTCACAAGTATATACTGAAGTTGGACCGATGCATTAGTTTGGCAACTTGACTATTTAAACCTGCATTGAGTAACATTATTGATAGTAACAATAAATCAAATTACAGATTGAAATGTGGAAAAGTCAATTAACACCCAACTTTGCAGCTGTACACAGTTTGGTTCCACCTGATCACTTACCAAAGGCTTGGGTCTCAATGCTCCCTTTGACCCAAATAATAAAACCGTGGGCAGTCATTTACATTAAATTGTATTTACTATTTACAGTCAACAACCCTAAATAAGCCCAGCACCATCACTACCCTGCACAAAACCACCAAAAATTCAGATTTTTTTGTATTTAGCAAGCTAAAGATCCAGATTATCTCTCATTAGTCAATCACCAAGCCAGAGTTAACAAGTATGTATTGGACTCAAGTTAGCTGGTGGGATGAAAATACAGCAGCATGCTCTGTGTGAGTAGATAACTGTTTGCACACAGGTTAGACTAGAGATGGGTGGATGGAGCCTGATGAAGATTCAAAGCTTGTAACTTTATCTTTTGCTTGATCCGGATCTGTTTGTTATCCGGTCCAAGTCCCGCTGAAGGAGAAGTCTCGTTCTGAAATGTGAATGTCGGGCAGCAACAGGTCTCTCTTTACAGCATTCTTCTCCTGTGGGCAAAGGGTCACAGCACCCACAGAACAACACCAGCTGGTTCACACTCTGCCTGTTGTCCCTCTCTCGAATTCAAAGACCTCCTCCTCATTGTCTAAATCATCTAAAAATCCAGCCACGACATTGAAAATCTTTTGGATTTCACTAAGCTACCCTTTCTGAACTCCAAAACAACAAACTCTGCCCAGCTGGCACTCACATTTCCACATTTGTCTTCCGTTAACAGATTTCAGAACAAGACTTCTCAATGAGCCAGACTCTTTCCAATATGTCAGACACTTAAAACAACAATCACAACCAGTCAGTGGCAAAAACAAGCACTTTTAGTGACGAAAATGACGGCCCAAATATGATAACATGAGCGACTCACAGTTAATAAATAAATGTATTGTTGACATAAAATATAAATGTGCCTTATTAGTGTACTTTAGGCATCCAATGTGGGCTCATGCGTTTACTTCATGGTTGACATTTATCTGAACTTTCATAAATCACAATGTGTTGTGTTTAGAGAATGATCTTCATTTAACACTTTTTATATTATTACTAGGTATTAGTTGGAAATGTTCTCATACAATTGATGACGTCCTTCTAGTGTACGGTGCCACATTTCTCAGTTATTCCCCTCTCTTCTGAGCAGAGTAACATAGTTTAGCTGCTAAACTTTCAAAACTGTCAAAATGAAAATCAGTTTTCTGGAGCATCAGTGTAGTTTGAGGGTTTGAACGTCATGAGTCACACGGATCTTCCATTTGACACAAGCTTGGATACAATGTATTGAAATTGCTCTTCAGTATCATCCGCCCATCTCTAGGTTAGACATAACAAATCATAAGCTTGATTTTGAAAGTTTTTCTCTTTCTGCTCATGGTGGTCAACAATCGCTTAATGCCATTTTAATTTGTCTGGGTTTTCCTGGAATTGCTGGTTTGTGGTCTAAATGCTGTTTCTGAATCTTGCAAAGCAATATTCTTGCAAAGTGTGCAATATACACTATACAGTATATATCTGCTACAGGCCACTTAAGCCTAAAAAATTGGCAATAACCTTCAATAAAGCACTGATCCAACCCTCATATCCACTTTTGGAATAGTCCTTCACTGTGGCACTCAGAACACTCGTTTCTTCACGCCACGTGCAACAATTGTTACGCCTGCTGAGTCGAATCATTTGCTACAGTGTGACAACTTGAGGAAGATCAACAGAGCTGGTAGGTTTTGATATTGCAATATCCTTCCTGCTATCACTTCACCTCAGTGATGAAAAGTTAGTGCAAATTTCAACAGCGCTGGGTCCAGCAAACATTGCATTAGTCCATTGACCAGAGAGTAAAAAGTGTTTCTGTACGTGTTGAATGAGGAAGGCTCGCGATACCACAATAGTGACGCTGCTAAATGATCGGATGGTCTTAGTGGAGGTTAGGGCTTTTGTGGGGGTGGTAGTGAGAGGCAGGTTTACTTTGCATGACCACCAGAAGCGCTGGTGTTGACTATATCCTCATACTGTGGCGGTGGCTCTGTCTCTATTTGGACGTCTGAATGGCCCACAGCCTCCTCGTAAGAGGGTGGCGGGTCTCCAGCGCTTCCTCTCCCCGATGTGAGCTCTGAGCCTGGATAAGCTGGGCTGCTGTGGACGCTGAGTTCTGATTGGTCCCCGTGGTGGTAATCCCTCCCCCAATGGTCCATAGAGACCACTGACAAGACGTGGTCGTGATGCGAGTGGCCCAGGCTGGGGCTGCGCTGCGAGCGCTTGCGGGAGTGGCAGCGCCACACAGTGATGGCTACAGCGGCGATGATGAGCACGACCAGCAGCAACGGCACGATCAAGTACAGAGAGTGGACTCCTCCAACCACCGTCTCCAGCCCTCCGGATGGACTGCTCTCACGCACATATTCTTCCCAGAACCGTCTCTGCAGCAAAAAATAAATAAAAAATAGACACACAATTTGTCAAAAATCAACACGAGATCAAAAATATAATCTTCATGATAAGACTCACTCATGCAGGCTACAGTGTAAACATGGTGGCACAAAACTATTTCCAAAACACAGTGTGTACACAATACACCACAATATCCATTGTATGAATACTTTCCATCTGGATTACTGCAACACAAAAGGCAGCAGACGACAACATCCGAACAAAAAGCAACCACGTGATTGTGCATTTGCTCTCTGGCCTCTCACAATAGTTTTTTCAAATATGCGTCCCTCTCCAGCATGGACTCGGTTGTTCTTCCTGCTGATAACCATCACTTCCTGAAAAAACATACACATTCCACAAGCTACCACTCTTGGCGTAGGATTTCATTACTGGACACATGAAGCCTACAAAATAGCACTTTAAAAGGGATATTTTGGATTCTTTTACAAGGGGCGGCAGGTATGAGTTACACAGCAGTAGTAATATTGATTTGTGGCTTTTAGTTCTAGCTGGGAGTCCGGTGTTCAAAAGATTTTCTACCAAATATTTTTGCGTATGGTGTTGTTGCTGCTTATTTTTGTTTAATGACCCCATGAGTGTGGTAAGTTTTTGTCTGACCAGTCACTGGCTTCTGGGAAATCTCTGAATACATGAATAAAGGCTGGGGCTAATATCCCTGTATACCAAAAACAAACTATCCCTTCATGTGGTTTATGTGTGGGTCCATGTGTAGCCATAAACACTGTGTGTTCTACTTTTCTGTTCCTGTGTGTATTTATCACAGGGATTGTAGGTCTGATGCGATGCGTCTCTCATCCCCTCACCGTCTTCTCGTCGTTCTCGAAAGCCTCGCGGGCCTCCTCATAGGTGCAGATCTCCTCGCGGCACTCCCTCTGAATGTTACCCTGCTTCATCTCCTCCAGCAAGAAGTTGGCCCTGCGCAGCCGGCGCAGCACTGAATGGGCCGCGTCCGCCGGCAGGAACACTGAGAGGGCAAGCGATAGGAGAGGAGAGGGGGGGGGGGGGACAAAAACGAGAGCAGAGAGGAGGAACGGATATTAAAGATGTGTGAGAAAACAAAATCACAAGCAGAGACAAGAAAATAAAAGACGAAAAGAGGAAAGTAGGGGGGAGTAAGCAGGACAGCGTGGGGGAGGAAGGGAAGGGGGGACAATTTAAGCAAAAAGAGAGTGTACTGAAAGAGAGAGAGGAGAGACGCACAAGTAGGAAGAAAGGACAGAGATGCCAAAAAATGCAAAAAAGGGAAGAGTGAGAGAGGTGGCGACTGAAACAAAGGCAGTGGAGCAGATCCGAGCGCTGCCCAGTGCCCACATTTCTGCATAAAAACAAAAGCTCCTTTGATTAAGGCATCCATCCCTGGTTTCCATAAGACAAACTAGAGGAATGAACTGAGAGAGACAGAGTGGCCCTCTTGTTTCACACATCCAGGACAAGAACATAAACTCTCGCAAAAGAATTGTGCACAAGATGCCACAACATGGGAATCTCTGATGTGCTACTGAATTAATTAACTAACTAACTAACCAAATTAAGTAATTCAGTTTAAAGTTCAGGGATGTGATCAGCACACGATTTCAAAAGCAGGAAGAAATAATGGACAAAAAAGGTGTAAAACAGGAAATTCCCTTAGGAAAGCATGGGAATTGTGTACTGAAAGACAACAGAAAAAAACCTAAATAGTCACATTCCAATGACACAATAAAACAAGAAATTGGAGGAGGAAAGTAATAACAATAGGGCATGTGAACTTGTCTGCCTGTGGGGTAAAATCACAAGTATAGTGTCAATAAACTTACCACTCCCCATGATTCCTGCGAGTCTGTTTGGGGTGAATCAATGTGCAGCTCTGAACCTGCTGATACAAGTCAGACAATAATTAACCAAGACTCCCTCTCATGCAATACAGGGGAGAACATCTCTTTTTGCCTGATCACTCATAACACTGCTCACATTAGGGAGATTCCTTTAAAAAAAAGTTGATTTGGTAACACAAAGCAGTAGCACCGCGGTGTGAAAACATCACACCTACATTCTTTAGGATGATTAAGACACAATTATGACAGAATTAAATACAGCGTAAGAACATAACAGCGAAGCGTTAAAGGGCGTGTTGTGAGTGTGATACATCCTTGACCAAAGTGACAGTAACCAATGGCGGCTGCTGGCCAGTTTTACTGTTACGGGAATCCTGCTCATAGCTACCCGAAATAGATCACCAGCGGCGGACACAAACAAAAGCGCATCCGCCCCGTTACACGAATCACAAGAGAGACAGTGGGACAACCACTAGAAGCTAGAACAATGTCAGCTAAGCTTAATTGCAGATGCTACTGGTCTATTCTCGAGCGTATAAGCAGCGCTGTTAGCTTTGCGTGGAGCTGGTTAGCGCCCCGTGTACTGACAAGCGGGGCTGATTTGTAGGACCAGTGCGTCTCCAGAGTCGGATGCGATTTAACGTTAACGAGCGACACATGATTCAAACTGCCGGATATCCGACACAGTGGTCGAAAGAAGGGCCTCCGATGAATACCACGGGTTTTTACTTCATGTCGAAGCCGTCTGTTGGTGTGTAAAATAACTTTATCAAATCTGCTCACCTCTTTTCGTCCCAAAAATGCGCAAAAACGATCCCTCGTTATACCTCTGCTGCCCCAGAATGTTGCTAAGCACGGCGCGCATGCGCACATATCTGTTTGCCTCCATCAGCCCCTTCCTCATGAGTTAAAGGGACAGAGATCCAGAGATCAACACCGACTAAACTGACCATAATAATTACTCAAATTCTAACTTCATAGTGCGAAATACCTTAATAAATCATATGCTATCTTAACGGGATCCAAACTATCCTAGTAGCGTAGTCATTTTAGTGCCTCAACATAAGGTGATAATCATAGACTGCATATTAATTAACGCAAATGATTGAATCCAACATTGCTTCAGATTGAAAGTTTAACAATTTAAATGAAATGGGAAGAGTTCATCCTTTACAAGTGTTTTGTGAACCTCAGAAGTTACTCTTTACTTTCAGCTATTCATTTAAAGTGTAGCAAGACATATCCACATGTCTCATACACTTGAAATTAACTATTTATTAAAAACAATTGACCACATCAACTAATCCGCTGTAGTGCACTGCCGGCCAGTTATTGATGGAAGAGGGAGAGACAACAATTAGCAATTTTTTTCCATGCAGTGTGATGTTAGTCAATTTAAGATTTTCAATGTGACATTTTGTACGTCACGCATTGTGATTAAATATGTGAAATGTCTGTTATATCAACGCTGATGAGAGAACTGTGTGTGCATGTGTTCCTGTTTTTACTCACCGACTCTACTGATTACAATCTGTAATCATCAGTAATGATGTTGAAAGACTTTGCCGCCAGTAACAGTTGACCTACACTCCTGTAACTCAAAGACACACACACAAAAACAGTCAAATCAAAACTGCTGTGAAAGAGTGAGAAGGGGATATTTTCGTCATAATGTAAATCATATTAAAAAGTAATCCAAGTCTATTTGGTTCCTCAAATTGAACTCATTAGTTCACTAAAACTTAAGATATTAAGATAAAGCAATAGATGACAACTATTATCTTAAATTCAGTGGTTCAAACAGCTGGTAACCTTTTACTTAAACTTACAGTTACAGTAATTAACAAGGAGTCAGATGTTGTTGTTGCATTTCTGTTTAAATGTAACTATGAAGTAAATTTGCTTAAAAAAATACTTGTTTATGTGTGTGTGTGTGTCTATATATATATATATATATATATATATATATATATATATATATATATATATATATACAGTATTTACACATATCACTGTGCGAGTGTGTAAGTTAATCAATATTAACTCCAGGATTCTTCCCTAAGGCCAAAGGATTAGCTAAGTTCAATTAGGGAGAAGAAATGAGCTGTGTAAGCTTCCCTCAGCACAGGGTGTGAGTGTGTGTGTGTGTGATAGAAAAAATTGGATGTTTTGTGGTCAATGACAGATTGTAATATGATCGGTGTTTTATATATTAAAAAGAAAAATGCATCCTTTGATACATACGAGTCAGTTTGTGGTCAGTATGAAGTTTTACCTATTAGTTTTCATCAAGTTGTGTCTACTTCACTTCATTAACACCACTTCAAAAATATCCTTTCTTTCAGATGAAAAAATACCTGTATCAGTTGCTGTTCAATTGTAGTCTACTGAGTCTTGTTGAAAGTTGTGGAATCGACACTAAGAAAGAAGAGAGAAAGAGAGAGAGAGAGAGAGAGAGAGAGAGAGAGAGAGAGAGAGAGAGAGAGAGAGAGAGAGAGAGAGAGAGAGAGAGAGAGGGAGGACCTTGGCACTAGGACCCAGCAGGTGCAGCACTGTGTTATTTCACAAGTCTGCAGCGGAGTCCCGTCATCAGAGCGGTGGCTCTTCAGCAGCAGCAGCGTCCTCTGGACTCGGGACGCGGAGTGAGCGGCAGCTCTCCATCCTGCTACCCAAAACACGGGCACGGACAGGGGGACAACCACAACTTCAACTTGACTCATTTTGGGGATTTGAGGAACAACACAGACAGCCCCCAAACACACGTCTTCTTCTTCTTCTTCTTCTTCTTCTTCTTCTTCTTCTTCTTTTTTTAAATGAGTAAGATACTTTAGATATGGCTTCATCCGTGAGCGGCACAGAGGAGGTCCGGGTGTCTGCGTTGACGCCCCTGAAGTTGGTGGGACTGGTGTGCGTCTTTCTCGCCCTGTGCCTGGACGCCGGGGCCGTGTTGAGCCCGGCGTGGGTCACGGCGGATGACCAGTACTACCTGTCCATGTGGATATCCTGCTGGAAGCCCGTCAGCTCCGCGGAGTGGTCCTGCAACAGCACGCTGGCCACCGGTGAGACAGACGCCCATGCGCCTATACACGCTGAACTTATTGTAGCTGATGGAGTGATGCACCACCATGTTGTTTTTAAAGTTTCAAACCAGTGCCTGTTGTAGTTTAAGGAAGGTTTTAGTCTTGAAAAAGCAGATTTCGGGGTGCAGATAGACCCCCACGTTCATATATTCAAATGACAGTCAGACGCACAGCGCGCAGGGATAACAAAGGGTCCCAGCAGACAGTGCACCGCTGAACCAATCTATTCTGTGGGTGAGAATTATAAAACATCACCCAAGAGAGTGCTAAATGTTAATTACTTTATAATTAGCTATTGCCTGGTTAATTTAAAACTGCAGAACTTTTCTACATTAAATACGATCGTGAACAATGCGGCACATTGCTGCCTTGCAAGTGGGAAATTTAAAAAAAAAGTGTTGAAAAAAAAGTTTATCCTTGAGTGTCAAAAGTGTAATGAAGGAGACATCTTTGGTTTTTTCTATGATGGTTAGTTAACTTTTCTTCTAAAACGTTTGCCTAGTGCGCCACTGAATGATGTGGGAATTTTGCCTCGCCAGGAGCGGACCAGCTGGGGTTTCATTTGGCCTTTTGTTGCTCACAAAATGAGCCTTTGTGTGGGTTTCTTCACCGGCCAAGGAGTGAGGGCAACTCAGAGCAGAGAACTCCCTAGAGATCCAGATGCCTGGAGATTAGTAACCAGGGAAACAAGTGAAGCAGTCCAGTAATGCTGATTTTCCTCTATTAAGGAAACTTCTTCATGTCCCCATGAAGGTTGTTTTCTGGAAGCATTTCATATTTCCATCACAGGGATAAAAAGGTGGTTGAGAATCAACACAAATCAATCATGATTTTTAGGAAAAGATGTCTTTATGCTTTGTTCTGACAACTAAAATCTAATGTGATCCACTACAGCAACAATTTGTAATGTTAATTTTTTTTATTGAGGATGATCCACCTCTGGCATGTTTTTAGGCCACAGTTTGCGGTATTGCTGTAATACAGTAGATTACACTGAATTGTAAAGTGGATAATACAACAGAAACACTTTACAGTATAATTCAGTCCAGTACAAACACTACTACAAGTATTTACTACAGGGATTTTCATGGAGTGTAATTTAACTATAATCTGATTAGCACTGAATATTGTTTAATCTATCTCATAAGGGATATTTATGAGCATAAACATTGTCTAAACTGTATTCTTAAAATGTAAATTGTCGATTTATTTCACACTACACTCATTATTTTTCTGTGTGTCTCGTGTGCTCCTATATATAAATTTAACTTTTTGCTGCATCCGCCCCCCTCCTGTGTGCTGAGTGGTGAATTGTGTTTTTGTTAGTCTGACAAAATGTTTTCTTTCTGTCGGAGAGATGAGTAACTGTGGGTCATGTTGGCCCCAATTCTCCTCTGTCAGCGCAGACAAAGTGCACTTTGGTGCCATATAAAGACATGCAGTCTCCGTGTCAGCTCTCAGCAGCAGCATACCACAGTAAATGCACACAGCAAACTGCCCATTTCCTCAGGCCCGTGCTTGGCTAGGCTTATTGATTTGAATCCCAGTAATCACTTTCTACCCCCCTTACCGGCCCCCCAATATTTCCTCAGTGTCATGCTCCAGGCATTAAATAAATCCTGTTAGTTTGAAACACCAGCTGGTGGCTCAGATGTTTTGAGCTTTTTCTGCAAGGCTTGCATAGTGTGTGTCTGGTAAAATAATATGCAGTGTGAATTACAAAAGCAGACATGAGATATTGCCTTGTTACATGCTCATGAAGTGTTTAAACTATACAGAAACAAATAAAAACTCCTCCTCTCTTTCAGTTACTTTTTCTAACACATATACACACTTAGACAGACGGTCAGAGGTCAAGTATAGAAGATAGAGACTTTACAGGGCTAGGAATGTGGAACGGTCGTGCAAGAGCACAGTGTGTGTGGATGCCAGGTCGGTGCAAGATGAAGCGACAAATGTGGAGCCAGTGTGTTAGCGAGCTCAGTCAGACGCAGTGATGCCAAAGCATATTAATAATGTAATACCTTATCGAGCCAGGATTAGGGTGGCTGTGTTGTCTTTGAGGGAGGTCACAGCAAAATGTTGGCTACAGAGTAAAAGCTTGTAAAGATTCAGCCTCTTGCTCATGGACACTGGGGTTTTGAACCAGGGACCTCTGGTTGAAGATCTTCCTGCTTCTTAATTTCTCCATCCGGCTGCCTTGAGAGTGAGACTGAGTGTGTGTGACAGCAAGAGACACTCAAGGCTCTATTGTGACACAGATCTTCCACCACTGTCTCAGACAAAGAAACAGACTTCGGGCCCTGAAGGATTCTTTCGATTAAAACTAAAGCAGTGACCATAATTAATGCTCTGATTGGATCTTATGTACTGTATCTCCTTTTCCATCTGTCATCATGCGGGGCTCAGATTAATAGTTTGGCGCTTCCTGCTCGTCAAAGCCTTTAAGCACTCCGACTCTGGCGGTGTTTCTTGCACAGAGTATGGTGTCTGTTCCAAATCTGAGATGAGATGACTTTCTGCATCCTGCTGTTTTCATAAGCGCACTGATAAGGCTGGCTGGGCTGAAGGCACCAAACGGACAGAGAGAAGATATCCCGCCAATGGCTTCAACAACTACAGGTCAAGTCACTGTGTCACTGTGTCCCTTTGGCCGAGAGAAAACCAGCGAAGCAGTGGCAGAGAGAGTCAAGGGGTCGGTTTTCAAGGGGGCCTCGTGTTGTGCAAGCTGAAGGCTGGAGGGAGTGGGTGCTCTGCTTTTTGTGGGCTTTTTCCAACATCCTGTGGTGACAGGGCCCATTTTTAAACTCTAAATCCTGAACCATATTTGGTCAGAGGTAGTTGATGTTTGTTTATATTTGAGCTTCTTGGCCCCTGGAATAAAGTTTCCCTCCAACAAGAGTGGGAACTGTATTTTAAGCAGCTTATGTCCTGTCACTTTCTCTCCGCTGGTGAATGTTTTAATGATTTTCTGCCTCAACAGAGAGGAAATATTCTTGGCAACACATAATCATTTTAATTTCCTGGGCTCCATACTAGACAATACAATGTATACTTACCTTAATTTGTACACCTATTGTAATATTGAACCACTTTTGCGGGGCTCAATCCTCTCTATGCTTTGATGTTATATTTTTGTTCCCACCCACTGTACTATAAATGATTTCCTCCTGTGTAATCAAATGCCTGATCATAATATCCTCTGCCTGTTTACAAACGGACCTCCTGTTTCCACAAGTACACAGTAAAACTACGAAAGAGACTCTTAATCTCTAAATAACAATACAGTTTGTCTCTCAACAACCCTCAGTTTATGTCCCATAGCTAATTAAGTCTCTAAAAAAAGTTCTCCAACACTCTCTTCTGCTGAAGTGATTTTTTGTTGTTGTTGCACAAAGCAAACTAAAATCTATGCTGTAAGGTTTGTTTATTGACAAACACTTTTCCATTTTGTTTACTTTTTTTTTGTTTCTGCTTTGGCATTCCAAGGATAGGAAAGGGAAATTGCAGTTATTTCCACTTCACTGTTTTTGGAGTAAATCTGAATGAAATGCTGAGAATGCTGCTGAGCTGGCATCAGCCAGCCGGGAGGGATACTCATTATCTGAGTCACCTCACAGAAGCTTTTCTGCTGCATCGGGATCCATTACTGGACCCGCTGATATCCGTGCATAGCGAGGCATGTGTGCGTTTGTTTGTTTCTTGTCAGCCAGAAACTGCTGTGCTCGGTTTCGAGGGGTTATTCGCTGCATGGTTCACATTCTTCTTCTTCTACCACTGGCTATGAGTGACTCACATCAAAACACGATGAGCCATCAGCAGCTTCTCAGAATACGCACGAGGAGTTGTCTCAACCTCCGAAACCACTGTTTACACTGTGGTAAATCACCACAAACGTTAGTGGGTGGAATCATTTTTCTCTTGTGTAAGATTGAGCTTGGCAGTGCAACTGTAGCTCTCCAACACGGCCTGTGACCCACTCTGTCCTTCTATCTCTCCTCATCTATCCACTCTCCTCCCTCCTGTCAGCAGTGCAGACACGGCTCTCAAGAGTAACCTCCTTTTAGCTACCTGTGTCACTCTCTGTCTCAGTGTGATTTCATGCCTTTCCTCCCTCCTCTCTCTGTGCGTTTGTCTCAGATTGGCAGATCGCCACACTGGCCTTGCTGTTGGGGGGGGCGGCCCTCACCCTGCTCTCTTTCCTCGTGGCGCTAATCTCCCTGTGTTCTGGCTCCAGGAGTCGCTGCTACAAGCCAGTGGCTGTCATGCTGTTCTCCGCAGGTACGTAAAGAAATTCTGTGGCGAAAAAAACAAATAAAAAAACATGAAGGAAGAGCTGAAGGACAGTCCAAATATATCAAACAATGACTGTCCAGCTTCCAAAACAATCTACATCTATGATAGCTGTCAGGGGAAAGATCCAAGGGCAAAGCACTAAAACCTTTCATTATTTAAATAAAGTTTTTTTTTGGTAGCCATCATTGTGCCCTGTATCTACCTCCTTACAGTTTTTGTAAGCTGGTCAGTCATTGTTTTTAATTTATATATATCTACCATAATTATCTTGACATTTGTCCCTTCTCTCTTTCCGGTTTTCCTCTGCAGTGGTGCTCCAGGTGTGCAGCTTGGTCCTCTTCCCCATCAAGTTCATAGAGACAGTCAGTCTGAGGGTGTACCACGAGTTTAACTGGGGCTACGGTCTGGCCTGGGGATCCACCATCTTCTCTTTTGGAGGCGCCATCCTCTATTGCCTCAACCCCAAGAACTATGAAGACTACTACTAAAATGTGTGAGACAAGAGGAGAAATTGAGACTCCGTTTCACCCGGTGTCCTCTCCGTAATAGGAACTTTCTGTCCGTTACACAGTGCACAACCACAGACTAGAAAAACAGGAAATACAAACACTCATTGTTAGTTTCAGGACTGGAAATGAGCTCTTCCATTTGATACTGTGAACTTACCGTCTCAGAGACTATCCTCACTCATTGGACTGAAGCCCCATGCTCTCTCAGGAGGTTTGGCAGCAAACCCAGTGGTGAAAAGAAATCCAAACCCAGCCAGTTTAATTTGGGAGAGAATTTGAGTACTCAGATAACTCTTGTGTCCCTTTTAAGTGGAACTCCAGTAGGTCTTAGATTTGGGCAAAGAAAATCTAGAAGGAACAGATGGATTTACTCACTGCATACCAGGATGAATTTATGGTATAATTAACCAATCAGATCAGAGAACGATGTAAACTCGGGCCAATCAGGGAAGTGACGGACCCAGGGAGGCCTATTGAAGTGATATCACGAGGATGACAAAGTGAGGAAGACAGGGCACACCTCAGGAAATGCTACATTTCCCCAGTTACACGACAACTGGAACTTGGCAGAGCCTTCTTCCTCCAGTAGAGTGTAATGGAGGTGAAAGCATGTCATAAAGCTCCAAATAAGTGGCTTTCTTTCTTCTTTCATGTATTAAAAGCATCAGAGATACTGTAAATAAACAGAAGCTACCTAAGACAGTAAAACCATTCCACAGCCACCTCCAAATAATAACATACTGGTGAGAGAAACATTTACTGGTTAATGAGTAGCAGAGAGTCTGTCATATGTAAACAGCGGTAAAGCCTTTGGCTGCTAATGTAACCGTACAACATAACCCAAGTTATACCTGTTTTTTCAGAAAATGGTTGTTATATGTAAGTATGCACAATAAGCATAATTAAGTAATATTCACTACAAGAAGACCAGTGGGAAGGAAGATGGCAAATGACCATGTTTGCTGAGCGTGTCATGTCTGCATGATCATACCACCCAGCATGTGCTCACACACCTCCCTCATGTGATGCCTCCTTATCTTCTCCCCCTGTAAGGAATGGGAACGCACACAGCAGGGCAAGCTTCCGTAGGAATACAACACAACTCAGATAGGGAGACTGTAGCATAAAATTATTGTAGTTATTGAAAAAGTCAGTATACTTAGGTTTTGTATCCAAGTTAAGGTCCTTGATGGAGTACTTTAGGAGATGCTAGAGTGAAATATGCTATGCATGATTCACGTTATGAGGACTATGGGATCAATCAAGCAGAAAATGGAGAGTTTCAAACCTGAAGGACAGTGGGATCAGAGCTGCACTGGCACTACTTGAACGTGGTTAGAAACGTCTCCAACTTCTCCTTGCAACATCAGTGAAAGTGAGAGTGTGTGTGCATGTTACTACCATTTGCTGCTGTGTTTCTGATTCCCACTGGTTTGATTACTTGCATAATAAACATGTATTGAAAAAAAAAAAGTTTGGTTTGTGTGTGGGGGGGAAAAAGGAGCATCTGTGAATTATTAAAAAAACAACCTATGCAGACATGCCAGCTGCGCGTGGTCAAGTCACATAGAATCAGCTCCTTTATTAAGTACAGCAAGTTGAGGCATTTAAACAGGAAATCAACATCTTCTGAACACATAATACAGGGTGGCATAATATGCATAAAAGTACCAGGAATATACTCATATGCAAATGTCTTTAGTGTTCTTCTTTCAGTGACATGAGCTCTAATACAGAGCCAGATACAGTGTACAGTCTACATTTCGCATTAGTCAGAATGTATATACCATTGCTTTCATTGTTCCACTGTCAGAGTGGGAGTTACAGGTCCTAGATTAAAGTGGAAGTGCCTCCATGTTGAGTTCAGGAATGGGCGCAGTGTAAACAGGGCAGTCACTCTTTCTGCGTGGAATGTTCTCTAGGTAAACCGTAGCTCCTCCTCAATCCTTAAATCGCTTTAACCTTTCTGAAGCCCCAAACCACCGACTGCCAGAGTCGCAGCGTGTCCCTCTTTTAAACACTTGCCATGAGAAGAAGCTCCGACTGTCCTGAATAAGAATCATCATCCTCCAAATGGAAAAAAAGGTTTCAAAGTGCACAGGAGTAGTAGATAGGAGCAGGACAAGTGGGCAGAGAGGGATAGTGGCTCTTCCTCAGCAGGTAAGAGGGGCTTACATATTGATTGACAGACCTCAAGACAGATTCTGCAGATTTTGGAAGGGTTGGGGCTCATACTATCCAAGGATTGGTCGGGGATAGGGCAGGGGCGGGCAATACAGTGCAGTGCTAAGCTCAGGTGTAACGCGGCATCTCGCACTGTTCACAGCGGTTGAGGGCAGGGTGGTTGAGGAAGGTGCAGCTTTCACAGTTCCACTGGGCGCCTTCGAAGTCCTCATCCCTGGGGGGCTCCGGGACTGGCTTGGGACCCTGATCCCCTTTTCACAAAAACAGAGTGAAGCAGTACATGAAAAAGAGTCATCAACTCAGGGCTGGAATTAACCATGGCTGTCACTCAATTTAAGCATCAAACATTCAGTATACATGTTGATAGACGTGGGCATTCACTAAATTGCAATAGTTTCCAGGCCAACTCATTTGTGGAGACCACGTTGACCAACACAGACCCAATGCACTTAAGGTTTTAGTCTCGTTTTTTTTTTTGTTTTTTTTTTTTAAATAAAAATGTCACAAATCTTCAATTTGCTGGAAGCCAAAGAAGCCAAGTACTGTATGCGAGTAAGGAAGACCCTGAACGTTCTTGCAACGAATCGTAAATCTGCATCATGGCAACAGTATTAATGTATGATTATTACTTGTAGAACATTTCTTTTTCATCTTTTCTTTACACACGCTCATGAAAATGTCTCAACACGACTAACTTTGATGTTCTGAAAACGGGGCTGGAAAATTCTCACCTTTCTTCCCAGGCTTGGGCGGCACAACCGGACCGGACTGGATGTTGTCATAAAAGTTGTTCATTGCTTTTGGATCAAACTTCCCTGTGGAGGAAAAGCAGAAACCAGACGTTTATTTAGAAGTGTCCATCCCAACCAGAAGTCCAATCAGTCCGACCAGTTTCCAGCTGTTCTCTTTGAACCTCCTGACAGACTGCTGTGTTCCGACCGACAATAAAGCCCTCAGTCATTGTAACACACAAGTTACGAAAAAAGACTGCAGGGTCAACAGATAAAAAAGTTATATCTGGCTCCACTTCTGCAGCAAAGTAATGAGATATCATTTGGCTACGTACTATGTTGGTCAATCAAATACATGCACATTCCTGTTAGACTAGTTTGTAACATGAACAGAGTAATCCTACTGTTTACTTCAGGATCTTTAAGACAAGAGTTTAGTAAAAATGGATGATGCTGAGTTGTAAAATCCTGTCTCATAGTATTATAAACTGCTGTGCAGTGTTTTGACATCCAAAAAGCCTTAAGATTCATGGATCTCTAACCCTCGCCATCCTGGATTGTATTTAAGCGTCTCACTAGCACATGAAGCAACACGCCTCAACCAACACAGCCCCTTGTGTTTTGTTATTGCAGAGCTTAAGTTGGTCTGAACGGCCGCTAGGGCAATGCTACAATAAATAAGCCAATTCAAGCAGTATTCACACATTTTCAGAATTCCACCTGTCTTCACTTGGCCACAAGAGATCCATTTTAAATGAACCGCAACATCAAACAAGGAAGCTTAATCTTTCTTGGGTGTTTATATAGTTGTATACAGATTTATGACCACAATTATGAACATGGGATGTCATTGTCTGCTTAAAAATAAATAAAAGAATAATGCGCCTAGCAGCTACAGGCGTGCAGTCAGATGTTAACTTGATTTTCGGATTTATTTTTGGAACTGGAATTTTTTCTGCACGCAGACTTCTCTAGCTCAAAGAGCTTTGTGAGCGATGGCTGGGCTCAAAGAGGCAAAGATCACTCACAAAAAAATACATTTTACATTGGCTGTTTGTCCCAACTAAGACCACTATTAGGGCCATTTTTCTAAAGCCTAAAACAACATCCACCCATTCAACTCTACAACAACTGGGATCTTCTTTTCCATTCAAAAAACTGGTCACAGTCCCAAAATATTAAAATACCGGTAGTCACCAAAAACAAAAAACAGGAAAAGTAATACAGGAACAGTAATACATAGTTAAGTTCACCTTTGTAACTAGTATGATACCTTCATTTTGAACATGCATTTTATTTTCTGCCATCAAAGACATGAACATGCATGGCTTAACATCTAAAGAAACTAGTGCAGTAGATTGCTTGGTGAAGAGGAGTTTGGTTGTAACGTTAGTACATCCAAATGATGCAGCTCGTAAAGGCCAGCTGCTGACAACATGCTAGACTCCCCTGTTGCCACAGACCGCCATCGCTTCATATACATATACACATACACACACACATACATACATACATACATATATATTGAACGTTGTGTCCTAATTGCACCAACTTCAACACTGCTTGGGTCCCCAGCAATACACCCGTGAAGTTTGAAGTAGACCGGATGAACGGTTCTCGAGAGATGCGAAGAACACATAGACAAACAGAGATTCCTTGCTCTGTAATCAGAAACAATGCAACCAAGAAGCATACGTTTCAACTCAGGGACTGACTAGCAAATTCAATAATTTTGCAGCTGCTCTTCTTTGCTGCAAGTTTCAACATCTTCATTTAAGGATCAGGCCATCCTCAAAAAACAAGTGTGTGAGAGTGTGAGAGGGGCACTGGTGAGGGAAGTCAGCGTTCAAAAGCTCTGAGGAGAGACATTGTTTACATAAAAACTGCTGCCCGGGTGCTTCACTATTCTCCCCTTTAAGGAAGAGTGGCAAAGAGAAAGTGGTTAAAAACAACTTGCATGCACGACATCTCGGCCCGTGTTTGCCAGAAGGCATTTGGAATTCTGAAACAAAGTTGAAGGATGCTCCAAGAATTATCCAGGAGGACCACGACACAAATGTTCAGTGACACTGAGTTGATTTCAAGCAAAGTGGTCCCATTCTGGAGCCCGCTGCCAGTGAAGACTGTTTCAGCTTCCAAAAAACACCACTCCTGGTAAATATATAAAAGCACTGCAAGTCATTTCCACACACTGCGATTAGGGGCATATTGAGGCAATGCTGTTATCAATTACGTAATCAACAAGGATCACGTACCAGCCAAACACTGTGCATGGGGCCCAATGAGGGTCAACCTCGGATGGGCCTGGGTCCTGTCACGGACCAGCAGGTCATTTTAGAGTGCTGCACATGTATGCAGTGTGATGGAGCCTCGTCCATCACTTTGGACCCAACTCTGTCTGCTTCTGGGCTTGGCTCTTTCAAGATCAATGCTTTCAGATAAATCAGAGAAACACTTCAAAGGGTTTATGTGTAGTAATGTGCATTTGTGTGTGCGAGTGTGTATGTATACCTCTAGACTGCAGTAGATCCGTCTCCTTCAGGGTACAGTCGATATCAATCTGAAGTTGTCTGTTCAGACTCCGCAATCGGGTCATCTCTTCAGGCTGCAGACGGTGCAAACACACAACCCAGTTAGATTAGACTAACATAAAACACCTGACTATTCCCCATCCCTCCTTTCAATCTTCTTCTTACAGTTAAGAAATTATTTTAAACATCACTTTGTATGATACAGTACAGCAACTTGTCTTATCATTATTGCAGCATTTTAGCTCTACCTGGAATACTAATTTAAGTCAAGCTTGATTGATTTATTTTTGAACAGCACCGTCAGTGAGTAGCAAATAGCGATGTAGCTGCTACAGCCAACTGAACTTGCAAAAGAATAATCACAGGCTATTGTTGTAGGTCACCTTTTGTGAGCATGTGAAAAAGTAGAAGAGTTGTGGTGGCATAAACTTGTTAAGAGGAGACAGTAATCATGTTCAGTCCTTACTCTGGGTATAAGACTGGTGGAGTTGACTCTTCGAAAGCGTCTTTGAAGGGCGTCATATTCCATGTTGTTGACGTCGGCCTTCAGGTGCTCTAGTTTCTGCCTCTCCATCAGCAGCTCCTTCATTAGACGCTCCATCCTGGCCCGCTGGTGGAGCAGGAGAGCTGGAGGGAAACACACAAAATGCTTGAAATTCAAGAATAAAAAAATGGTACATAAAACCTCTCACTTTAGTTCTCAGTTTCTATTCTATCTGTTACCAATACACAAGCGCAACATCGACATCAAGGCTGAACAAACTAATTTTGTGTGTTTAACAATAGGGTTGCAAAAATCTGTGAATATTAAAAGTGAACACTTTAAATGTGAATTAACAGGAATAAAATGGAATTATAGGGGTTATTTGCTCAGGCTATGTTTTTACCGTATCATATGCAAATGGAAACAGGCCTTTTACCCTATCATAAACAGACATAATCCATTGATTTGTCAAATACATACAATATGAATTGTGCCATTCGGTGAGTAAGCTAGCTACCAAGGTAACTAATAGGGAAAGGTACCTTCCAAGAATTGTTGGCTCAAAATTAGAGCCAACAATGTGGGTTGAATGCAAGTTAGGGGATTGAAGTGTTCTTTCATTTTTTACTGATACTTGCACTGCTTACGGTAACTGCTGCACATGTTTCATACTGTTCATGCTGTCCATACTGCATATTGCTTAGCATAATCATTACGCACTATATATTACTGTTCATTCTGTATATCCTTTTAATTGGAATGCTGGCAAAATATCTGTACATGCGATGGAAGAGATTAATGAATTGCTTGGTTACATTTCAATGCAATGGGCATACTTAAACCAAAATGTCATAAGACCTATTATTGCTTTTTTATGTTTATTTCCCCACAAATAAGTTCCCTATTATATTGTGATTATATATTGAAATTGTGCTCAACTTCTCTTGGAAATTGTCCAACCCTTTACAACCCTAGCCATTTATCACTTAATCAACACTTTGTCATAATTTGAAACAAAAGATAACATTTTCAAACATAAAGTTGACATAAGAGGACTGCTGTCAATTATGGCAGCAACATCTTCTATCCATGAAAAGCCTACGAAGATGCAGTACATAAGTTGGATCTTCAACTCTCATAAAGTCCAAAATATGAAATGTGTAACACCTTGAATATTTGCAAATATATGTATGCATATATACAAATATGAAAATGTGTGACTTTAGTATATAGTCAGTAAGGTGAACATGAACATTTTAATATGCTGCTTTGGTATCACATTAGTGACTGTACATGCTGAAACAGAGATTATGAGGTATGAAAAGCAACTAAAAAAAGTCTTTGAAGATTAAGTCACAGCTACTCTCAGGCTTCAGGCTTCAGTCTAGTATTCATTTATTTTAGACAACACAGCCCCAAACATCCACATCAACTCCAACTGTAAAACATCAGTGACAGAAATGCAGAGCAAGACAGAAAAAACAGAATATCCTACCTTGTGTGTAGGCATAGTCATCAGAGCCTGAGCTTGAACGTCGGGGCAGGTGCTGAAACTGACTGACAATGTTCCCTGGCAGAGCGGAGATGGGCAGGATGGGTGCAGGGGCAGCATTGTGTTCCCCTTGGTCTACTATGTTGAGAAGAGACTCGGCTTCGGCCACAGGAGGTGAGCTGAGTGGCCTCTGGGCCTGGCCACCTGGGGACACTTTGATTTTGAAGGTGTACGCTGACTGGCCCGGTTGAGGAGAGGAGGCAGGCCGAGGCCTTGTAGGGCCCTGATGCTGCAGGTACATCCCAGGGTGGAAGGATGCCGGCCCTGAAGGTCCACTCATAGTGATGCCCCTCGAAGGGGAGCTGGGCGAAGGGCTGGTGGCCATGTAAAGCGCTCCCTGCGGGTGGGGTGTGTGCACAGGTGAATTACTGCGAGGTCGTGGACCCTCCAGGGTAATCTCTATCTGGTTCTTGAGGGAGCTTTTAGTGTGGTAGGGCCTGTAAACAGCTGGCTGTTGCTGGGGTTGTTGCTGGTGATGGTAGGGCATGCTGGGAAGGGTTGGGGAGCTAATAGGTAGGAAGACGTATTGCTGGTGCTGGGGTTGCGGCTGGGGCTGTGGTTGAGGCTGGACCTGATGCTGCGGGGAGCTGTAAGGGGAGCCGTATGTGGGAGTATTGTAGGGGGACTGCTGATGCTGATATACAGGCACCCCTGAGGAGGACCAGGGTGCTGGCTGTGGGCTCTGGGAAGGTGAGGGTCGAATATATAGGGTGGCGTTGGTGCTGTTAGGGTAGTGCCCAGGGGGTATCTGCAGAGCGTGTGGGACATTGGGTATACTATTTTGCGAAAGTGTGACTGTTATAGGGTTCATACTGTAACGTGGGACTGGGGAGTATGTGGGAGACATGCCCTGCATTGTGGGTGGAGGAGTGGGAGTGCTAGCTGAGCGGCTCTGATCGTTCATGAAGAAAGGATTGTAACCCGGGGAGGGGGCCATGGTGGCGGGGGCTGACAGTGGCTCAGGGTAGCTGGGCCGCTGGGGTTCGATGTGAGTGTCACTGTTGCTGTGCACAAGGGAGCGCCCTAATCCTGCTGCTCCTCCATTTGCCTTGCTTGCCTCTGAACCCGGGTATCCCAGGCTAATGTGTAGCATGTGGTTTCGACCAAGTCGCCCCTCCTCTGGACTGTGATGGAACTCTCCATACAGGTATCTGTTACTCTCCTGAGCCAGCAGGTGACAGCAAAGATCCAGGTTATTGTTGTTCTGTGACAGCAACAGAGAACATTGTCAGTCATGCAGGGTGGATCATAAGGTTGCATCATAAAGGATAATACTAGAGGTTGCCAATCAGGAAGTGCAAACATAGCAAGATATCCTAAAAAAATATCTTGCTATATATTTTCAAAAAAAGTGAACTTTGCAAAATGTTACAACATTCTCCAAACAGCCTTTCTGAGCGTACTAAAGTGTGTATGTGTGTGTATACCTGCAGAAGGCACTGGGAAACTACACCCTCTGGGATCTCTGGGAAACGCTGCTTGAGGTCCTGCAGAATGTGGTAGTCAAGCTGAGAGCCTCCCTGCGCCATCCTGAGCCAACACAGAGTCAACGAGCCCAGAGCTGCAAATGCTGAAATAACTGATCTCGTCTCATAACCTGAGGATGCAAGATGACAGACAAAACTGAGGTCAAATCTCAAATGTCAGGGGAACGCTCGAAGTAATCCTATTAGCACTGTCTGTCGCACACCCAATGTGTCAGCAGTGATTACATCAGGGGGGAAATAAACCATTAAATAGTCTATATGAGGCACGTCAACCTGAGTTTTCAAAGAGAGCATAATTTATCCACCAAGAGAGGTGAAACAGACGAAATATAACACACGAACACAGAGGAAACACGCCAGCGTTACTGGCATGCATTCCAATTAGCACATGAGTGCTAGCAAGGTGCCTGTCAGTCTGTTGTTGTTTGTTTAGCCATTCTGTTGCACCAAGCAACGACGACATACCATTGCTAGCTAGCAGGCTAGTTATAAGCATCTGTTAGCCTCCGTGCATCACTCAAAACACGTCCACATTGGAGTGCTGTGTGGCTACGACAGGAAACAGTACCACTCCTGGGAGATGTGTCGATCTTAAACGTAACCAAACCAGCACCACAATCCCCCTGAACAAGTCACCTGTTCAAACGAGATTAACTCTATTCATCAACTGCCTGCCAGCTAACTTTGCTAATGCTAGCCTTAGCTTGGTCCTGTTGGCTGGTCAGCTGTCACAAGCCTGGGTGTTGATGGATTTGCTAGCTAGCCAATGCTAAAGTTAGCGAGCGTTAGCCACTAATGGCTTCATAAAACTCACCCTATGTTAAGAGTCTCCCTCATGTCTCGGACGATAGCGGAGTCCAAAGGAGG
Organism: Cebidichthys violaceus; assembly: GCF_023349555.1. Taxonomy (NCBI): domain Eukaryota; kingdom Metazoa; phylum Chordata; class Actinopteri; order Perciformes; family Stichaeidae; genus Cebidichthys; species Cebidichthys violaceus. The sequence continues at coordinate 3,098,552 of NW_027176296.1, read as the reverse complement.
CCTGTGATATTTCTGAAATGGTACGCTGAGGTTTGTCAACGATTTGTTTTGGACTAAATAAGTTATAGTTTCGCATTCCAGCGCCAGGCCCCTTTCGCTGAGCTGCATACGAACAGGCTGTCGCGATAATGTCAGATTTTCCCGGACCAGGAAGTTGTTTAAATCGGCTGGATCCTCGCTGTCAATAGTGCGCATGTCCGCATGGCCCTCTGATGATCGTGTGGCATCACCTTCTTATATATATATATATATATATATATATATATATATATATATATATATATATATATATATATATATATATATATATATATATATATATATATATATATATATATATATATATATATATATATATATATATATATATATATATATATATATATATATATATATATATATATATATTAATATTATATATATATATATATTAATATTATATATATATATATTAATATTATATATATATATTAATATTATATATATATATATATATATATATATATATCGTATGTCTATGGGCAGAACTCCAACCAGTTTTCACTCAACTCTACTGAAAAGCAACAAGTGTCTTATAGAAAATTGCTTAGTCCCTAATAAATATCTAGTGATTCAGCAAACGGGAGCTCTTAAATCTATGCAGCCTATAACAGTTCCCTATCAATACATATGATTAAGATATATTCTAATTATGATATAGCCTAATTGGCCATATATTGTAATTAGGACATCAAAAATTTATGAAAAACGGTTGTACATGCCACACTTTCAACATTGAAATGAAAATGATATTTGTTATTTATAAAGCACTTTTAAAACACAAGTTACAAAGTGCCTCATAAAAGTCAGAAAAATAAAAAAAATAAAATAAACAAATTATGGAATCGTTATTTTTTTATAAAAAAATAATAGAATATGAGAATAGAAATTAAAATATAATAAAATACATTCTAGAAAATAAACAAAAAGACAATTCAAGTAAGATCAAAGATCAGTGTTTGAAGAAGAGATCAATTCAATTCAGTTTTTAAAAATAGATTAGGCTGCTTCTGTTAAATACCAATTGCTCTGTTGCAGCTCACAACACATTACACATTGAAACTAGGGAGCTACAACATACACAATTATTCAGTTGAAATAAGACAAATTACTCATTCATTTAGATTTCCCTTAAAAATCTGTTATTCAAAAGAGAGCAGGCAGCATAAAAACACTGGTACACCAAATGAAATATCATAAACAGGCTAATATCATAACTATCACATGTTATAAAAGTATACCATAAGATGCAAACACAATATCAGCTCTGAATTTTCTTATTTTCTCTATATTGTTGTTATAGAGGAGGATGAGCTCTCAGCGTCCTAACATTCCTAATCCTTAGGGTCCATCTTGCTGTGTGTGTCTCCAATGATATCATATGGCATATTCAACATGCTTGTGTGAGTCTACACTCTGCATGAGAAGAGATCAGTGACCTGATCTAAATTAATTTTGCATGACTTGATAATTGGTTCTGGTACGCCGACATTATCTAAAAATCACACTGTAAATATGTGTAAAAATGAACAGAGAGGATAAAACAGGCTTTGTAAGATGGAAGAAGTAACCATGATGCCTCACATGTATTTATCTTCTTCTTAAGTTAATTCAGTTGTTCAGTCTACTTTGATCTATGGACAGCTTTTGAATTAAAACAATACAGAAGTAAGCCATAAAATATTGAAATAAAGAGATTTGTTGAAACACATTTTGGTTGTTGGCAAAGAGATCAACAGGACATAACAAAATACTGTAACAGCAGTCAGGATTCGTGTCAGATGCATTTCTCTGTGTTTTCACTAGGGGGCAGTGAGAGATCCATGAATTCTTCACAAGCAATAATAGGAAGGTACTAACCTCTCTAAAGACAATTGTACATTTTGGTTTAATTGGTTTAACACTTGAGGAAGCAAAACACAAGCATCTTCCCTCTTGATTTTTCCAGACTAAGGCAAAACCAGTAAAAAAATAAAACATTTCTATATTTGAGGCCAAAGCATGTGACCAAATGTTGAGTGGTGCACAATTAAGATTCTTTCACAATACAGTAGTTGGTGTTGTTAAGGGATTGTGGTCAGTCATGGATAACACCACTCTGTGGTTTAGGGTTGTCAACAAGCCAGTAATGCAGAGTTAAGTCTTGCTTATGCCAATGCCTGTTAGCTGAGAGGGCTATCATTACGTTTTTGAATAGTGCACAGTGGAAGGACACATGCAGGGCAGGGCATTGGACCATTTCAGACCACATCCTACCTTTGGATTACTTTTACTGTCCTCTGCTAAATTACTCTGAAAATACCCCTTTTTTCCCTCACTTAAAAAGGCTCTCTGTGTGTCTTAAAAGCAGCTTTGTAGGAGTGTGGTATGCTCTGCCTACAGGTGGCACCTGTTCTGTGATGGGATTACATTTTCTCCTTAGTCAGCAGTCACAGCTGGGAAATTATGAGATGTATTCACTGCGTGAGATAAACAGCTAAAAGATATTCTGATGCAGGAGATACAGAGAAATTCTAAATTAAAACAAATGTGACACACTGTAGTTTGCTTGTCCTCTATGTATTGAAGAGACCAATATCACAAAGTATCAGTGTTTTACATTGAAAGACTTGGCCGGCCATTTCAACAGCAATAACTAACCCTCAGTTAACTGTGTATAACTGGGCATCTGCTGGGCAAAAGAGAAAGCATCATGTTGATGCTACAAGTTGATCAACAGCCTAGTCTGGTTAGCACATGCAAGCCCTCAGCACGAACACAACAGAGAGTTCACAATAAGTGGACTCAGTGAAGCCATGATGATTATGCCTGAGGAATGCATGTTAGACATTAATAAAGAGTATTAATAGCAGTGGTGTTAGGATGTTTTAGTGGGCAGGAAACTGTAGCGCCTCATCAGATTTGTATAAAAGTGAGCAGACTGAGAGGAGTCCAAGAGGATTTCCCCTGATATTTTGATTATGTTTGAGACATTTGACAATTTGTGCAGTGTGTATGAAAAGTGTACAAAAAAAGAGTTATTGTTCACAAATTTAGCAGTCTTTGTTGATCTTTTTTTTGTTTGATATTTCCTATGGACTGAGACTGTTTCAGTAGATGTGTGGACAGCTGGCATTGGTGAGTCCATCCAGCAGCACTGATTCAGTTTTGGCCTGCTGAGCCAGTCTATACTGGGGCTTCAGCAGGGGTGTGTAGGCTGTACCACCATAAACATATTCATAGGGGTGTCGGGATGAGCCACAGCACCCTAAATGCCCACTCTGACTCAGGGTAGCTGTCCTTACAGTGTTGAAAAGTCGCCACAACTGTGATGCTATTTAAAGCAATCCCCTTGTTGTCCCTGATGCCACGAAGGACTCAGAACAGAGGAGGACGGAGCCCTTTAGCCCTTAGAGTTCACAGAACAGACTCAGGCCTCTCTAAAACACTAATAAGTCGGTAAGACATAGATATGCTGACCAATTTAATGCAACATAATTTCTTGGAACACTCATATGAAACTTTTAAAAAGGCCTGATTTATTTTACTAACAAAATCATCAAATAAAAAAACTGATTTGTGTATAACGTATCAAATACAACAACATAAAGTGGAAGTTCTACGCTAGCTTCCAGGAAATACACTGAGCTCAAAGTATATTAGCTGGCAGTCTATTATATTATAACCAGTCTTGTATTCATTTTATCCACATTTTTTATCTTACCTAGTCTTTCTGTTATTTCATCAAAGGGATCCCCTTCTCTTTCAATGATGCTCTGGCTCTCAGATTTCACTTCTAAGTAGCTAGAGTATTAGCCGGAGCTTTGGCCTTCTTGTGGGGGGTTTCCCAAAGCTTCAACACCTTAACTGGACAAACTGAGTATTGTTGAAATTATGTAACGTTTGCTGTTCATCCTGAAATTTACCTTTAAACTGTAAAGTGGTGGTTTCACATTCTCTTTTTCAAGAGAACAATGTAATACAGTGTGCCAAACTAGATTTTCAGTGTAATATAAATTATTATTCACCTGAAAAGAATCAGGTATCAAGATCAATAAAGAGGTGCTCCAATTTTCAAAAATCTCTATTACATTCCTAGAATATTTCAATAGGGACTTTACTTGGTGGATTTTCTGCCTGCGGCCTGTTTGGTCAGTGAGTCAGCAGCTGTGCATGGAGCCATTAGAGCAGACAAAATGTGTCTGCTGTAGAGTTTCTATTTACATCCACGAGACAAATTTCTCATCTTAAGGAAGACTCACCAGTGTGGTACAGGCTTATACTGTATGTTTTCTACAACGTGTGATAGGAATGTATGGTCTCTGATTAGACGTGACCATATTGAAAAACTGTTTTTGTGAGGTTCTTGGCACGAAGATACAAGTTCCAACCGCCATTGCATAGCAGATTGACAGCAACATCTATGTTAGGCAGGAAAAACAAAGGACAAGTTGGCGAACCTCTTAGCTGATAAGTCAGGAATCTTGGCTCTAACAAGCCAATAAACAGATAATGATAATGTCTGTCTGGATTGTAGTCATCCCAAACAGACTTGACCAGAGGAGTGTCCAGTTTCTGTTGTACCACACAATTCAAGACAATTATAGCTGAACTAAATAATACAAAAACAGGAAATGGCAAATGCACAATGAAGCATGGCAGGTAGGTGAGGGTATAAACAACAAAAGCATGGGATAGCCTATTTGAATGACACTTGATTCTGCCTAAAATGTATAGCTCCTGCCCTAAATTAGAGGATACAACTTATTTAATCCTCTAACAACTAAACAACAAACAAATGATATTAGAGCTTTCACAGTGATATTAAGTATATAGTAACTGTAAACTTACTGATAGCTACAGCTATCATAAGTTAAAGATATTAAAGATATTAGAATAAATACAGTAAAAATTTAAAATAATTGACTGCAAGTTAACCATTAAAACACAATATTAATACATACTTGTCCGTGCAAAACTGTCAGGGATTTTTAAGGACAATTATTAACAGTATTTATGCAGCTGCGATTGCAAATGATCTCGATGAGACTGCGTGGGTGTGTGCGCGCGCAGGCACGCACGCACGCACGCACGAGGCAACAGCTGAACCTGCGGCAACCGCGCACGGAATGCAGTATCCGGTAGAAAGTAACGGTACTTTTATGGAAACGTCTCACCTACACGCAACCAGCAGCCAGTCGAGTTGGGGCACCCGGTGGTCGCATCTCGGATTGTCCTGCGTTTCACTTCTTCTGGTTTCTGTCGAAGCAAAGGATTTTTTTTTTCAAAAGTCAAAAACAAGAGGACGTCAGCAAGCGTAAAGAGGTAAAATGACATTTCTAAAAATATATTCTGTAGGAAGAAGAGGTTTGTAAAACCACAAGTTCATCATCAGCAAGGTCAAAGCTATTAGTTTAACAAAAAGTTGCCTTAAACAGATCATAGCCTGCATCTCAATTTAGTTATCACTATGGCCTATAACAGTTAACTATAAGTTATATAGCAACATGTGAACATGTGAACAGACACACAGGAACAGAAACACAATCATTTGATAGGCTGTTGTACAGTTGTTGCTAAATACCACATTAATATATCTGTATATGTCTCAAACTCATTTTTTACGATGCACTGTCATGATGTCTTGTGCCAGCTGAGTACAGAAATAGGACATCACCACCCAAACCTAAAGTTTGTCATGTATCTGGATTTGTTTTGTATCGTGTTGATCTGCCAGATGTGACAGTGAGTCAGTCAAGATTTAGATCAGAAGATTGATGAGTGAGATTTTGTTGTTTCTTTTTTTTTTTTTTAATATAACAGATTCATATGATATTTTTGCACATCTTCAACATCAGCCCAAATAGAAAGTTGATATCGTTCGAGTCACAAAATACTTAATATGGAAGATTATGTAGTTGTATATTTGGAGTCCGAAATGTGTGTTTATCAGTGCACAACAGAAGAAACATTCTTACAGACTGCAGTTTGAAAATGGTAGGTGAGTATTTGAAACAGCTGTCTGTTTGTGCTTCTGTCACTCTCCTGACATTCACCTCCTTGTTCCTGGGTTTGAGATTAGAGTTAAAATGACCCTGATTAATAAGAAACCTTTCACAATGAACATTTAGCAAAATAATATGAAATCAGATGTACTGGCCTTGTTATTTTTCAGATGACATTTAATTGATATAATACATACATATATAATAATATATAAAAATCAATGTGATTTTGATGTGATGGGAAATATAGGATACACTGACTGTGGCACACATTTTACATTTCCACTTTTCATTATTCCATTCAATGCTGAAATGTTTAAGCTCCTAATCAGCGACATCATGTCGCTCTATGATCTTCATGCGTGAATATAAAAGGTATTTGAGGACAACGTATTAGAAGATAAACAGCAACGGTTTTTAGTGTTGGATGACTAACAGTCCAAACAACTCTTGTTCGTCCAGTTGTCTCGCTCTTTGTCTGGCCATTTTGTCAAGGGCCTGAAGGGCGACATATGGGTGCCAACTTGAGCTCTGTCCAACTGCCTATCACTCCTCAGAAATAGCCATGATCACATGTCCTGGACCCACAAGTGGGCTATAAATAGAGGGCTTCCATTGCACTCTTTCTTACTGGGAAATGGAGCAGCTTTCCTTGCCCTTAACTTTAATAATTACCTGTCGCACATTTAAATCCTACCACCAGAAAATAATGACATTACAGAATCAATAATTAATCAAGGAAAGTAGAGGATCTGGCCTTTCAAATGGCTGTAAACGGTTGCTTTATACCAACAGTTAAAATAGAATAATAGAAAAATAAATAAATAGAAAAGAAGTGAATTATGTGTTCCACCTTGATTGTTTAAAATAGTGCCAAAATGAAGGCACTGTTCACCAACAAATTCAGGTGACAGCCAATGAATGCTCTTGTTACATTCCGCAGTGAAATAATAAACACCATGTTATATGTATTTTGTAGATGCAATTATTTGAAATATTGTCTTTTTTTTTTAAGTGGCAATCAATAAAACTTACAAAGGGTAAAGATACTGTATTGAGAAAAGAAATACACCTGATAATTTAATGAAAATGTGATTGTTTATGTCATAAAGTCAAATTCCTGTTGCATACTTCACTTGTACATAATGCAACAAGAAAGTTAACATTTGAACCGTTCTGCTTTGCTTTGCAGGTAACATTGGAACAGAGCCTGTTTGTCAACTTGTCATTGTGGTACAAAAATGACTGAGGTGGCGCAGGTTGCGGCTGTTGTCGCCCACGACATTGATGATGTCACAAATGAAAGCGAACTCAACATGAGCGATGCAGAAAACAAGGAAGATGACGCGACACACGAGGAAGATGACTTGGCGGTTGATGAAGACAACGCAGCTGAGGAGAAAAAAGAGGAGACGTCACAAATAGAAGACAAAGAGCCCTGCAACATAAACGATGAAGAAAGTAATGAGACTGACAAGACACGCATGAACGGTGTGAATCATAAAGAAAACACGGCCAATGAGAAAAATGAAAGCTCAGAAGCTGTTAATGGTGTAGAACAGGGCACAGAGACAAAGAAGGATGCAGACCCTGACACACATAAAGACCAGCATATTTCTGATCTGACTCTCAAGAAAGAGGTGAGTGAGGAAATTAAAGTTTACAAGTGATTAGATCCATTTTTGTGGATGATGTGATTCGTGTCCATATGGATATTGCCCTTCACAGAATTTCACAATAACGTTATCATCCCTCTCACTGTTAATCCACAGAGACTCCTCCGATCCAGAAAGCTGGTGGCCAGAAGCTATGTGCCAAACTTGAACAAAGACAAGGGGGAAGTGACGGGCAAGTTTGAGGCCATGCAGAAGGCCAGAGAGGAGCGCAGCAGGCAGAGGAACCAGGACGAGCAGCACAAGAGGAAGGAGCAATACGTCAAGGAGAGAGAGTGGAGTCGCAGGAAGCAGCAGGTCAAAGACAGATAACCCCACTAATCTCCGACCGAGACCTGCATTGCATGATGAGGCATGACGGGGTGACAAGGCTGCCGGTTTGAGTGAGAATTCACTGTCTTCTACACCACACAGTGTTTTATAGAAATAACTAATTAATAATTATCCCTTTGCGAAATATGCAACTTTGGTTTGTGCTTGACATCAAAGGATGGTCATTTTTTATAAAGGTTGTAATTTTAACCCTAATAATGTGCACAAGGAACACTAAAGGACTGATTCTCCAACGGATCCTCCATAATTCTAAACGCATGTTGTGCAGCCAAGCATCGTTCATCTCACTGAACTTTATCTTATTTTGTATTCCACTTCCCAAATTTTACAGACACCAAATATACCAGATGGAATAACAGAAAAAGTATCTAAAGTAGTGCTGATCTGTTGCTGCCTGCAATCTCTAATCTAATCTAGTCAGTGATCAAGCTTCTCAGATGTGATGAATTGCTGCTTTTCTCTGTTTTATAATTGCAAACTGAATATCCTTGGACTGTCGGTCAGACAAAACAAGACATTTGAAGACATCACTCTGGGCTCTGTGAAATTATAATGGCCATTTTTCACTGTTCTGTCATTTTAAGCACTAATCGATTAATCAACTAATCTTAAAACAATAGACAGATTAATTAATAATATAAATAATAATTAGCTGCAGCTCTAATACAAAATGATGCACACATCTATATTTTATATAACATTAAGCCATGAAAAAATGGTGCCTTGGATTTTCATCGGAAGAAACAGATAAGAGAATAATAATGATATTGACTTACAATGTGTAGGAACTATTTTAGTGACTGAGAAGCTACATTATGGTTAAGACAGCTTTTAGATCGACTGTGGTGAAATAAACACAGTGATATGGTGTTATGTGAGTGGATTATCAGTGATACTCAGAGAGAACAACCTCCCTGTGTACAGCCGTGCCATAGCTGGCCAGACTCGAGCACCTACGCTCATCTCCTGTCTGTGCAACAACCCCACGGCCCAATCAGAGGCTCTCCTGCAGGTCACATGACCTGGCTATTAGCAGGGATTAGGCCCTCGTTCTTGCTGGGACCAGCATGGATCCTGAGTGGCAAAAGAGATGATCTCGGCTAAACCATAGCCTCACCACCACTCTTTATCTGATCCGCCACAGATAAAAGAGCTGCTCGCTTCCAGTGATGAGGAAGAAGAGGTGAAGCCAGCAAAGGTAGAAAAATCCTACGTCCCTAAAATCACAGGTAAGAAGTGCAAAGGGTAGGAAGAATGGGTATTCAGCGAGGGATCTGGGAGGAAGACGAGGCTGAAGGCTTGTGTTGTGCTCTGTGAAATCCTCAGGTAGTGTGAAGGGGAAGTTTGCAGAAATGGAAAAACAAAGACAAGAGGGGGAAAGGAAGAAGATGGAAGGAGAAAGGAAGAAGAGGGAAACCCAGGACAACATGGAAAAAGCCAAAATAAAGAAAGAGTTGGCTCAGAAAGCAGCTGAGGTAAGTAAATCTGGCCTGAATTCCTTGTACAGGGTCTCGGTGGGAAGTGGGACAGCATGTCTAGATGATTCAGCGCTGCCTTACTGATGGAAATGGGGTAGTTGTATCTGTAATGATTCAGGTAATCCTCAGCTGCCACTCGGATGAGTTATTTTAAGTGGCACAAACAGTTGGCAGAGGCTGGATATAGGTCTGAAACCACCAGTAGCATTGTTGACATGAACAGGATGTGAACTCATGGTAAATGGGTTATTATAGCTTACTGTCTCAGACTTTAGAACACGATGTAGTGCAGAACAAATTCATATTTTTCATTACAGAATAGACAGAAAGCCTTCATACCTTTAGACAGAGTATTTCTTGGGAATGGTTACATAAAGTATTCTTGTGCCAGATAGCCAATTACAGGCAATTACCTGCTCTGTCTTTGCCCTAATTCTGCTCTACTGTCGTACAGTCAAACGTTAACAAGGCTGTGTGCACAGCTAGACAGAAAAACTTAAACAGGACATAGTTGTAACTGTCTTTACTACTCACCTTAATTTTATGGAGACCTACCCTTTATGGAGATTTATGAGCAGGTATTTAGTTTAGTTGGTTCTCTCTAAATTAAGGCAATTATTGTTTTTCTGAGGATGTCCTTTAAAAATAACTGTTTAATTAAAAAAAAAAAACAATTGCAGAAAATATATTTGAGAAAATAATTATGGAAAATCAAAATACTAGCATTTTTTCGGGGGTGGTTGGGCTGAAGACTGATGAGTTCAGTATTTCTAAAATCCTGCCTACCACCCTAGCAATGGTGCAGACAAAAGCATGAAGTGATGATCGCTGTATGCAACATCATTCCTTACAAATGTAGTTCCTTCTAAAAGTGCTTTTATGTTTATTTACTTGATAGTAGCAGCGAATCACTCCCCCATTTTTTTTAGCTTGCCCTATGACTATTTTCTTTGTGACCATTTGTATGAAGAAAATGAATTATGCTTCAGATCTTTTATCAGAAACGGAGCAATGTCTCAAGATTAAAATGATCCTGTTTGAATATAAGGGAGGACTGACTTGATGATCTAGAAAGAACTGCTCATTTGCAGCGCTGCCAGGTGTAGACAGCATATGACTGGCAACTGTTTCCCACACCTCCCAGTGACTAAATTAGCTCTAGACCTCTTTACTGCGACTAAATTAGACTCTGCTATCTTAGACTGACACCCATACCCTAGCCTGCTGCAAATGGCGACATTAGGCCAATAGTTGTTGACCCTTATCCACCCACATGCTCTTAGTCTGTTTGTGTGTGGGTATGCACTGAGATTGACCTGAATTTGTTTTTCCCTCTACCACTGATTAGTTAGTGTGTCATGTCTTCTAAAAGACATCAAGCCTGAGTGGTTGAAAAAGTGTTAGGGTCCAGTACTTAAGTAAAGGTATCCATATAACAATGTAGAAGAAACTCCATTACAAGTGCACTAGAAGTCATGCATTTAAAAGTATTGTCAGCAAATGAAAGTATCCAAGGTAAAAGTAAACATTCTGCAGATTCATTTTGAAATGGAGTAGAAGTACAAAGTAGCATAGAGGAAATACTCAAGTAAAGTACAAGAACCTCGAACCTAAATGTGTGCCTTTGTAATACCTCGTATAATCCTACATCATCAAACATCTTTCAGGATGGAGATGACACAATCCTGGTACGGGTGGTTCCAGCAAAGTCATCTCGACCTCCAGGCAGAATCAGGGTGAACTTTGAGGACATGGAGAAGAATCGAGAGGAGGAAGTGAAGAAGAAGGTAGAGGAAGAGAAGAAGAGACGGTACGATGAACACAAACTCTCCTTCAGGGATGCCAAGCGGCGCTCGGTTGTTCAACAGGTAGCGATATGAAGAAATAAACGTTACTGTTATAAGATCTTGTTTTGGGCTTCTTACAACCACCTTAATGATTGTGGATCAGATTTAAACAATGCATTCTCACTCTTGTTTGGATGTAGGATGAAGAGGAGAAGTCTTCAGAGAGGGTGCAGGTGACTCCTGGAAAGCTGAAGATGACATTTGAGGAGTTGGAGAAGGAGAGACAGGAGCACAGGAAGAAGCAGGCTGAAGAGGAAGCAAAGCGCCGCCTGCTAGACGAGAAGAAAGCTTTCGAGGAGGCCAGGCTGGGAATGGTAAACATCCTTGTATCCTGATCCTGTTTCCTACAAGCACTGAGTATCAATAGTAGAGTCTTTGGGTTACAATTACTCCTTATAAACTGCCAAATATGTTGTGAAGTGAATCTTGATGTTTAAACTGTTGTTGAGCTGACCAGTGCTTATAATACTTTGTTTGTGTGTTATCAGGGAGAAGATGAGGAGGGCGCTCAGCCAGCTCAGGAAGACAAGGAGGAGTACCGACCTGGAAAACTGAGGCTGAGCTTTGAAGAGCTGGAAAGGCAGAGGGTAGAAGAAGAGCGCAAGAAAGCAGAGGAGGAGTACAAGAGACGAATGGAGGAGGAGAGAAGAGCTTTCGCTGAAGCCAGGAAGAGCATGGTCAGCATGCTTCCCATAAATAAATCCAAAATTCAATACAAAAAATGTATAGATTTGAGTGTAAACATCTCAGTTACTTATATACATATTTACATATCTGGTGATAACAGCATTATACGTTAAATATATCTTAGATCTGAAATGGCCTTGGAGGAATAGTTACATATTTAGGGAGATACGCTGATTCACTTTCTGGTGGAGAGTTCAATGACAAGATACGATTTACATCACTGTTAAATCTATATGGTAAATATAAGGCAGCAGCCAGTTAGCTTAGCTTAGCTTAAACACTGGAAAAGGGTTGGAAACAGCTAGCCTTGATCTTTCTAGAGGTAACAAAACCCAGTCTTTGTGGTAAGCTAAGCTAAACTGCTGCTGGCTATAGCGTTATATTTATATATATTTATTTTACAGATATTTGAGTTGAATGACCTCTTCATCTAATTCTCCGCCAGAAAACAAATAAGTGTATATTTCCCAAAATGCCAAACTATTCCTTTAAGGTAGTTTTCACCTGAACTAGCGGTCCCTAGCGACCATTTTACCTACAGTACACAGAGCTTACCTTGCTGTGTTCTGGCTCAGCTTGTGGATGAGGATGACGAGGTGCTGATGGCCTTACTGAACCTGGAGGGCAGTGAGCCTGGGAAGATATGCGCCAGTTTTGAGGACCTGAAACGCCAGAGAAGAGAGGAGGACCAGAAGAAGGCCGAGGAGGATGCCAAGAAGAGACTGGAAGAGGAGAAGAGGCACTTTGCTGAGGCCCGCAAGAGCATGGTAAGTCTGCATGACTCAGGGACCAAAATACGTGTGTAGCTTACTGATCATTCACAGAACATGGGAGTTTTTGCTGCTCGGCTTTAACTTCATTTGCTCCCATAGAAACCTGTGTTATAACTAAATATTAACACGCCCAAATACATATAAAAACAGCAATACAAACAGCACAAACATGTACTTATGTTATGCATGCCATTATAAATAAATTAGGTTAACTTATTACAAAAGAAATTTGACTTTTCCTACTGACTCTGCCTAAATGTGATCTATAATTGAATTCTAATTGGGTGAGAATTCATTTACTGAAAATCAATCTGATGGGCTCAAATGGTACACCTGCATTGCTGTTCCCTTGTCCAAATTATTTATTTAAGAGCACTGGCCTGGATGAGAAAAAGTCTGCATATGGAGATGAAACAGTAAGATACTTTCACAAAGAAGTGACAAGAAACAACAATTATACAGTATCCGGCTATGAATATATTCCCTAAAATCACAAGGACAAAAAGGTCTAGAGATGACGATGGGGATGGGATGCATGGTGTTTTTAAATGTTATGAGCGACAATAAGAATGGCTCCTGCAAATGTGACGCAATCAGTTATTTCACTGATAGAGAAATCTTGTCCTTTGTGTGTACAGGTACTAGATGAGGAAGGAGGGATGGTGAAGAGTGAATCTCAGGAAGCACTGCACCCCAGAAAACTGGAGATGAACTTTGAAGAGCTACTGAAAGAGAAGGAGGAAGCTGAGAGGAGACGCAAGGCAGAGGAACGCAAAAAGAAAATGGAGCAGGAGAAGCAGGAATTTGAACAACTCAGACAAGAGATGGGCGAGGTCAGTTTGGAACAGATGAAAATTGAAGTACTGTAGACTATGTAAGCCAACTATGCTATGCTATGCTTGAGAATAGAGTGCTTACATACATCTTTTGAATTGACATATCGTAATGCAACAACAAATGTGACCTCCTGTTTTTTATGCCACATTGTTACATTTCCAACATTTACAGTGTTCTCACTACAATGCCAAAAATTGAATTGGTTTCTGTCTCACAGGATGAAGTGAATGAAAGCTCAGATGTTGTTAGCAAAGAGTATGAAGAACTGACCAAACTCAAGAGGACCGGCTCCATCCAAGCCAAGAACCTCAAGTCCAAATTTGAGAAGATCAAGCAGCTGACTGAAGAGGATATTCAGAAAAAGATTGACATGGAGAGAGCACGGAGGAAGGCCGTTGATGATGAAATTAAAGAGAGAGAAGCTGAGCGGTTCCAGGAGGCAAGACATTAATAATTCAAGATGTTTAAATTACCAAAAAATTTTGACCCTCCTGCTATTTTATTTGTATATCAACGGGGGATTATCTCATATATTATACATGTAATTGTTGTGTTTTTCAGGAGGATGGGGAAGGAGAAACAACTCCAGCGAGGGCTGACGAGTCACCATTCAAACAGAAGGTGGATATGAAAGCCAGATTTCAACAAATGGCTAAAGCCAGAGAAGACGAGGAGAGGAGGAGGATAGAGGAGCAGAAGCTGCAGAGGATGCAGTTTGAGCAGCAAGAGATTGATGCTGCCCTCCAAAAAGTAAATATTCCATGTTCATGACCACATATGCAAGATCATTCCTTATGACAGCATATTCAGCTTTTGGTTTAAGGTGGCTTTGACCCCGGCAAAAGTTTGAGATTTCTTTGTCATCTGTTTGCAGAAGAAGGACGATGATGTGGAGGACGAGGGTAGCATCATCAACGGCTCTGCAGCCTATGAAGATGAGGAGGACCATGCCAGATCGGGGGCTCCGTGGTTTAAAAAGCCCCTTAAAAATCAATCAGTGGTGGACTCTGAGCCAGTTCGGTTCACCGTTAAGATCACAGGGGAGCCCAAGCCGGAGGTGACCTGGTGGTTTGAGGGAGAGATGCTCCAGGACTGTGAGGACTATCAGTATATAGAGAGAGGTGAGACGTCCTGCCTCTACCTGCCGGAGACCTTCCCAGAGGACGAGGGAGAGTACATGTGCAAGGCTGTGAACAGCAGAGGCACAGCAGCGAGTACCTGCATCCTCACAATAGAAAGTAAGATCACCTTGGTGTGACTGCATGCCTGCATGATGCCTCCTGTGTGGATTTCGACCTCTCTCCATGAAGTGGATCGCATGCTCCTCTTCCTCGTGAACTCAGGCAGATTTGGATAATGGCTTTTCTGTTTCTTTTTTGCAGCCTATGACTACTGATGCCCTTCCATGTTCTGGAAACTTTCCCTGTTGTCTCTCACTCCTTTTGTAAAACTTCATCCCTCATGGTATGGTCAAACAGCAGAGGGAGGAAAATAGCAGTATGCTTGGCATTCCTAAGGGAGGGATACACAACACACACAGAAATTGCAACATGTTGTTTACGTTTGTAAAGCTGCACTCCCCGTAGAGTAGGATGATACTTGTGCCAAAAACAGACACGATTCTTGTTCCCATGCCAAGGGTTATCTTTGCTGCGAGGCCCTTATGATATTTGTGATACCAGCAATGTTTAAGTATCATAGTACTGTATTGTAAATATCACACTTTATAGTCCATACATGGAAAACATTATGGTTGAGGTATTGAAATGTAAACAGTAAGATGTTCTTGTGTACTAATCTTAAATAACAAGGTACAGGAATATCAGTAAAACATCTTGCTTCAGTATTCTACAACTGCTCCACAACAGTTTTCTGTACTCTTTGCCATATTAGTAAATGGTGTTGTGATACTTGCCTGGTATTATATCAAGGAGTAACGTCACTTAATTGGAAATCCACAGTGAAGGGTGTGTTGACAATGATATTGCAGGAACAAAACAATTTGCATGTACATCCCGTCTTTCAATGAAACTCTTTAGGCCAAGATTAAATGTTTTTAAAATGCAGCATCTAAAGAAATATTAATATGTTGATTTTTCATGTTCGAACCCCCCTTTTTTCTTTTTGAGTTAAATGTAATACTCTTGATACAACTGTCATAATTCAGTTGACAATAGGTAACTGTTTTATGCTTTGATAA
This sequence comes from Cebidichthys violaceus, assembly GCF_023349555.1. Taxonomy (NCBI): domain Eukaryota; kingdom Metazoa; phylum Chordata; class Actinopteri; order Perciformes; family Stichaeidae; genus Cebidichthys; species Cebidichthys violaceus. The sequence goes on along the minus strand of NW_027176296.1, from coordinate 3,082,701 downwards.
TAGAAAAATAAACATAGGCTAGCCTGAAAGTTTATCATATATTATAAATAAAAATGTTTTAATAAAATGAACAAATAGACAGAATTTTTGTGGTGTCTTTTATTGTTGCATGGAGATGACTTGAAAACTGCAGCCTACTGCCTGATCTGTTGTACATTTTATTTGCTATGTTTTGGGTGAACTGTTCCTTAAAGGAATAAAGTGAGTATATCCCATCATCATTGTAGACACACAAACCTGAAGTGAGTGGTCTTGTGTAAAAAATCTAGAGCTTTATTTTTTTTGTTTATATTATGTTCACATGACGCATTTTCTTGACAAAGTTCTATTTAATCAAATGCTACAAAGTAAAAAGTATTATGTGTTGCAAAGGAGTATTGATTGTTCCACTTAGAGGCAATAGAGTTCATACTGTATTGAACACAGGGTGCTGGGTGGTGGACCAATAAGTGTTTACATAAGTTCACCAGTTGTTACCAGTTTAATTCGAGAGTCATTTTTCCTTCAAATCAAACAGAAATAGTCATTTTCACAGCTACACAATTAATGAACAAAATGTAAAGAGTATGACACATTCTGACACCTTTCTATTTTGTTAATCATCATAAGAGCCCTTAGATTTGAGGTTGGGAAGCACTGAATATAGCCATAAACTAAGTGCTATTGCAAATATTGCAAAAGTTTAAAGTATTGAGGAACTGAAAAAGTTGTGGATGTTACTCAATAAAGTGTGGGAGGTAGGAAGAATCACAGAGAGCTGTAAGAAAGCAATAATTATACCGAAAAGGAACCAGGGAAGGATGCCGGTGAGGCAACAAACTATGTACCTATTGCCCTGACATCACACATCTGTAAATTGATGTAACAGATGGTCAATGTGAGGATAATGTATTTCTTGGAGAAAGGAGGTATGGCGGTTACTTAATAATGTAAATTCAAGAGAGGAAAGGACACTATGGATCAAGTGTTGTGTCTGGACTACGAGAGGAGAAAAGCTCAAGTACGAATAAGGAAACAAGGCAGTGAGGTTATTTTCATTTGGCTTCCTGCTCACACAGGCATTCTGGGTAATGAAAGAGTGGGCAAACAAGCTGAAAAAAAGACAATAGAGACACAAATTAGTCTCTCAAAATCAGAAGGAAAGGGCATTATGTTGAAGGAAATCAATAATAGTAACACTGGGGTCAGGAGATGAGAGGAAGACATTTAAATTCCATAAAATAAAGAGTTGTGATCATGAGAAATAGGAGAGTAAAAATAAAACAATACTGTCACGCTTGGATTAAGAATAGGACACAGTACTATGAACAGCACATTTCACATTATACGGAAGCATCCAACTGTTTTTTGTGATCATTAAGGTACCAGAAACTTTAGAACATTAAAGAACACACTGTTAGTGTGGTGGAAAGGGGGAGTTTGCGTTAACTAACTCCAAAAGATGGCGGTAGTGCAACATTAAGGATACAACCTACCTTTAAAAAAATCAAAGAAGAAGACCCACTTGACCCGTCGCCATGGTTGCCGAACAACAACAACTCTGAAAGACACGTTTCACCGAACTATGAGTTTCACCAAATCTCTAAAAACATATACGAACAGTCTCTGAAAGGTCCAGGTTGCGACGCAGCACATCCCACAGCCTTGTTATGGTTCACTACACGGTTGATAGCTAAAAGCTATACTGTCAGAGCAGCGTCTTGTTGGTTATCTGTGTTTAGAGGAAAGGCCATCACCGCCGTGTGCACGTTCCCACCACTATGACCGTCTCAGCTGACGAGGTGTCTTCTTCTGTTGTACGGGAATATCTGAGTCGGAAGGTAAGTTAGCTAACGTTAACTCAAACCGTTACCAGAGCGAGCGAGCGAGCTATAGCGTTAGCCCCCCCATGTCTAGCAATGCTAACGTTAGCTTAGCTCAACGTTAACTCAGGTGTTACACTGAAACCTGTGGTTCTGCAGATTCTGTGCCACCAACACCAGAGATTCAGTGTTACAGAATACGATGTAAAACGCTCTCGATACGCAGGGACTCAAGAGGACGATTGCTTGTATGGATGAAGAACATCCACGCACAGAATCCAGTATCAACAACAGATCACAATTGAGGCAGATCCTCAACATGGAGGGTCTCTATAGAAAGAATAAAGTAAGTCCTGCAGCTGGAGGTCGGCTGCTGTGCAAAGTGACATTTAAAAAGAAGTCTGTTGCTGACCTCTCTGTCATTGCAGGCTCGGATCTCCCCCCTGAAAACATTACTGGAGATTATTGTACAGCATCACATTGAGGGCCTTATGAAGGACCAGATCACCATCAGTAAAAGTGATCCCCTACAGTCTGCTCCAACTATGAGCCGGATTGCTAATTCTCCTGCAGTAACACCAACAGTGATGAATGACACAAAGACAGAGGCTAGCACAGCTTTTGTAATCAGTAAACACATCAAATTAAGGTATTTCTCAAGTGTAGCTTTTGATACATTATTTTCTGCTGTTTTGAGTTTTTGAAAGGTGGTTTGAACATATATGGGATTTATCTCTCTCACAGGTCTGATATAGGAGAAATCTGCCCGTCTCAACCTATATATACATCATTATTGCCTGAGACAGGTGGACTGTCCAGTCAAAATCAAACAGGTTTCTGGTCTTGTGACTCAGAAGACCATAAACAGCAGCCACTGATGGCTTCCCTCCAGGACAATGAGAGCTTCATCAGAAGAGAACCAGAAAAAAAGACTTCCACCACTGAGAGCACCCAAAGGAGCAGAATTAATCGAATTAGACGTGGCATGATTGCTGGACCAATAGCTAGCACACTTCAGGTACTAGACTACTGATGGAGCTCCTAAAAACGTATTGATTCATTATATTACTTATATTCATCATACTCTGTTTCGGTTACTGATGTTTTTCTTTTCAGGAATCAAACAAAAAAAGGCAGAATCGAAGGCTAGAAGTGCCCCAGCAGCTGCTCAGAAGAGAGGAAGAAAACAAGCAGTCCAGGGATGGACTTTTAGTGACTGGCATACATCAAAAAAGCTCAGAGAGCGGCCTGACTGAAATCAACTCAGCTGACCGCTTGGGAGGGCAACGGGAGTTGTGGAGTGCACCAGACAGAGTGCAGAGGGAAAACAGCTTTGAAAAAGTGCAACAAGACATACTGAAGGCTAAGTAAACAGCTTTAAGCTAATAATGCTTTGTCTGTGGCTTCCTCGTAGTTTTATACTGTTGAAATTATGTCCTACAAAGTTTTATTCTTAGGTTTGCGTACATTGTTTGTTTCTTAGCGTAAAGTCTTTGACCAGGCCAAGTGTGGCTGATTTGGATGTGGCTGAGATGGTTTTAGGTGAGTATATAGAAAAAAAAGACTGCATCAATTGGCTTTTTTTTATTATTGTTTCCTTGTATTTGTCAAAGCTGATGGTGTATTAATCAATTTCCAGATGACATTGATGATGATGAGGATCTGCGAGAACTCTCCAAAGTGTCCTTTCAGAGAACCGTCGCAGAGCACAGCTACGCAGGCCGACCGATGGACCAACACACTGCCATGGTTGGTGGTTTTCACCAGTGCTCCTTTTGTTGCTTAATGCTGCTAACGGTTACTGTGGATTCCAGTGATTTCCTGTTTGTCTTCTGTTCTTGTTTTTCTTTTCAGGAATTGAAAGCGATTCTTACGGGTTCTGGCCTAAATTGTTTCAGTGTTGAGTGGAGGAACCAAGGTTTCACATTCTCAGAAATGCATGACCTGAGATACGGAATTGTGCAGAAAAAGGTTGTCATTACTGCGCCATCCTTCTAAGATTCTGTAATGCATTCACTTCATATCATTAATTGACATTTGTCATATCATGTACTGTGTATTTATTTTCTAGGGTGGTCCTTGTGGAGTTCTGGCATCCATCCAAGCCCTTGTTCTAAAGAAACTGCTGTTTGAAAAAGTTGAAAGCAGTAACACAGGCCTTCCGTACGTTATCCTTCAATTCAGAGCTTTGAGCCATAATGTTAACCACTGAGTGCCCTATTGTAATCACTTGGATGCTTTTTACAGACATTAATTCACATCAAGGCATGCTTTGTAGCCACTGAAGTATTGACCCTCTGCATTTGGTATTAACTGTATTATTACACCACACGACCGGCTTTCCACTCAACTGCCACTTTGTTCTCAGGAGGTTACGACCTTCCAACACAACCAGAAGAAAGTGTCTAGTTTTAGCGGCGGCTGAAATACTGTGGAGGGCTGGCGAGGAAAAACAAGCCACAATTGCAATGTAAGATCATCCACTAAATCCTTTTATATCCAGACCAGTACACAGAACCTCATTACCAGTATTTAAGTAGGTTGAATGCATGTGAATACCTGGCTTAGCTGCTGAGAGTCGGAGTGTGCTCTGTTTCAGATGAAGCATTGATTTAAACAATTTGGGTGCTTTTTGTTTTACCTCTATTATTTTTTTTTTAAAACAGCAATTCAGGGAGAAATCATTTCACCCCAACTGGACGCTACAAATCTGAAGGAGTGCTTGAAAAGGTAGAGATGCCTCTGCAGTGCATACACACTCTCTGACACGGGGGTAGTAAAGTTACACACTCAAATTGACCAAATGGAATTCAGTTAGATTTACCAGCATATAGATGAGGAGATTCATTTTTCAAATATCTCAAGTATTTCCCAACGACATCAGACAAACATTCTTCAACATTATTTGGAGAATGTTGAAGTTGTGGAATGTCTAAAATGTTATTGTAGGAGATTCATAGCCATAATTGGATTTGCACATTTGTTTTTATTTTAAATTAAATGAATAATGGTGTAATAAACAAAGTGTAGATATGTCAATACTATCAATTTTGTAATCACATTTTGTTTTAGATAACATGTTTCACAGTGGACAACATCAGAGACCTGCAGTTGCTTCTGGAGCGGCATATTGATCAGGCAAGAAACTTATTATTGACTTCTTCAGTTTAATTTTGCCTGTCAAATGTACAATAGATTGCCAACCTTTTTGCTTTAATCTGTTGTTCCACAGTTTGAGACCGGGGTGTTAGGATGCATACTACTCACCGTATCTGCAGTTCTCTCTCGATGCATTGAAAAGTATGTTTGTTTTTTTACCTCAATGGCTGAACAAGATGTTCTATTTAAACATCACTATTACTTAGATAATGACACTTCACCCTCATTGGTCTTCCTTCTGTCTTTAGAGTAAGAGACGATATGGACGTGCCCACCAACACACTCATCGGAGCCCACGGCTACTGCACTCAGGTTTGTCATGAAACTACAAGTTGCAGGCTAAATAGTTTCAGAGCACTTGGTGTTGTGTTTGTTTGTGATTCAGAATTATACATTTGAATGAATAACGGAAGTGCGGGAATTGGTATAGATGACATTAGTTGAGGGACATACTGTAAGTGCATGCAGGACTTGGAGTGGGTTGCACAATAAAGGGATCTCAGTGTAAGACACAAAACAAGAGTAAGAGTAGAAATACTATGTAATGTTACTGCTGTATACACTAAACATTTTCTGGTTACTAAGATTGCATTTTTATATTTGTGTACACCAGGAGCTGGTCAACCTGTTGCTCTGCGGCAGAGCAGTTTCTAATGTCTTTGACAATGACATGGAGTTGGACTCGGGCAACGGCAACATGACTCTACTGAAGGGGGTCAAAGGTCACTGTGACATTGGCCTGCTGTCCTTGTTTGAACACTATAACATCTGTAAGGTGAGTGACATTGGTCATCTCTGCTCACCCACCGATGTAGAAAACTCATACTTCTGGTCAGTCCTCACTTGGATGAATAATGGAGCATCTTTGAGATGTATGTTTAATACAACAACACATCTGAATTCAGAGCAGACTGGGGTACAACTTGCATAACAAGTAACAGGACATTCACTTAGCTTTATACAGTACATCCCTTGTCATAACAAAATCATGTATAACCACACCACCCTGGAGGACGCAAAACCGTATCGTGTGTACCCTTTGGTCCAGACTGTTGGAGTCGGTAAAATCTACAAGGTGTCCCTCTTACCTTCACCTCCAGAGACCCAAAGTCTCCTCAAATATGGCACGCAAAGTGTTAAGGACTCTGAGGATGTTCAAAATATCAAACAGATGAACAAATAATACATTTCTTCATGACCTCAGGGGACATTCTTTTCTGTAATTATGAGCACATCTGTTGTTCTTTAGACTATGATGGGATTTATATGATAGATACCAACACATACACAACCTGAATATTTTTATTAAAACTACTTCCCACTCAAAAGAGAAGGATAACTGAAGAAAATGGAGAGTAACATGCTCTCTGGTTATCAAGCTGTAGCATAGCAACAAATCAAATTGAATTTGTGACGTGAATTGTAATTAGTAGGTCAATAAGCACATCATGGAAATTCGGATATGTTTTGATGAGGAACATGGCGTGTTGAAGCTGATATAAGACTCTTGAATAATTGCATATTTTCTCCAAAATTAAGCATACAACTTGTACTAACTCAGAGAAAACAGGTACTTGGCGGTGTTTACCGGAAGCTGAAGTTGAGAGGAAGTAGAGCTATATATATATATATATATATATATATGTGTGTACCTTATACAAACTTTAAAGACACAGTAAGAAGGTTTTGGCGGTTGCGGTTTGTAAACACAACATTCAAAGTTGGCCCCTCCTCACCGGCTCAACAAGGGTTACGGTGCTCGCCAGTGAGTGTAAGCCAACCTCAGACTCACTCTCGTTTTGGAATGAGATTTGTCAGCTTGACGTTTTCCCCTCGCTGGATTTGTGGGTTTTTTGGCGACGTGTCCGCCATTATCTTAGCTTCCTCTGGTCGCTATGTTTTTATAGAGCTTGACCCCAGAAACATCCCGAACACACAGCAATATGAAAAGAGAAGAGAAAATACAGGCAGCGGGCAGCCTCGCTGCAGATACAGACACCACCACACATTTCTAGTTAGTCATAAGTGACGATTGAGAGGGATTACTGCAATATCTGTCTATGCATTGTTTTGTATTTTAGTAAAATCCTACTCATTGTGTCTTTAATGATAGACCTTGCAAAAAAGAAATGCTAAATATCTTTCACATTTTCTTCACAATATTAACATACACAGTAAATACCAAAACATGTACAAAATGTATTATCAATCAATCATTAACAAAATCCTGTTACTGGAAAACTGTGTCTCTATACTGGCATGCACAAACACCATGACACTTGATGTTACCTCTCTCCCAATCATGTAGCAGGTAGCAGCTCAAGATTGTGTGCAAGGCATTTAGCACTTTTTGATAAATTCAAAATAATAAGATTGATGATTGCTGGATTTAATTTTGCTGCTTCACTCACAGGTCCTGGTATTTAATAGATTACTTTGTTCTACTTTCCTCTATCTTAGGTAGGAGCTTACCTGAAGACTCCCCGTTACCCCATTTGGGTGGTCTGTAGTGAAAGCCACTTCAGCGTGCTGTTTGGCCTGCAGAGGGAGCTGTTGACCAATCAGGGTCAAAGCCTGGAATTTGAGCTCTACTATTACGATGGACTGGCCAATCAACAGGAGGAGATCCGCCTCACTGTCTGTATGTAACATCACTTGTTCTGCAGTGCACATGTCCTTTCTTTTTTGGTTGTTTATGTTTCTTGTCATCCTCTCATGCCCGTAAATAATAAATAACCACAGATGAATGTGCATTAGAATATAATGTCTGTGATCATGATTTGATCTTGTTTTCCTGCAATCTAAATGATCTGGGTCCTTCTCTTGTTGACGCTTGAGTAGGGTTTAGTTATTTTGCTGGAGCCCAAATTAAATATCTTAGCTAAAAAGGCTAATTAAGTGTGTGCATTTTTAGCTGTTGGCGAATCGGCCCTGAGCTGTCAAGATGTTGACACAGATCTCATTCCTCCACTTGAGCACTGTATCCGAACAAGGTAACGATCTTTTGGCATTTCAAACACACAGACCAACACCCACGTGCACAGTAATGTCTGAAGATCCTATACACTACTACTAAGAATGTGTTGTAGTTCAAATTCCTTGCATACTCTAAATACAGCTTGAAGATGTAGAAAACCATGCAGAATATATCTGAGTCAGCTCTAAATGCCTTAAACTGTTTGTTTTGTTTCAGGTGGAAAGATGCATTTGTCAATTGGAATGACACAGAGCCTATTCTCTGACCGATCACATGGTTTGATGTTATTTTAATAATGGAACATTAACCGACAAAATATTTACATCACCAATGCTCAATATTACATACATATTCTTCATATATAATATTTACCCATACATATTTTAGCATTATCATGTTTATTCTCTTGTTAGTGAGACACAGTGTTGTTGGCCTGGATGTTCTACATCACACAATGTATGTACAGCTGGAAGTGTTTGGGCCCAAACTGGGATATAGAATATCACATCAGCCAGAAAGTGTCATGCTGTTGCCTACAAAACAATGTTTGAGATGATGCAATGTACTTTAAAAGTAATAAGCAAAAGGTAACTCAAAATGTACAAGTTTGGAGGGAAACACATACTTTTGTTACTGATGAAATGTAAATTGCTGCACGATGCAGTATGGACCACAGTGGCCTTTTACTCTTTACTTTTTTACATCAAGATATAACAAATTCCCTGTATTTTACAATAATTTAGTGAGTTCCCTTGAGATATTTTAATCAAGAACACACTAGACTGGTGTGTGTGTGTGTGTGTGTGTGTGTGTGTGTGTGTGTGTGTGTGTGTGTGTGTGTGCGTGTGCGCGCGCAAAGAGAAGGATTGTTATGATAGACCTCATGTGGAACAGAAAATAGTCAAATTAAGATTTATTTATGTAGCGCTAAATCATAACAAAGTTATCTCATTACACTTTTCATGTACTGTCGCAAGTCTAGACTGTATTTTTTAATTCAGAGTTAAAGAAAATCACTCACACCTCTGTCTCCACACAGTGGTTGTTATTTGTGTTCAATTATGTCTTTTTTATTTTTTTATAAAGCTGATTTTAACTGTCAATCAAATAAAGGAAATATTGCGAAACTACTGTTGCGTAACATAATGAGTAACTTCAGTATTTCCCCCATGTTTTTGTGATTTATAGGGACAACAATTTTTTTAATTGGCCCAGTATTGAGGGAGAACGCTGCAACTGGCAGCCGCAAACCGAGCTGGGAGGGAAAGTGAGCGACGTCAATGCAACAGTGTTTTTTCTAAAGGTCTAGGGCCGGCCCTGCTAGAAACATCACTGTGCTTGGTTGTACGCATGTAGGACTACAATTCACTTTCACACAAAAACACCCCTTGGTGCATTTGAGGAACTCTTTGAGAGATGAACATTTATGTAAATCTTACACATTTTTCTAAATAAAGAAACAAACTCTGAACTAATTATGAATTAACTCTTAACTGTGCCACATGTCGGGGTGAAAATACAGCTGAAAGATGCCTTGCAGTTAACGGTGCGTTTAGTCTTTTAGCTATGGCAGGCATCAGAGCACACACAGTGTGGGGCATGCAGAGTGGGTGGCAGGGAGACCTGTGCCAACACCTCCAGCACATGGGATCAAAGACACTTCAGCTGGCACACAGACAGAGCTGCATTCATTTTCACTTCCCATCAAACCGTCTTGTGCAAATTGGACCAGAGTCCACATAATATGGAAGTGCAATGTTCGGGGGGGGTCAACACATATACAAAACATCTTTGCAACAACAACACAATGAAACATCATAAGCTGCTTTCTTTATTAAATCTGTCAAGTCAATAATATCCATGACATTTCCATTTTGGTGCGATGAAAACGCTAGAAGAGCTCTGACGATTACAATTCATTCATCTTTCAACTGTCAAATTCCTAATGGAAGCTGTATTATCTGAATGTATATCATTGGTGACTCATGTAGGGATTCATGTATTCGAAAAAAGACAAAGGAAAAGCCATGAATTAATCATGAGACATGGAGCAAATCAATGAGCCCGTAACAACAATTTTACAGCTATCAGGACTACTGCAATCACTATAAATAAAGTGGCTTTTTGAATGAGGCTTTGGGGTCTAAGAAATTGGATTAAAGTGTTTACTTTTGCCACAAAATTCTTGTGTGGATGGGGGGAGTTTGATATACGTCATAAGGGAGCCATGTTTAGGTCTTAGGTTATATGCTAGTCATAATCTTCCCTGAATAGTAGAATAGAATATTTTAGTACGTGCCAAAGGGCTAATCAAATTACAAATGTTTGTATGATTGCAAAGTCAATTAAAGCAATGAATCTGGAAAATCCATTTAGTTGGAGAGCTGGTGTCATCTCAGAGCTGGGTTTAGCTTAAAAAGGTCCAAAGTCTGCTGCAAGACTGGTGTTACTGTCAGTCCAAATCTTGCCCTATCCGTTTCAAAGCACAGTTCATTTGGAGGCAACTAGCTCGTAGTTAAAACATTGAGGTCTGTCTTCTCTCTGCTGCTGAGCTTTGGTGCATCCGGGTGCAGTCTGACAGAAAACAAATGGCCCAGCTTTGGTCTCTATTTACTATTTATCGCACCAGCATTTCTCAGCGGTATCAGAAGAGGGATTTGGTGCTTGTGTGTAATTGTGTTAGAGTCCTCCCACATGCTGTCCCCAGTGCATCTTCTGTCTCCTCTCCTAATCTATGCTGTTTGTCTCCAGATAAGTGATATCCTCCTCAGATCCGGTGTCCCTGCCCTGCCCACCTGGAGGGAAAGGGATCCCCAGTGCATCCCTGTGAGGTGCAAGCTGTATTTTTAGCTTCCTAATCCTTTTATAGCTCAAGCAGAAAACACCACCCGCTTCCATTAATTGTCCGAGGTAATCATGATACAATATGCCAGACAGGAAGTACTTGTTTTGCAGGTTTGACAATATTTAAGAATTTGATGGAGATGATCTGTTCTGGTGCTAAAGAGGCTGTGATTTGTGGAAGAAAGGCAGCTGTCTGTTTTATGGCCCTTCAGAGCCAGGCCATCTCATATCAAGCATAAACCCTGCATGGATTGAGATTTGCAGATCTAAATTACAGTTCACAGCCTTTTGAAATGACGGCTTCCTCCGAAGCCTTAATAATCTTACAACAAGCCAAATTTTGTTGAATAACGCACAGTCAAATTTAATAAACTGTTCCTGCTTAGTCTGTAGAGACATTCTGGCGTGAGAACTCTAATCTTTGGTTCAGCGGATGTTTTCTTCAGAGTCTTTCAGCATCCCTGTGTGTGCGTGGCTCGATATTTATTTCACTAAAAACAATCACTAACTATTCCCCAGGGACACGTCTCAACGCAAGATGATACAACATGACAAGAATAATGTTGGATCCTGTTTATTGTGTCAGGACTTTATAGCACTTTGTTACTGTAAGAGTAAACTCCCTGCACAAATGCAGTGATCAAGAAGAGTTACATTAAATAGCAGCTCTGATGCCTTTATCTACCATCAGAAAGCCACAGTGAGGAAATGATAGCTTTGTTTGTTCAAATCTCTTTAAATTACCTTACATATTGTCTGGTGCCACTTTTATTATCTGGAACGAAGACGAGTTGGACATTATGTTCGCCGTATATCAGATTTCAGCCAATTTACTCAAACATGTCACAAGTGGTCTGAGGTCAGTTATACCAGTACACTTCATTCACTGGATTATGTTGATTTGGAAAAGGTTTGCTTGACATATATATGCCTCCCAAACAGGATTTGTCAACAAGAAACTCTTGCCAAAGCAATTTTGAAAAGCCAAAAAGAGCATCTCAAAAAGGAAACTGATTATCCACTTGCATTAAAATATGGTAAATAATGTAATCTCAGAAGAAACCTACAAATGTTTGAAATGCCCTGCCCATGTAAGGAGTTTGTTCAGCTTTTGCTGAGCTTATCCAAAGTACTGTATATTTGCTTCTATTGACCTTGAATTGCTCAACATCCTGTTGAGTCCCATAGTCCAAGATATATGACAGCTTTGGTTAACTGCCCTGACCATTGCAACAGACGCCCAATAGAGGGAATACAGCAACGGAAACATAATTTTAGAGGAGCAGGGACAGAGAAGGCTGCATGAGTAAGGTGCTGAAAAATATAAGAGAAATTGACAAACCAGAATGTGAGGAAAACAAAGTTCGGAATCAAATCCGGTTTTAATCAGTGCTTTTTAAATGACACTGACAGTAGAGTCTGGGATAAATGTTGGGTCGTCATTAAAAGACTGCACACACTTAATCTGAATCCTCTTTATATTTTCCCTTTTTCCCCAATAATAGCAAATTATGCTGTGCTTCAATATTATTTATTGTTCAATGCTGCAGTGCATAATCATCACTGTTGTCATTCCACATGTTCTCATTGTCAGCAATCACTCAAGTGCCAAATAAAATGTAATGAAGACAAAGAAGGAGCATGACAGATCGTTCAGACCAGTTTGAGAATATAATATTAGCATAATAGTGGAAAAGGAATTCATATATGAGAAAAAAAAAGAAGAAAAAAAACATTCCTCTCCATCAGATATGACTTTTATAACCAAAATAATCTGATTTTGAATGATTGTGAAAGTATTATATACATACGCATTCAATAAATAGGTGTATTTAATATTAAATTGATGTTCCATACAGGTACATTAGAATAAAAAGCACATCCATTCAAAAGCCAACAATGTCCATCAGCATTTTCAATACAACAACAAAAATAGAAACGCTATAAACACAACAATGTTCATATGAGTGCTGTGGATTTGAAGGCACTTCCTTGGCAACACATTGATCCCTCTTGTATTTTTTTTGGGACCTGAAATGAAATAAGAAAAACAAATCTTGATCAGAGTTAAACATCTTGATTTTCAGAATGCTTTGAAGCTGCATTTTAGAGGAAAAAAATCTGTCTAGTATTGGCAAAGACACATCTTGACATCTCTTTCTGAGAAAGTTGTGTTGTCAGCTTCTAAAAAGTTATTACTGGTCTGCCATTACTGGCATTTCTCGATGTTATGTCTAAGCTCATTCAGAAATGATCAGGATGACTAAAAAATGAAATAATGAATCCCACTTTCAAAAGCCCCTCGATTGTGATATACATTTGTCAGATTTCTCAGAACAGACAGGATCTTATTATCTGATTCACTTCAGAAACTGAATACCTGAGAATGTGTCAGCCTCTTTATTTTTTTTATAATCACCAGAAGTCCTATACCACGAAGAACTCAAATTAACCTAAATGGACACTTGTGTAGATGAACTCTCTTGCAGCAATCACTCACCAGGTAGACCTAATTGCGTTCACTGAGAGCACATGCTTTTACTCATGGTGGATTTAGGACTAGAATGAACCCATCAGCCCTGCTGTCATGGAAGATCGCCTTAGCAAAAGGGATGACTATGTCCAAAATCACTGCACTGACGATTGTCTTAGTCCTAGCTTTATCCTGAGAATGTCTATTTTTTAGATTTAGTGTGTTTAGTGTTAGCCAAAGAAGCACGTAGCAGTGTTTTTGATTGATACAAAATCCACCCTCATCTGTTCCTGTTCATAGTTCTACTTGTATTACTTTACCCTCAGAGTGTGCATTATACTTTTTATAAAACCTTTGGTTTCCACTGATAAGATATGTGTAATGTTTATAAAAATCAGAGGAAGTGTAATGCGGCAAGGACGAATAAAAAAATACTTTTCATGTCAGTTGACCAAAAGATGGCATGACATTGTCAGTGGCACTAAAATAGTATAATGTAATAACTGTAGTGGAAACCTAATGTCCAGTTGAGAGCAATTTCTCACAATTGTATATTTATCTATATGATACTAATATCTATATCAAATATATAAAGACACTATCAACCATCAAATGCATTGTTTTACCCATGACTATTCATTTTACATCCAAACATTGACAGAATACCCGTTCATTAATCTCAACTGTTTTACAAAGAGCTGGTTGGTTGATAGAAATAGGGCTGAAATGGTTGATTAGTCACTTAGTCAGTCGACATTTACAATTTTAATAATGGATTAAACATTGCAAGTATTTTTTTTGGAGGAGAAACGCTAAACATTCACAGGTTCCAGCTTCTCCAATGAAAAGATTTTCTGCAATTCTCTGTCATTATAAAATGAATATCTTTGGGCTTGAGCTGTTGGTCAGATTAAATAAGACATTTTAAGACTTCTTGGGCTCTGGGAAATTGTGATTGAAATGTTTCACCAATTTTTTTTTTATTTGACAAAAAATAATCAACAGATTAATCCATAATCTAAATAATCTAAAACTAAATAATTAGTTGCAGCCCTAAATAGTTTGCAGATTCAGTAAGAAAACAGTTGACCACCACAATGTTGTCATATAGGATTTTGGAAACGTGTTTTCAGATAAATAAATGCATGAAATCCATTTATTTCTGTGATTTATGTGCAACTTCAGCCAACCATCACTAATGCTGAATAAATGAAGATAAAATACATAACAGGACGCGTTTCAACACAAACAACTGCAAGAAATTCTATATTCTCAAAGCATACAAATGTTGCAGACAGATGCACTTCAGACATGTTTCTGATTACATGAGCATCAGTTTTTAGGTTTCTGATTCTGTGAGCTTCAATTTTCTTCAGAATTCCTCCACATCTCGCTGAGAGAATTTATATAAATATATACACAAAATAGTCTATCTTAATTCACCATGTTACTTTGCCACAGGGGATGTTGGCAAGAAATCAGCGTGAATTGAACCCCACCCAAGAAGAGACACACTTTTACTCACATGCAATATCTACGATTGCATGCAGAGTGGACTCATTGCTAATCGTGTTAGCAATCTTGCACATCTTTTGTAATCTGAAAAAAAAGAAAGTGGGGAGAAAAAAAAAAACATGAATATGTCATCATACCATCTTGTATTTAAAAAGGCCCAAAATATAATTTGCCTTGTCTGGAAAACTCAAAGCAAATGACAAAAGAAATGTTCCATGTTATACAGGTCAGGTATTTTTTTTCTCTCTCTGATGTTTAAAAATAATACAAATATCCCACAGTAAGTGAGAGAAATGTTGGTACCAATGAAAAAGACATATGAGGCAGAACTGACGTCAGAGGTGTTCCTTTAACAGAGCAGCTCTGCATGTAAAGTACACAATCGCTCATGTTTTCTAATATCATCAGCAACATTAGCATGAGAGACAAGCCATACATTCAACAATACTCTGCGTCATCCCAATCCAACAGACAGATGAATGAATCCTAATTGTGTCCCCTAATTGTGTCCACCATGTCTCTGCGTCTAGCTTAAACTGCTGTATAGGACATTTATTCATTGCCTGAAGTCTGACTTGATGCTTACTTAACTGCATCACAGATGCAAAAGGCAGTAAAAGCAGAGGGTCTTCTTTCTGTCAGTCATGAGAATGGAGCATTGTTTGCAATCATTCTCCGATGTCTCTTTAATTCCCAAATGTATACATTCCAGGAAGGATTGCTCCATCAGTTGCAAACTGTGGTTATAGCTCTGGTTGCTTCTATTTTTCCAATCTGGGGTTCAGAACCCTCCATGGAGTCGCAGAGTAAATATAAGTGGTGTATCTAAAGGGGAATATGCTACATTTTTGACTACGCAATCTTTTTTAATTATTTTTTACAAAAACGTGTGGAAAAACAATATCCTAACCTCCATCAGGACTGTGTGGGTGTTTGATTTGATTGACAGTGGTAAACAGCCCAGCAACTGTCATCAGATTTTGATTCACATATTGCTAAATCCTGATATGTGGAAGTATGTGAGATCAACTATTCTCAACTAAGCCCAGCAAACATACAACCAATAAGAAGAACACAAAAAAGTAGAAGCAAAAACTTCCTCCTCAATTGAAAAAATCCAGCGAGGCGTCTGAAAAGTGAAGCCAATGCGGAAGTGCCATAAACTTGCATTCTTTCTAATAGCCAGCAGGGGGGAACTCTTCTGGTTGCAAAAAGAAGTCTGATTGCATAAAAGTCTATGAGAAAATGACCCTCCTTCTCACTTGATTTATTGGCTCAGAAAACACTGTAAACATGAGTTTATGGTCTCAATCGCTAGTTTCAAGTATTCTTTAATACAGCATGATGTTGATTTAGCAAATTATGGTCCCATTTAGAGTAAAATAGACTATAAAGGCTTGGCTACCTAATGATTGACAGGTCACTGCCATGGTCTTATGTTGTCTGGGATTTGTTTTATTTTTAGAACTTTAACCCTTTCAAAGTGAGTTTTCAGTTCATGAAAGTTAATTGTAACATTTTCGGTCGACTAAAAATGTCTTTTTCAATGTTTGGTTGTACTAATCTCCACCCTCTCATGTCCCTTCTGGTTGCAAAAAGTCAAGATGGCGACGGCCAAAATGCCAAAATCAAGTCTTCAAAACGGCAGTCAAACCAATGGGTGACGTCACAGTGATAACTTCAACTTAAAATATACAATCTATGAATCCAACTCTGGCAACAGTTCTTCCTTGCAGTAAAAAACTGGTTGAAAAAATAAAATAAATGTCACAATACGTGATGATGAAGGATGGCACTACAGACATTGAGCACATTATAAAAAGATCAACATGAGAGGAAAAGGCATACATACATGCTGGTCTTGAGCAATCCCTTGTGTTGTGATAAAGTCTATGAAAGTGTGTTCTGCACTCCGACGAGAACTTGACTGGTCCTGCTTAATAGAAAAGGTCTCATCAGGCAAAAACAATCAATATTTCAATTATTATTTCCTCTTCATCAACTTTCTTTACTGTAAAAATATGAGGAAAATAAGCTTCGACAATTTTCCCTGAGGGCACAATTTGCGGACTGACAGTATGGATTTAGAACAAACGGCTCAACATCTTTGACACCAATTGAATTTATAGAATAAATTTACTAATTGTATGGTAAAAAATAGAATTCTGTGGGATCTAATAAAAAGAAAGCTTTTGATACCATATTTAATCAACAAATTGGAAAGGCATGGTATCAGAGAGATTGTGCTGAATTGGGTGAGAAGCTATTAAGAAACAGGCAACAATTTGTAATCATAAGTGAGCAAAAAAACCACATGCATGGATATTACTTGAGTCCCTTAGGGTCATTATTTGGCCCGAAACTGTTCATTTTGTACATAACTGATACATGCAGAGTATCAAAAATACAGAAATTTTGATTTATGTGCGGACAACATTTTGAGAATTTGCTGCAGGTGATCACAATGGAAATAATTAAATTACAACGGTGGTTTGACATAAATTATCATAAAATTTCAACAAACCCATGTTTACACTGTTTGGAAATTGTAGGATAAATATTAGGATACACGTTATGATAGCAATGTTAACATAGAAAGGGTATTTGAAAATGAATTTCTGGGCGTGATATTAGACCAAAAAATCTGCTGGAAACCTCATAAGATATGCAAAGTACCAGCAAAGTTGGAACATTGCAGTTTTGGGAAAAACAAGGCACGCTCTGGATCATAAAGCGTTACACTCTGTATTGTTCACTTGTATTACCGTATCTGTGTGGAGGTTTGGGGTAATGCATACAAAAGTACATTGCATTCATTATGCATATTAAGTAAGAGCCATGAGGATAGCAAACGACGTAAAACACATCAACACGCTGCATTTAAAGTCACATGCTTTTTGAATTTAGGACAAAATATGTACAAAGCAAGAAATATTGTAGTTTATTATAATTGTTTATAATAGCATTACAAACTCATTCATTGCCTTTAACTTACTTACAATAGCATTGTTAAACATTAAGCTTTTGTATTGTTTTACAAAGAATACATATCTTATTATGCATTTTATAAGCAGTTAACTACGCACTCAAAAACACTTAACTATAACTAACACTTCTATAGTCTTAACACAAAACAATGTTAATCAGCATCCTATAAGGACATATAAGGGTCTTTCTACTTATCAACTAATGTTATTACAAGTACCTTCGTATAGAGCGAAAGGGAACAGTGCAATACCACAGACATAGTTAGGGGGTCAGGGTTCAGCTGGAGTTGGTGAACAGAGGACTCAAGTCTTCAATTATAAATCACTTCTGAGAGTTTCTACACCAACATTTAAACTTCCAGATTTTCACACCAATAAGAAAGTCTCTCACAGGTCCTGAGACAAATAATCAGCTTAACCTTGCACTGCCTTCAACTTAACTCTGTCGGCTTTAGACCATGTGCCGTTTCTCTGCATTGCTGCCCTACAGCTAAGCCAGGCAACGCTCTTCTAACCCACAGGAGTGCCAGTGTTCATGAAGCTTCCGAGACTTAAGCATACTGTAGGTTGGCTTTCAGGAATGATTTTCTCAAATGGGTGAAACTAAGAAATTCTTCAGCCAAAGGTCACATAGGGAACGTAATGCTCCAAAACATATCTGGAAAGGAAACTTTGCACTCATGATGTTTTCTTTGATGGTGATTTTCTTACCTGTGAAATGCTGAATGAATTTGCCTTTCATGTTTACATCTCTAGGAACGATTTCTGGAGAAGAAAAATCACTGTTAGCTTGTCAATAAAAAGTAATTTTACAACAACAGAGATTGACAAAGGTTACACAGTAGTCACAATAAATATGACCGTCATTGTCAAAGTCGTCATCCTTCTCCTGCATACATTATTGAAATGCAGGGAATCTATTAATATCACCCTTTTAAGGTCAATGTGTGGCTGCACTATTATTATTCATGATTAATGTGCTTGATGATTTGAGGCATTAACATTCTAATTTCTAACTACAGCAAACTGAACAAACATTGATTGTGAATTATGTTCATCAGAAGAATTATTTATGTGATGTACATTATTCTCTATGGAGATCTGTATTGTTAAAGGGGGCATTTCATACAGTCTAGATGGGGTTATGGCATCAAGTCCTTTCTACTCAATGTCCATGCAGGCAACACATGGGAGGTATCTGATAACACACTGGCAACTCTAACAGGCTAAACAGATTATTGTATGGAAGTTTAATTCTCATCAGATTAAGTCCATGCAAGTAGTTACCGGGCTAACATTACATTAGCCCCCAGACCCCGAAACATAGAATGCTGTTACTGCAGGAGGATGAAAGATAACAATTTAGCCAATTTGAAAACCAGCAGAGGAAGTCATTTTCAAACCACCCTACCCAGACTAATCAAACACAACTATGTATTTTAATATTCTACAAAGAGTTATGGACATGTAAGACAGACTGTGACCATCAAGCCAAAACCCAAATGTGAAGAGTGAAAATGGCAGCCTGGATTAAATACAGCCAGCATGGTTTATACTGCACCAGTGTACTGTATTACCAAGGCAATAATAACTGCATGTCAACAAAAATAAAACAAAAGTCGACAGCTGCCAGTCTAAAGCTTATTTCTCGTTCCATACATATGAAATTAGAAACTGTAACAGAAAAAACTGTTGTAAAATAAACACCTTTCCTTAAGTTATGTCTTTCTGCAACATGTTGTCACTCCATGGCTTCTGAGTAACATCCAAAGACAATACTGTACACACCCACATCAGTGGGTTTACAGATGTTTCTCCTTCCTCCTCATTGTGTTCAAAACATCTATCCTTGCGTGACCATGGATCTTTTGGTAGTGTCACACGCACCATTTGCTAATATGCTGCTTTTAATAACCTCAAAGATAAATTCCATCCAGTCAGTGGTCTGAGAAAGATACTTTTCCAATTGCATAAGCTGGGGCTGACACTTTGAGCTTTACGATGCCTGTGCAACTAAAACATTATCTAACCGACAGTGATCAAAAAATAATCTAATATTGCAGAAAAACAACACTATATGTTCACTCTGCTCTTAATAGACTCCCATTGTACATACCACTGAAAAACAATCCCACACCAAAACCTCAGGCAGCTTTGTCTGTGATCTCAGATAATTGAAGAGGTATGTATCAAAGATTTACGGCTTAATTCCAGTCTGAACATAATGCTTTATTTAACCAATAACGGCAAAGATGCACTAAACTCATTCTCCCTCGTCAGAGACCTCTGATATGGGTCAACAACCATTCATGTGAGGACAAATGAACAAGGATCAATTTGAATGAGAATCATTTTTAAGGTCTATTTGTTAAGGTAATATTTGGAGCTAAAAATCTGTAACCTGGACAGGACTGTTCTTAAACCTCCTCGTATGGACTTATTCCGTAACTACATTCAAAAAGGAGGGAGTGACTTTGATACAATGCAGTAAACTACATGAATGTGACTCAACGACAGCCAGTCCCATCTCTGCTCTGCCGGATGCGTCTCACGGAGATGATCTCAATTGGAGATGCTTTCTGAGACGTCACAGCGCGTTTGTGTGCATGCAGGGTGGTCATCATTCATGTTTAAGATTCCACAATGAATCACACTGAATGAATCATTCACAAGTTTGGCACATCGATGCTCCTCCTCCATGAGTTCCTAGTACCTATCATGTCTCCGTTCATCTATCACAGTTTGAATGATGGAGCGATATGTCAAAGACATGGGGTGAAAAGGTATCGCTTAGAAATAAGAACACCATGGATGATAAATATAACATAGCTTCTTAAATAAAGTCTATGGATATAGCCCCTTTTCCCTACACATATGAAGGGATGCAATAAATAAACACACACACACACACACACACGCACCTTTAAATTGAATTGGACATTTGGGGACAGAGAGATCTGGACGCTGTACCCTTTCTTTTAAACATATTCTTGCCAAATACCATTTCCATACGTCTTGAATTAATATGCATACACCAAGTTCCATAATCTTCCTAAATTAGGTGTACAACACAGATCAGACTAATGACAGCTGTCTCCAACAGTAAAATGGGGATTATGCTTTCATCGGGACCTAAAAATAAATCTTATCAGCTTACCTATGAGTCTACTGTTATCCAGCCTAGGAACATAGAAAGGCTTTTCACGGGAGGAGAACTTCATGTCTTGGGCGGAAGTGAAGAGTCCACTGCTACAGCGCCTGGAGATGTGTTTGTCCCGTTGCTGGCTGTCTCTGATAACCTGTAAGATTAGATCCAACAGGGTCCTTCTTTCTTTCTGCTTGACGTCCTTGCTGTCCATACACTGGCCCGAGGTGATGAGCAGAAAGAAGATTGTCAACAGAATGTGCCATTTCCTCTCCACCTGCATGACTTCACTGTCTGAGAACATAAGCAAATAAGTTTGTTTTTTATACACATGCTATTAAGACTATTTAATTCGAACTAAAAAGATAGCTGTTCACTTTGCTTCATGCTGAACCCCAATTGCTTGACATTCACAGAATTACTCTAAAAAGAAATCCGTCAGAGGTAACATACATAACCTCTAAAAGTGGAACAAATCACCAGAATGCACTTCACGCAGCAGTCGCATTTCGTCTAGTGTAATACATGCGTAAAACAAATATAGTCAATCTAACTTTGGACTTACTTTAGGAGTTAAAATATGCGTATGTCCTGGGGAGTGGACAAAGTTGTCTTCCAGGCGTTGTGGTCCGGACAGGAGGAGAGAGTGCAGCCGGTAGATTGTGCTCACCACCGTCTTTCTTGAAATAATGCGTCCCTATTTATACGAGGAGCCACCTTCTTGAAGGTAATACAATCGATTTCGTGTGGGTGGTTAAGCAATGTTGACATCTTTGGTGCAATTTCTTCCAGCGGCATCCGCTCACTTTGCCACGCGCCCCTCCTTTACGCACCAACACATCACTAGTTGTAGTTTAACCGGACAATTCAGCTAAAAAAAACGAAAACCTATCCTTTACAAGCAAAATAATGGTTAAACGTTTTAAAAAAAGAGCCTCACTGAAATTTCCAGTGAAAAAAAAAATAAAAATCGATAAAGAACGTGGCGCGGCGGCGCGCAGGAAATAAGTTTTCCAAATGGACCAACTTGTTGGACGTTGGATGCGGAGAAGAGAAGAATCTGTGGGCCTTTAAGCTTCTAGTTGACCTGTCAGCGTGTCGATGTTTTTGCTCAACGATGTCCGAGTCTTGTGACCGTCTAAGCACTGCAGAGAATGCGCCTCCAGGAGCAGCCATCCGGCCGTTTTCCCATCCTTACTGAACAGAAAACTGTAATTGTGATAGAGCTTTTAAAAAGCATGAGATTTCAGGGTACATTTAAAAATGCATTTGAAGGGAGTTCAAAAAAAGTTAGTGGACTTCTGATTCAGCTGTCTTAATTAAAACCCCAAATTACAATTACAATCAAACAAGTTCAATGTACCAAAAAAATAATACTGATAAATAATGACATTATCATGAAAGCTTGAAGTCTGCAAATTGGTTCATATCTTTATCTGTGATTTACAGTCGGAATGTATTAGGCTAAAGCTCCCTTTATTTCTGCTGAGATGTATTTTTGCACTGGCAGCTGGACTTTGCATGCATCCTATTATACCGAGTGGCTTTGGACAGAAAAACTCTTTACTGAGAGTCTTTTTACGTGTCTGTAAATCCCAAAGGAAGGACGTCACCTAGTGGTGTCTCACTGGTTCAAAGAAGCCGTTGGCCTAATATTACCAAGTGTGCAAATTTCCTCGCGCATTAGTGATTTCTATTGATATGGTAAGTGAAAATATCCAAATCTTAAATTATCAGAACTATTTCTTCAGTAAAGCATACATGTAAAAGTTTCCCCATGTACCTCCAATCCATTCTTGTAATTCCTCTTTCGATGCATTTTGAAAAACATCAAAGGCGTCATTCCTCAAATCTCATGAGGATCAAGAGAAAACCAGAGTTTGACTCATACATTTAGATATTGGGCAAGGAGTGCCTTTGAAAACCAAATAGTCGTAAATCAGCTGGCAGATGACTCAACTTGTTGAGCAGATTCCAAAGGCTATTCCAATTATTGAGATTTACTTTCCAGCGCATCAGTTTCACTACTAGAGTTGAACAAGTGTGAATTGTTCGCTATACATGACTGCCATCACGTGGCAGCATATGGAATCCCCATTACAACGATGGTGCATATTACAAAAGGATACAATATTACATTTTTTTTAATATATATGAAACAAAATGGAATGAATGCAAATAGGTTAGAAGATGATTGGATAGAGCTCTCTCTCTCTCTCTCTCTCTCTCTCTCTCTCTCTCTCTCTCTCTCTCTCTCTCTCTCTCTCTCTCTCTGGTCGCATTTATATGACAAAGATAGACTCTCAAGGTTCCTTATCCAGTTTACTCTCTTTTCATATCTTACAAAAACCACAAAGATAAATTTAGGCTACATTTGAAAAGTTAATCCCATTATTTAAAGAAAACAACCTGGTTAAAGAGTGTGTGTGGCCTACAGGCTATTGACTTTGAGTGTAGCTAAATTAATTTGTAACTAACGGTTATAATCTGCCCTGCTCCTCGGTCTTGTTTTTCCTCTTCTGCATGTCTTTCATTTGTGTTTTGCGTTTTATATTATTACTCACCTCTCCTCTCGTTTCCGATCACTTCACTTCCTGTCTGTGATTTCCCGCCAGTTTTGATCACCTTTATTAGTTTTCCCCTGTTCGCCATTAGCCCTGCCTGACCTGCAGTCACCTGACCTCCCAGTCACCCATGTTCACTCCCCCAATCAGTCCGTCTCCACAAATACCTGCCTCGTTCCTTCGTTTTTTGCCGGGTTTTCTTCATCTTCTGTTTGGAGTTCTGTTACCTGTTTGCCCGTAACCTTGCCTGCTGTTTCCTGCCTGTCGTTCAGCAGGAAAGGACCCACACGCAGATAAATGATGAGGCTGCAGAAGGAACAATGCAATGATTTATTGGAGGTGGCTTATAGGATTTGAGTCCAAACGACAGGCAGGAAACTGAAGGCAAGGTCATCAGCAAAACCAGGCAGGTCTTTGTAGAGACAGACTAAATGGGGAGCGAGAACAGGTGAGCAGGAGGTCAGGTGACTGCAGGGCTAAAGAGGAGCAGACGATCCTAACTGGCTGGAAAACACAAAAAGGCAGGAAGTGAAGTGATCTGAAACGAGAGGAGAGGAACAAAATAATAAAACACAAAACATGAATAAAAGACATGAAACTGAGGGGAAACATGACCAGGAGCAGTGAAGACGATGACAACATCAACAGCTATGTTGTGTTATAAAGAAATTAAAACAAAAGATTGGTGGTTTTTGTTTACATTTACATCACAACTTTTTTGTTCAAAAAATACCTGTAGAATTTTCCTCATTTCATTCCAAATTATTGTTGTATTGAAAACTATTGTACAAACGCAATTTCTCACCGCACAATGTTCCCATCTGGAACTGCAGAACTGCATTGGAAATAGGTCTTTGTTTTTCAGTGACTTTATAGATATTAATGGTGTTTTCACCCATTTATTAGATGAATCTGGCAACATTTTACCTTTCTAGAAATTCTGTAAACCATGAAACTGAATCTCCAGTGCAATAGTAAACAATGTGATTAAAAACAATTTAAAAATGCACTCTTGTTGCCCTCATCCTCTTTCACTGATGCCTGACATGATTTCTCAAGTAACAGTTTGCCAAACAAAAAGATCCAGAATACAAATGTTTCATATCCTTTGCAATTTAGCAGGAACTCAGCTTCTCATACATTGTTTCCGCCTACTTTAAAGAAAAAGTACATTAAATTCTTCAACTTATACAAAAACAAAAGAGCTTCACTTCAAAGTTACTGATATATGTCCTTCAAGAGAACTCCTGAGACTAAGGTTCAACGTTGATCCCAATAGCTGTATATTCTTTCATGAAGAAACCACAGATCACTTTTTTATAATAATAATAATATATTTATATTACATATTTACCACATTTTGGTAAATATATAGGATATGATTAAAGGGTGCTTGTCGAAGGCTAGAGTTTTATAGGTATGGAGGGTGAAACATGGAGGATAAAATATAGGTTGATGTGGTATGGGTGGTATATTTTTTAGTTTGTATTTCTTTTAATTTCATTATAATTATTTTGTTAGTTTGGTTTTGTTTTGGGGGAAACATTGAACGTCTATTGGCTGATCCACACTCCGGAGCAGAAGGTGGCGGTAATGCACCAATAAGCTAGATGCCAACCGCCGTAAAACCAGCAATAGAAACAGAAGAAGAAGAAGAAGACGGTTACTATGGAGACGGGCCAAGCACTACGTTAACTTGTGGAAGCTGATCTCATCTTTGATGCACTGTAGTTGGTTTTAGCTTCACACTCTGTAAGTTGTGCGGTTATTTTATAAGAAACAGAGACATGTCTCAAAGGTAAGCTTCGTTATTGTACCGTTAGTCTCGGCGGCCACGTAGTTTAACTTTAGCTTGTTAAATTAGACTCAAGATAATGTCCACTAGGTGGTTTCTTGCAAACAACTCTAGCAATATTTAGTTAAGCAAAGTTGCACTGTTATGCATGTGTGTAAAACGTAAAAATATAATGCATTTCATATTAGTTATGATGCTAGTAACAGTAAGATAAGGGAGATAAAATAATCCTTAATAATTAGTCCCGCAGTGGGGAAATGTACAGGATGACAGCAGCATAGTGGATAGTATAGTACCTATACAAGAGACAGTAACAAACAAGATCAAAAACAAGTATTATAAATAAGTAAATAAGTAATAAAACAGTAAAGAATATTAAATAAGTAAAAAATGCACAGTAACTAAAATAGTTTCAGAATAGTTGTAGTTTTGCACAGTAGTCTTACAATAGTCTTGTGACGTAAGGTAGCATTTTGAAAACAATGTGTACAAGTTATGACACTGCAATCTGGAAATATTAAAGTAGCTTAACTTAAGTTAAGCATACAACAACACGACAGGAAGTAATGCAGGTAAATAATAAAACAAGTAAGGTACCAGTATTTAAAGTATGTAGCAGCAGAGAAGCAACAATAATGATGACACAAAAGAGACTCCTGCTGGCTAAATGTTTGTGTCCGTTTTATTGACTATTGAGCAGTCTGGGCATTGTTCGCTGGCCTTGTTATCCTTTACATTCCGAGCTGTGTTACCCCAGCATTTGTAATGTATGACCTTTTATGACACTAATACCACAAAAGACACACAAAGGTACAATCTAACCAAACATATCTTCCATCTTGGCTTCTTTTTCCTCCTTGTGTTTTTTTTTTCTTCTATGAATATGGTATGGCCTGCATTGATTATGACGCATTTCTTTTTGACCACCACTCACCTACCTTTGATAACCGTTCTCCCAGCCTCAGCTCATCACATTCTTTACACTATTCCAGGACATACAACCAGCTGTGGGCAGATGCTCAGTTAGAGTTGAGCCGTCTGCTCAATGAGGAACTACCTGCTGAGCCCCGCCGCCCAGAAAAGGACCGGGTAGTGTTCTTCCAGCGTCTGGCCATGCTTTATGTGCGCTACATCCAAATCTTCAGACAGCTTGAGGAGCTCTATGACCAAGTGGTCCACCCTCAAAAGAGAAGAGTTATTCGGGCAATTCTTGAAGGTGTGATGGGGAGGGTGTTAGAGCTGAAG
The DNA here is from genome assembly GCF_023349555.1 of Cebidichthys violaceus. Taxonomy (NCBI): domain Eukaryota; kingdom Metazoa; phylum Chordata; class Actinopteri; order Perciformes; family Stichaeidae; genus Cebidichthys; species Cebidichthys violaceus. Next base: position 3,056,195 of record NW_027176296.1, on the reverse strand, counting down.
AATGAAATGGTGGAAAAAGAGTTTTCAGAGTACCACTACATGGATGACGTCCTTCACGATTTTAAGCTTACACCTGTGAGTTCCTTTTATTTTTTCAGGCCAAGTTTAATGAAATTGGATTGCTAAAATCACCTGAGAAAAATTATATTGACTTATTCACAGCTGGCATTGACTTTAGATGACCCCTCAATAAAGATATTACTCAACAGCTATTCTTTTTTTGTTGTCACTCCAGGCAGACCTTGAGATCCCTATCCCTCGCTATTTCATCAGCGATCGCAGCAAAGAGCTACAAGAACGAAAGACGATGCTGACAGAAATCCTTAAAATGGTGGAGGTTACTGAAAGCCCAGAAGTGAGCCACACACGTCTGTTCTTGATATTCTTTTGTTCATTTTATTTTGTTACATACAAGAAAAAGACGTATAGGCATACACAAACACTAAACTTTGAATTCAATAATTGTTATATTTAATTAATAAACGACAAGCAGAACATTTTTTTCAATTATTATGTTCCAACAGCCTCTAACGACCAAGGACATGAGTCAAGAGGAGGCCATTAAGGTCATTCAAGTGGCGGAGAGGGCCCGTCAAGGACGCCTGAGGGCCAAGTTGAATCAAGAAAGCAGAAACATGAACAGGATGTACAGCACCAAGGACCCTGGAGCAGCTGCCATTGAGTTGGCCACAGTCTGCATTCAGAAGGTCCTCTGTTACCAACACAATCCTATACTCACTTCTTTCTCTGCCTCTGTCTTTGGCTTGTGTCATCTTTCATGCTGAAAGATTTGTTTGAATGTGAATTGCAGGTGTGGAGGGGCTACATACAGAGGAAGAGGGTCAAGATTGCTCGGGAAGAAGAAATGATCTTTCTGGGAATGGTGGGTGAAATGGGCCAGTACTTCTAATGAATCCAATCTAAAAGCTGAATGATATGTATAATTTAAGACATTTTGTGTTCCTTTGTCTGGCTTAACAGTAAGTTAAACCTGCCATTTTTCCAACATGTTTTTCTGTCAAAAAAGGAGCAACTATATCATGGAAACTGTAAATAATAGCTGTATTCCACTTTAGTATGACATAATATAGCACTTTGCTCTCGGAATTTTTCCCTCATACCTTAAACTTTCTTGTCCTTGATTATAATTTCCTTTTGTTTTTAATATATAAAGTATGTTTGGTCCATTTAATGTTATAGGTCATGGATCCAAAATACCAGGTGCCATGCCCTGCAGTAATCACTGCCCAGGCTAATGAAGCTTGCACACGGATTAAGCGGGAGGACCACAACGCAGATTATCAGAAGTCTGTAGTGGCTGTCACAAACCAACTACAAGAGGTAGAGGGTCTTGACATGAGCAAGTCCATGAAAGACCAAATCCGACAGTGGTTCATTGAATGCCGGTGAGGTTTCACAGAGGGACTTGTTGTGATTTTTGTTATTTGAGAGCATTTCCACATTGAATAAATCAAATAGCTGCATTCTCACTGTCTTCCTCTTCTGTTTGAATGTTTTAAATAGTGATGCAACAGGATCGTTTCCAGACTACCCAGATGAAGAGGACGGAGGCTCAGCCCTCCTTTTCACTGAAAAGACCCCTACGCAGGTCAAACACACCGTCAAAAGAAGGATTTATTGCATATTTTTACTGTAGTTTGCAGAAGGATAATTATTTTTGGTGCGCATATATTGTTTTCAGTTATTGGAAGAAATTGCTGCAAAGGAAGAGGAGGACGCCAACAACAAACCAAAAGCAAAGGACGAAAAGAAGGAAAAGGGGAAAAAGGAGGAGAAGAAGGAAAAGGGGAAAAAGGACAAGAGGAAGGAAAATGAGGAAGTAAGTTGTATTAAATATTTTTTTATTGGTTGATTCAGAAATTCTGGTGATAAGAGGAATTTATCTTATTCAAACCAATCCTCGTCAGCTTTTTCACAAAAAATTGTTGCAAATTCAGTGATGCAATGTAACTTTATTCTGAACCTCAGGAAGAAGAAGCAGGATTAAAGATGCTACCTTCAGCTTTTCTGTCAGACTTGGAAGTCGAAAGTAAAACCTTTGCAGGTATGTTCACATTAAAAAAGGTCAAAATAATATATTAGTCTTATTATTAAAGTGTGGCCCCTCAACTGAATAAAAGTAAACACTTGTAACATCTTCACATGCTAAAAATAGCATTCCAAATCCAGTTCAAAAATAGTTTTAGAGTATGTTGTTTAGATGGTAAACTACAAAATGGGAATGCAAGGTTTTCTTGTATTTTGGCTATCACCACCTCTCAGTGTAAAGTATCTGGGGCGGCTCCTCCTGTCAGTATGTCCAAGTGTCCTTAAACAAGACACTGAACCCAAAGTTGCTCCCGTTGCAGCTCCGCCACCATCTCTGTAAGAATGTGTGCATGTATGGGTGAATAAGAGGCAAATTGCAGAGCACTTTGTCCGGTAAGGTATAAAGAAGCGGTATAAATGCAGTATGTAGTAATGTACTAGTTATTCATTCACAGAAAGCCTGAACTGAATGTTTGTCATCTTTAGATTTTTGGAAAACCCGCAATGAATCCAGAAACTTCCACCAAAGGCACGAGGTGGAGCTGATAAAGGAAGAAAAGAGGAAAGTCATTGAGGCAGAGATTCGAGTACAGGTAATGCTGACTACAGGAAATACAACAATTTAAATTGTTAACATGTTTTAGGAATTTAACAACCAAACTAACAGGAAACCAATGCTGTTGTTTTAACCATTCAGTGTCCATGTCACTGGTGTTTAATACTGATAACAGCACCACATGTAGTTGATGTAGTGCTTCTTGGTCTGTTCTGCTTTTATCAGGTAGATGAGCAGATGAGACAAGAGTTGGCTGAACTGAAGCTAGCTGTGGATAAAGACAAGGGCGGTAAAACCAAAGGAAATGCCAAGGTAACGAGTGAGAGAGAAATGTCCGGGAGGTTTGGTCATATGGTTTAGTTGAGATGTGTCCTGATGATATTTATTTTTCTCCACAGAAAAAGAAAGGATCTAAGAGTGGGAAGAAGAAAAAAAAGGAGAAAGATTTGACAGCTGATAGGTGAGGTCACACAGAGGATTGTTTTCATTATAGAATTGATTTGTATGAAGTTAATAAATCAGTAAATATAATTGCTGGAGATTACATCATTTATTCACATCTGCTAGGACTCTTGAGTCTCTGTGTCAGGAGCTGGTGGAACAGGGCTTGTTGAAACAAGCAAATAATGTTCGGCTGCAGGATTACTTGGGTAAGATTTTGTATATTGTTTGTATAAACTGGTGTGCCATCTTTTTTTTGCCATTTCTCTTTTTGTCCAATCATAACTGTATAGTAATGATGTGCTGCCCTCTTCTGGTTTGTGGTTGCCAAAACACTATGTTTACAATGAACAATTTCTAACTGGCACAATAATCTTTGCAGTAAGGAAATATATTTTAAAGTCCTTTCTTGCAGTTTTCCCAATGCTTCACCGTGCTGATTAATAACTATTGGACTAATAGTTGTTCCGTCTTCTTGCTAGGCGACTATAACTACCTTGGGACCACGCTGAGGCAAAACGACATTGAGCCCATGCCGTCATTGTCGGACGTGCGGCAGGTCTTATCTCTATATGCAATTTTACCATTAGGTGTGAAAGTTATTTTTATTGATATTTTAAATAAATATAGCTGAAAGTATTTGTTTCTGGATTGAATAGAAGATGTGCATTGTTGCAGGCTCTCAGGTGGTACACGAGAAGGCAACTCTGATAAAGGCCATCCTACTGGCAGGGCCTGCAGGTGTAGGCAAGAAGATGTTGGTCCATGCAATCTGCCAAGAGACAGGTGCCAACCTGTTTGATCTGTCTCCTCTGAACACGGCAGGAAAGTACCCAGGCAAGAGTGGCCTCGCCATGATGCTCCACATGGTGTTTAAGGTAAAACAGTGGTATTTGCAGTAACAGACTCAAGTGCCATTGCCATTTAAGTTCATAATGGTGGCGGTTAAGTTCTTTTAATGACTCCCGTTAAAGTCATAATTCTCACCTACAAAATTGAAGCATAAACGTAACCGAGCCTATGCATGCAACACTTAATCTCATTAGGGAATTTATGACTAAACTACAGTTTTTCATGATCACCTTCGCATAGGTTGCAAGATTACTTCAACCTTCAGTGATATGGATTGAAGACGCTGAAAAAATGTTCTACAAGAAAGTTCCCAAGGAAGAAAAAGAGGTATTTCTGGGCGGAAGACAAGCTGAACAGCATTATCATGTTGTTTAAATGTATCAGTTTTTGATTTGCATGGTAATTGAACCACTTTTTTTGTGTTTGCACAGTTAGATCCCAAACGCTTGAAGAAAGACTTGCCTAAGTCTCTCAAGTTGATCAAAGGGGAGGATCGTGTTCTGATAGTAGGAACAACTAAAGACCCACTAAGTGCTGACATCAAGGCACTGTGTAAAATGTACAGCAAAATCCTCCTCATCCCAAGACCTGCCTACGCCTCAAGATACAGTAAGAATAGACACCGTGGAGAACAATTTTAGTTAGTTTTGGTTGTTGGTATGAAAAATGACCGTTGACTCTGTTTACCTTCAGTCTTGTGGAAGCAACTGATCAGAAAGCAGGGAGGTGATGTAACCAGAGCGCTGGACCTCAGCTCTCTCACGAAGATTTCTGATGGCTACACACCAGGTCACATGGTCCGGGTGATCCGGAGCATTGTCACCAAGCAGCGCATCCTACAGCAGGCAAACAGACCACTGACTGCTGCTGAGTTCATTCCTCCATTAGCGAAGATTGACCCTGTGTTCCAGACAGAAGAAGACGCCCTTAAAGTACAGTAGATATATCATATTTTGTTTCATTGCATTTATATGATTGTAACTGCTTTGTTGCATATTCATTTTGTTTTTGTGTATCACCAGAACTGGTATGCAAAGACCCCCCTGGGAAAGAAGAGGACTAAAGCTGCAACAGGAAAGGAAGACGAACAGGCACCAGTTAAAAGCAAAGATGCAAAGAAGAAAGCGAAAAAATAAGTTTGTCATCATATTTTTTATCACAAGTGAATGTAGTTATGCATTTATTGAAGCTTGTATGTGAATTGACATCTGATGGCTGTTCGATTTACTCCCTACAAGATAAAACAAATTAAAAACAGTCCATTTGTGTTTGTTGTGTGTTTTCAATACTGCCGTTGGAGGATGCAACAGAAATGGTGAGTGATGAAATGCTTACACTAGTGTCTGGTGTTAGAAATACAATGGTGAAATCTTCTTGGACCTGTTACTTGGTTGAAGAAGACAAAATGCCACAGCTTCCATACTTCACATAGGACTTTGTGCCGTCTATAAGGGACAGCGCTAACTCGTGACCATCCTATGAAGAGGTATTCTGAGTAAGAGGCAATGACAATTTTGTCCAAAGATAGAACATAATTAGTCACTCAATTTCTGCTTTACGTTTACTTTAAATCTTGCATTATTTACTACTACATGTGATTTTGTCTGGAGTTTATCCTTAAACTGAGTTTAGATATTTACCTCAATAACATCACCAATCACAAACGCTTATATTCAGCCAACCAAACTACAAGCTATTTAAATATGAACAGAAATAAATTCAGCCTGGCTCGGGTGGACAGACTCCTATGACTATCATACTCAAGGCCACACTGTAGTTAGACATACCAAGACTGTCAAGGGCATCTTGTTGTTCTGCTCTATGGCTACCTGGCCATATGGCACATGGTTATAAGGTTACATATAACACTACATTTGGAATGTGGTTTACAGAAATAACACTAACACCATGGTGTTACACACAGCATCTGGGTCATCTAGTCTGGGCTCATGATCAGATGTCATCTGTTGACACATTTGTGATCAAATGTATGTATTGAACCTTTCTATATTCCTTTACCATGACGGCTGTCAGGTGTAGAGAGTCTGAACCAGAGGATATGTGACCAGCAGGAGGGAGGGAGGGGGGTTTCAAGCAGGGGTCCAGAGGCTTAGGTGGAGTGTTCAGCTGTTTTGTCGAGTTCTAAATTCACTCAACACATCCTCACATTGCCATGGTCCCCTTAACGTCACTCTATTTTTAGCCTATGTGCAGCATCCTACTGATGTTGCAGAAGGCCCACATTTCACGATATCAAGTTGATCCATTGGCTGTTTTCACTGTGACATGATTTGGGGCCTTTTCTTAGATCTGATCTGACGTCCTGTTTCAAAATTAGCATTGAAAGCCATGAAATGCAGCGATTTGTAATCCAATATATGTTTTGTTGGGGATTCATAAGTCAAAAGTCTATAAGTATTTACTCCTCATCCTTTCCCACTCAAATGTCCAAGAAAGCTGTTAAAAGCTTTGTATAGAATGGCCTGCTGGAGACCTGCAAAACGGGCGGCCGTTTCCCTCCTAGTGACGACAAGTTGTTTTTTGTGCGTCAAGAGATTATCCTGTCGAGTTTCACTGGACTTAGAAGTGCTCAGTGGCACATGGAGCTGTCTGTCAAAGTGAGGCAGCACAGTGCTGGCTAGTGCTCGCTTTGTTCTGTCTGGCTGTCTGAATGAGGGAATCCCACAAAATGAAACCTTGTTGTTTTAATGCAAACAAACCCCTCAGCCCAAGATGGAGATGGAGGAGCTAGAGGAGTAAATATCATTGCATGGCTGCTGTGTCACTTTGAATGTTTTATGTGTATTTTTAGAATCCAGAGCTCTGCAATCATGGTTTGCAAACCACCTTGTCACTTACTCTGATGTCAGTAAATGACATCACACAGGGGTGCCAATACATGTGTCTTTATATATATTGTTTAATCTTTTGTGACCTTTTAACTGCAGCAGTGGGGGAAACCCCCTGTGGGGATCCATGGACTGACCTGAGGTTTAAGACACTGAAAGATATGGGCAGACCCGTAGAGATTACCCCCGCACCGGGCCTCGCGGGGGGGGATGCACACTATGGTTTTATTGTCTTGTCTGTGTTTCCAGAGTTGATATAAAAATAAAGAAAAATATATTTAATTGTGCATTCTTTGTTAGCTAGGTTAGTGACGTGACGACATAGGTCAGAAGGTCACAGACCGGCACGCCCGCGGCAAATAGGTAGCTAACATTAGCACTGATTCACTCAGTAACTTTAGCACTGATTTTTCCTGAGGAGAAAATTAAACACATATTCAAAAGCGGCATTCAAAACAGAAAATTGCCGAATTGAATGCCAAACTTCCAAAAATAACAAGTATTTTTCAACCGGCCGGTAAAGGATGCACTAATCTGCCAGAAGAGACAGGTATTGTACTGTTTGCTATAGCTAACATTACCAGTAGCTAACGTTACACTTTGACAGCCTTGCTGTGGACTAATGTTAGCAACAGGTTCTTTGCTGGCTGTCTGAATAAATTTCCCTCAAAAGAAAAGCTTGAGTTTTGATATCTTGCCTATATTGGGGGGGGCTCTCAGGGTTATTCTGCGGGGGGGCCTCACGTGTTTCTGTTACGGTACTGGATATGGGTCAGTATGGTGAAGAGCATGTGATTAATCTAAATCTGCCTTATAATGTACAGAACGCTCTACTTCTGTCTTGGACCAGTTGTTTAAGTGGAAGAGAGATCTAAGTTCAAGCAACCTGGTGGTGAATTTGATTGTATGTAAAACAACAGACAGTACACATTATGTAGACACTCACTTACATCCCGGAGCTACATGAAGGTAGCTTAACTTCTGTACTGAGATGCTTTCAAGTCATTTGTACTAAGCTTGTCTGTCACTCACTCATGCACACTAGAAAACCATCAAACACACCAAGCCTATTGTATACATTTTGATTGTTTTTGATAGTTCCATTGATGCTGGACACAAGTTGCCTCCCACCATTGAAGCCAAAGCTATCTTTGCCCTCGTACTCACAGAAGGCTATTTTGGAAGTTAGTATGTGGGGAGAGATGTGTCAGCTGTTCAGCACTATGCTCCATCAACGCAAGAAAAAAAGAGAAAGCGCTATAGGCTGTCTGCTTTGGGGACAGGGACGCAGCTCGCAAACCTGGGCATGCTCTCCTTTGGCTAAACGTTTGTTGTTAATCTTAAAGGCTTTGTGTGAAACAAGACAAGACTCGGACCAAGCCGTTGCCATGGTGGAAGTTTTTCTTCGTGTTTTTCAGGTGAAGGTCTTTTGTTTTTTTGTCATCGGTGCAACAAGAGGCCACGCAAGGATTTATTCTCTCTAGAAAACCCGTTTAAGTTTATGGTAGGTGCATTGCTGCAGGTGATATATATGTATATATATTTTTTTGTTATTATTTCTTTGTTTGCATACTTTAATGAGAGGTCAAAATCTTTAACTCTTGGTTGTTTTAAGTTTGCTCAACTAATTTCAAAGATGTTTTTGTATTTCTATGGTATTTATTAATCTTACATGCCACCATGGAGAAGAGCTCACTGGATATCATAACTGATCAGGCCTCTAGAGGTTGGTCTCTAGATAATGGTTGGTAGATTCAGTGTCATTGTGTGACGCATTATGAAATGCCATTTTAGCTGTTAGTTAATGAGAAAGAATGGCCCCCCTCTTGGAATACTTAGAAAACCTCATAATGATAGTGGGAGGAGGCAGCGTCTGAAAAGTGTGTCATGATCTCACATATCATATTAATCAGTTATTGATGGGCAGTTCTCATTTGGCCTCTCGTTTGTTTTTTAAAGCTTCTCCTTGTTCTCAGTTCAGTGCATGCAGCCTGATCACAGCTGAGTCTATATTTGTGGTGCTGAGCTCAGCCAAGCGAGGTGACAGAGATTACTCTGCTCTTCTTAACCGAGGACTGGCATGCCATCGCACCAGAGATCAACCATATCAGAGTGACGCCATGTGTTTCCATTTTGATAGGTCAATGTTGCCATGCTATGATGGTTTATGAAATTATTAGCCTGAATATAATTTGTTTGGCATGTAAAATTAAGTTTTGTCCATTACCTGAAAGAAGCTGCATGGCAGCAAATGTGAATGAGGCGTGAATGAGATGGTGTTTGGTCCTTTATAAAAATTAAACTGATTATTAGTATTCTTCTAAGCCAGACCGTTACCTGATATATATTTTTCATCATCACCATTATAGTTGTAGCCCTTCTGTGATAACTGTGGTAAAAAGCAAGCAAGATTCTCCAATCATACTGAGAGAAGAGCAGGAGGCATGGGAGACAATATACCTGGAGGAATAGTAGCTGCTGCAAGTACGTTTTCTTCTCACACATCAATTTCGGTGTAGTAGCAAATGAGCTTTTGAATTTCTAATGCTGCATGTGTGTTTATGTGCCAGAGAACCGTCTGCTGGTGGTGAAGGGCTTGGAGGATGTAGAGGTGTCAGAATGTGAGGTTTGCTCCTTTGAAGTAACCCTCAACTTGGCCTATATCGAGGGTCTGTGGACCAGAGATGGGATGCCGCTTAAGTCCAAGCCCAACTGTCGCATCAGCACGCATGGGAAGAAACACTCCCTCCTACTGAACAGGGTGGCTTTAGGAGACGCAGGCCTGTTCTCTTTTCAGGCCAACGGCATTCAGACCTCAGGCAGACTCAGTGTCACAGGTAAGGTGGTTATGTAGACTGTGCCACTACCACAGCCACAGTATTCTATTGTGTCCATGTGACCAAGAGAAGACCTGACCACGGCCTGAACATTCATATGATGGGACAAAGTAATTCAAATATGACTGCACTCTTGTCTTATTACATCAGATAATAGGCTAATGTATAAAATTATGAACTAGTAAGTAAGAAATAATAAGAGGTTATATGTCAGAAAGAGAGAGGGGCCGTTGAAGAATCTTAGTTCATCCAATCGGGAACATTTGTTAGCCATGTTAGTTTCAGGGCTCTAGAGATGGTTATGTCTTATTATAATATGTCTTGTTAAATTTCAACAACTGTTGGACAAATTACTATGAGATTTAGTACAGGCATTCATGGCCCCCAGAGGATGAATTGTAATAAATCTGATCCCCTGACCTCCCACTTAATACCATCATCAGATCAAAGTTTAAATTAGTCCAATACATTGGTTTATGGTCCTGCAGGTAATGACATTCCCCTCAGCCTGAATTGTACTTTGTTTAGTGCTAATTAACAAATGTTAACGTGCTGATCTGCTAAACTAAGATGGTGAACACAGTAAACATTATGTCTGCTATACATCAACATTTTTGCATTATCATTGTGAGCATGTTTGCATGCTGATGTAAGCATTTGACTCAAGGCATTGCTGTGCCTGCTATTAGTACAGTGTCACAGGGCCACTAACAGAGTTGTAGACTCTTAGTCTTGTTTCAACACTTATGACTTTTTTCCATCACCTTCATGAATGAACAAGCTAAATTAAAAATACTTGTCTAAAAGTCATTACAGGGCTACTAAAAATCTATACAAGCAGCTTTTATAAAGTTCTGTTTGGTTGCACACAGCATTTAGTCATGGTTTGGTTATCTTCTGCCAGCTAGGGACATCCACATAGTGAAGGACCTGGAGGATGTTGACACGATGGAGCGTCAACCCGTGAACTTCCTGTGTGAGGTCAACCAGGTGGATTTGGATGGTCGGTGGTACAGAGATGACAGCCGGATTCGACCTGGAGACAATATCAAGATCAGACAACAGGGTGAGAGACCAACAATGGGTTTTACAGAAACTAATAAGCCTAAAGAGTAAAAAAACTCCCAGGCCTTGCACTCAGCTTTACTAAGAAGCTGTGTCTGAATGGTCAGTAATTGTTCCCCGGTGTAAATATATAAAAAATAAACTATATCACCTTGTTAAGCACAATTCATAATAATAACAAAACATTTTGCTTTGATCTGACTGCAGGTAAAACTCACACCCTGTTCTTCAAGTCAGTCAGGCCAGAGCATGCTGGAGAGATCAGATTCACTGCAGAGCGTGTCTCATCCTACGCAACTCTCACAGTGAAAGGTGAGCCGCCAGACACGTTTTAAAATGGGTTTATGGAGAAAATGATTGAAGGTTTATAGCCTGTGCCTCCCTTCTTCAGAGCTCCCAGTCCAAATAGTGCGTCCTCTAAGGGTCAAGATAGCTATGTATCGCCACCGGGGTCTGCTGGAGTGCCAGGTGTCACGGCCTAATGCTCAGGTCAGGTGGTACAAGAAGAGAAAGGAGCTCCAGCCCAGTAAGAAGTACCAACTGATCAGCCAAGATGTCTACAGGCAGCTGACCATCGATGACATCTGCTCTTCAGATGAGGACACCTACACTTGTGATGCAGGAGATGACAACACCTCTTGTCAGCTTCTGGTGGAGGGTGAGAAGGCTGCTATCACAGGAATCAAATTAAACAAAACATGGTTTATGGTCTACAGTATGTTTTACATTCATGTACCCACAATACTTTCATTATGAGTAATGCCTATGTGCATGTTTCTAATGTGCCAACTATGCAATCCAGAGGTTTTTTTTTAACTGTTATTCAGGAGTTGGGTCAGCACTGGTTAATGTGTATTATGGTTGTACATGCAGAGCAGGCTATCAGAATAGTGCGAGGGATGAGCTCAGTGGAGGTGATGGAGCCAGAGCCAGCCCAGTTCCAGGTGGAGACCAGCTTGAAATCAGGGAGGCCTCCCCGGTGGACCCTGAATGGTGAGGTGCTGGAGCCTTGTGCAGCAGTGAACATCAACAGGGAGGGCACCCTCCACAGCCTCTGTCTCACCTCCACAGACAGCTCCATGTCTGGGCCCATGATCTTTGTAGCTGGAAAGAGCCGTTCCACTGCTCAGCTTACTGTCAAAGGTGGGTTGGCTAAATTTTAGGATTATTGTAATGTTATTATTGTACAGGAACAATGTAAAAGTCAATAAGAACCACACTTTATGTTAACGTTATTTAACAAAAGCTTCCTCACCTGGTGTGGCTCGGAGCAATCTGTATTCCCTCTAGAGCGGTTTAAGTTATTATTATTATATTGGGGGGACAGAGCTAAAAAATAGCCCGGTGAAATCTCTCATTTTTTAGTTTAGTATTAGCACTTCTAAAACTTTGAAAAGTTCAAAGCTCTCTCTCTCTCTCTCTCTCTCTCTCTCTCTCTCTCTCTCTCAGCTCTGAACTGTGTGTGCTCTCTGTGTTAGCCTTGCAAAGGACTGGCTTTCTGGAGTTGTATCCTGCTTTATTCCTTATGTATCCTAAGGAGACCTATATCCTCTGCATGGTCCTGAAAAGGTCCAATTGGGTAAAGTGAATGAATTCATGATTTTCCCGGAGTGTTTCATTAAGTGGCTTTACATCTCTCCCCTCTAGAGCGACCTCTTCAGGTTGCCCGCCACTTGGACGATGTACAGGCGAAGGAGAACAGCTCTGTGACTCTGAGCTGTGCGTTTGCCCCCTCTCCCAGGGTGGTGCGGTGGTTTAAAGGCCGTACGTCTCTGAAGACCTCGAACAAGTACAGCATGAAAAGAGAAGGGAAACGAGCACAGCTGACCATTCATGGCTTGACAGGGATGGATGCAGGGCAGTACCGCTGCATGGCTGGGGGTTCACAGAGCACAGCTCATGTTAAGGTAGAAGGTAGGCTAAACATGGTTTGGGGGAAATTGAGGTGGAGTAATAACAATTCCTGTATTGGATATTAATTATTTTCAGATGATAATTTATGTCCCCCTTTTATTGTAGTGCGAATGCTGAAATTGGTTAAACACCTTGAGCCAAAGGAAGTTGAGGAGGATGGCATTGCCACATTTTCATGTGAGCTCAACTATGTGGTCGCCAATGTGGAGTGGCTCCTCAACAATGTTCGCCTCTATTGCAACGCCATCTACAGGATCCAGCACATGGGCACGATGCACAGTCTCACATTCAAAAAGCTGCGGCCACAGCAGAGCAGCGTCACCTTCAAAACAGGACTTCTCTCTGAGACTACCACTTTAAATGTCAAAGGTCAGCTTGGAGAATAACTGAACTGTATGATTAGGATTTTCTTGCATTTCCATTTATTGATTTCTGAGAAACCTGCACACTTACGTATGATGATCTTGGCTCCAGAGCGCCCGGCAGTGTTCCTGAGGTCTCTGGAGGACGCAGTAGGAGAAGAGCAAGGGGAAGTCTGCCTGCAGTGTGAAATTTCCAAGGAGACGGTGACCCCTGTGTGGAGGAAGGATGGTATGGTCCTGACCGCTGATGATAAACACGAGTTACTCCAGTTTGGGAAGTCCATGGCACTGATCGTCCATTCCCTGAGCAAGGATGACGCTGGACAGTACACCTGTGACCTGGGCACCAGCCAAACAAAGGCCAAAGTTACTGTACATGGTGAGTAGTGCTAAAATGTTGTTGGTTATTTGGGAAAAGGTCTACAACTTGAAAATCAAATGTTGTGGTCAAATAGAGCTCTCTGTCTCAGCAGTGCCACTAAATGATTGATAGAATGATAGAGGAAACTATGTTGTATTTTTGAATACACTAACGATGTTCAATGACTTTCTGTGGTGTTACAGTAAATGTTTCTCTCTCTGTATTGGCCCTCTGTAACAATATATTTACTGTAATAAGGCTGTTTTGTTATTATATTTGCCTACAGACTTACACATCACTATCGTGCAACGTATGAAGACAACATCTGTTCTGGAAGGCGAAAGCTGCACTTTTGATTGTCACCTCTCTCATGACGTTGATGATGAGCCTTCCTGGATCATCAATGGCCAGGTGGTGGTCACCAACAGCCATATTCAGGTTATCAACAATGGCCGTAACTATAAGATGACCATCAGAGATGCTATGCTGACCGACGCTGGAGACGTGGTCTTCACAATTAATGACCTAAGCTGTAGGACCATGCTCTTTGTTAAAGGTATAAACCTGGTTGTCTCAGACAAAATGATCCACAATATTTGATCTGTGTTTGTTTATGTGGGGGTAACTTGTCTCTGTGTTGTATTTTGAAATATGTCTCCTTTAGAGAAGCCAGTGCACATCTTCAGGGAGCTACTGAATGTCAAGGCGGTCCCGGGCGAGGACGCAGAGCTGAGCTGTGAGATCACCAAACCAGAAGTCACCATCCGTTGGCTGAAAAATGGCCACTTGATCAGACAGAGCCCCAAGTATGAGATGAGTGTGGAGAAGAACCTGGCGCGATTGGTCATCAAGAATACCACCATCAGAGACTCTGGAGAGTACTGCTGTGAGGCTGATGGCATTGCCTCGCGTGCCAAGCTGGATATCAGAGGTAGGTGAGGGCTTTTAAAAATAAATGTTGATGATGATTATTATCAATATAATGTAGTGTTCTTAACTGTAGTGTCGTGCAATACTAGCAATGTGGATCGGTGACTGGTGTAGTAAATTTGAAGTTAGACTCACTTTTCATTCTTCATTATTCCTTTCAGAACTCCAGCACACATTTGCAATCGAGTTAAGGGACACGCGAGCAGAGGAAAAGGGTAAAGTGACCCTTGAGTGTGAGACCAGGCGGCCAGCCAAGCGGGTGACCTGGCTGAAGGGCATGGTGGAGCTGAGGTCTGGTAGGAAGTATGTCATCAAGCAGAAGGGTGTGGTGCTGTCCCTGACCATCACCTGTCTGGACAAATCAGACACAGATATTTACACGTGTGATGTCGGTACCATGCAGAGCCGGGCCCAGCTGATTGTGCACGGTGAGAACATAGTAAAGGGAACACTGGGCATTGCATCACTGTGGTTCAGGGTCACGATAGTTGGGCTAAAGGTACTGTATGTGGGCCTCATCAGGACGAATACTGTATGTCAACTAAAAAGTATATCTTTACTGTGGTTTTAAATGTTAAGCTAAAATGACCCTTAAAAATAAATTGTATTGTTATTAAAGGAGCTGTATTTAAAATTCTGATATGGCAGCAAAGAACTATTTGCTATGAACAGATATAGTTGAGAGAATGAAGATGCTCTCCCTCTGTGTGTGTTGTTATCTAAACCTCCCCGTGCTTTGTTGACATAGCCAGGCTGGCCTTGCGTACTTTTAGTGCATGTTCATGCATGTGAACCTGCCCACTGGCTATAGCTCATGGCCACCGCTCTGCACTGCTCTCATACTGTTGATAAATGGAAGCGTAGCACCCATCCTCCGGTTTCTCCTCAGGTAAACACTTTCAGCTTTGTCGGCACTTTCGTCATTGTTTGCACTGTTAACGCTGTTAGCACTGTTAGCATCCTAAGCTGCCCTGTAAGCTGCCGGTTTGCATTTGCCACGTTGAGTCAGCGAGAGACAATCGAAATGCTCCCAATCTCGTATCTTGCACCTTTAAGTGTAATGCTCAGTGAACTACTAATGCCTACCATATATGATGTTTATCGGAATTTAAACTTTTCGATCTGTTATGTGTTTCTCTCAGGTGAGAAGGTGTTGATCCTGGATGAATTAGAGGATGTTGAGTGTCTAGAAGGCGACACGGTCACATTCAGGTGTCGAATATGTCCCAGTGACTACATCGGGGTCAAGTGGTATCTAGACGAGACTCTGCTGTACACTAATGAGCTCAATGAGATCCAGCTGGTGCCCGGAGGCTACCACACCCTCACATTTAGACAGCTTGCTCGCAAAGACACCGGCACTATCTCGTTTGCAGCAGGGGACAAAAGATCGTATGCCTCACTGTTGGTTAGAGGTGAGTTTTTAATCTGCCAGAATGTTTTAGTGTGCATTTTCACTGAACATTCCTTATTTTGGGTTCATTTCCTCATGTTACCAGAGAGGCGTCCCACGATTATTAAAGCACTGGAGGACTGTGAGGCTTTTGAAGGAGGTGGTTTGGTTTTGTCTTGTTTGGCCTCCAAGCCATGTCACATCCTGTGGTACAAAGATGGCTGCCTGATGTGGAACTCCTCAAGGTATTTTGCCAGTCGTTCTGGCTGTGAGGCAAGGCTGACAATTCGGGAGGTCTGTAACAACGATGCCGGAGTGTACGAGTGCAGTGCTGGATCTGTTACAACTAGGGCCGTTGTAACTGTCAAAGGTATGAAAAGAATTTTATTGACCTGTTATTACAGGACTGGTATTGCTTACTATTGCCCAATATTAAATGCCAGAGGGATGTGACTGATTATAATGGGTTATACAGATAGTATTTGTAATATCATAACATTTAGTGTCCTTCTATTTTTCCTGTTTGTTGTTGTTTTTTTTAGCCATCCCAGCAGAGTTCACCCAGTCTTTAAAGTCTGTGGAGGCCAAAGAGGGGGAGACCGTGACCCTGACCTGTGAATACTCCCTGCCTGGGGTCCAGTTCCACTGGAGGAGAGGTTTTGAAAGTATCAGGTCTGGAGACAAGTACCTGATGAAACAGAGGAAGACAATCAATTCTCTGACCATAAAAGCCCTGAAGCCTCACGACTCAGGAGAATATACATGTCAGTGTAGAGATCACCGCACTACAGCGAGCCTCAAAGTACATGGTATGTCATTAACTTTTCCTCACCTTCATGTGCATTTTACCAAACCTAATTTGACCAATAACCTACACAGTGCACAGTTTCATCAAAGCACACTTTCACAGAAGTGTATTTGAAAGTAAATTCATCATTTTCTGTGTCTGATTCTCACAGATTTGCTGTTTTGCTCTGCGGTAATATTGATGCATGCACATTAAATCAGTCTATGATTTATACTGTGGCCATTTGTCATGAACGGCAGCCAATGGAGCCAGTTCACAAGATTATTTAAAATAAGGTTTTACCATCCAGAATAAAATACAATAATGTCACTATGATTGTGGATGCTTGATTCTCTTTTCGAGTCTGTCTGTATCATGAAACTACTTTGATTGTTAAATATTTCTATTACGCAGAAGGATGTTATATTCTGTTATTGAGGGTTAAGGTGTTAAGGTGTGTTGTGTTTTCAAATGTTTTTGCTGACTGGCTGCCATTGTATTCATGTAATGCATCCCCATGCATCAAACCTTGTCATCAATACTGTGCACAGCTTCACCATTTTCACTTTGCTCCTTACTGTATTATTTTCCAGCTATTCCCATCACATTCATACAGCAGTTAAAGAACATGCAAGCAGAGGAGGGAAGCAATGTCCTACTGCGCTGTGAGCTGTCTAAACCTGGAATTCCAGTGGAGTGGAGTAAGGGACATGAGCTGTTGAAGAATGGAGTTAAATACCAGATAAGGAAAAGGGAGACCACCCTGGAGCTTCTGATCTGGAAGCCTGTTTCTGAGGACAGTGGTGTCTACAGCTGTCAGTGTGCTGATCAGGTGACATCTGCCACCGTCAAAATCACTGGTAAGACATAATTAACTAATGGACTAATAGCTTTTAGTGATGTAATGGTTTTAAATCCATTTTTGACAATTAATGTTGATAATTATCAATAACTAATTCATGTCACTCTTTACTCACCTCAGCTCTCCCAGTAGCCTTCAAGCAGAAGCTGAGGAATGTGCTGATTGAGGAGGGCAACACTGCGACTCTACGCTGTGAGCTGTCAAAGTCTGGTCCCACCGTGGAGTGGAGGAAGAGCGGGAATGAAGTCATCAAGAGTGGAGAGAAATATAATATGAGGCAGAGAGAAGTGCTAATTGAACTGAGGATCTTTGATGTTACACCTGAGGACAGCGACATCTACACATGTATCTGTGAAAGCATAGAGACCACTGCAACGCTGACTGTTAATGGTGGGTTTTTGTTATTGAAAGAGTTTCATTATGTTCTACTTTTTATATGGAGACATATTAATAAAAGACAGAATTAGATCAGTAATGATCCTTGTACGACAAGTAGGCTACTTACAAAACGTACATGGGAACTTTGATTATCACAATAAACAAAAGGATTTAAAAAAAAAAAATAGGTTATGAACATCTGAACACCATTTGACAGTCTGCAAACAGAAAATAGAAAAAAGAGAGTTAAAGTGTAAAAATAATCTGATCTGAGCATTTAAGAAAAGAAAATATAATAGTTGCTACGATTTAGCAAGATGCTAAACTTTGTTTGCATTCTTTTCATCAAGGTAAAGCACACAATTATGTTCAAGCAAAATAGCACAATAATACACAAACATAGATTGCTGTTTAATAAATTCTTGTGATTGTTAATTTCTTCATGACCTAACTTTATCTTTCCCTGTCAGCTCTTCCCGTCACCTTCAAGCAAAAACTGAAGAACTTCCAAGTGGAGGAAGGACACAGCATCACGCTGGATTGTGAGATCTCTAAAGCGGGTGTCCCAGTGGAGTGGAGGCTTGGGGGCGATCTGCTGGAGAACGGAGAGAAGTACCACATTAAGCAGAGGGGCTCGGCCCTCGAGTTGATCATCAGAGACGCTGAACCAGAGGACAGCGGGATCTACACCTGTGTGTGTAGAGAGCAGAGGACAAAGGCCACTGTTAAAGTCATTGGTATGTTCAATGTGTGAGATGAGTGAAGGGAAGCATAATTTTTTGTTTCTTTGTTTATTGTTAATTGATCCTTTTTTAGAAGTATATTGACCTAATTGTAAATCGCTTCAGAACAATGGGATTGCCGGGCAATCACGGCTGACATTAGGCCAAAACATACTGTCCTTAAGAGGCTGTAGCGGGCTCTGATTTAAAGCTAGAATGAAGATATTGAATATGAAACTAGATGATTTAAGACATCCAACTAATCAAGTCCTAGCTAACTTGCCGGGAAGGAGGCTAAATAACGTTTCAAAGTAAGGCTAAACTTTAGCGTTACAAAATTGCCTACTGACATTTATGCTAATCCCATGCAATTTGGAACAAAAACCAAGCAGTTTTTTGCATGTAGTTTTAAATGTATTATTTGTGCCTATTCTAAAAATGGTGTATTTGAATATTCCTAAACTAAACAGTCTTGAAATTGCATACATTGAGTATGAGTGGAAAGCTAAGACTCTTCTGGATCTAATGAGCCCAATTGTATTCATATGTGATGATGCTAGTCCCCATAGTAGCCATTACATTTTAGGAAGGTCATTTTTTGACCGGTTATGATTTCTAACATAATCATAGCCTCATGGAACTTTACAACAACAAGAGACCTTCAGCATTCAGAGGATGTATGGCTTTCCTAGGTATATTGACAATAAGGGGGTTTCTGAGCAATTTCTAGAATAAAGACATACAAGTGCAGGGGAATGGCCATCATGTTGTCAGCCCTTATAGACTCAATTAAACAGTGTTTATTACAGATGTATGACCTTAAAAGCTTGACACAGTGCTGAGCTGCTATCAGATGATGTACATCACTTCTATGTGGATTATACTGTTGACCTGCTATCCCCCCCTAAAGATCCCAGGTCTTCACCTAAAAAAGACAAAAATGGGTGTATGAGTCTCTTAGGGTTAATGATCTTGCTTGTGTTCTAGTTTACATGTATAGTACAGTATCTGTGTTTGGCTCCATAGCTGTTCCTGCCACATTTAAAGTAAATCTGAAGAGCCAGGAGACTGAAGAAGGGAACAGTGTGACTTTACGCTGCGAGCTGTCAAAGAAGGGAGTCCCGGTGCAGTGGCAGAGAGACACTCAGGTCATAACTGAGCAGATATATCGGGGGAAGTATGAGATGAAGTTAGAAGGAAGGACAGCTCAGATGACAATTCTCAACATCCAACCAGAAGATGCAGGGAAGTACAGCTGCATCACAGGAGATCAGAAAACCACCGCTGAAGTCAAAGTGAAATGTAAGTTTGAAGCAAGCAGAAACCAATGAGAACACACCTGTTGCCCATATTAGATTTGCAGGCCATTTAAAATAATGATTTTATGGTTATAAACAAGCCATTTTGATAATATCTAAAAAGCCGTTATTATGGGTGCCACTCTTGGATAGTCCATGACTGTCTGTCAGCTGTCTCAGTAGATCTCTTATTTACTGAAGGGACTTAGTGATACATAACTACAGATCCCAATAGAAAATCTATGTTCAGTTTGTTTAGCGAAAAATCCTAAAACCCATACCTATGATACCAACGTGGTTTTTTTTTATGGTGTTAAGGAGAGGTAGAACAGGAAAATGGAAGAATGTGCTGCTTGTATTGTAACACAAGAACAAAGTCTAGGAGTGAGGGAAGAGCATGAGGGCAAGAGCATTTGATCAAGAGGAAACGGCAGGTAGCAAATCAATGCAATCAATGAATACAGGGTTTTCTACTTTACCACTTTACCCACAACAGCACTCCCTGTGACATTCAAACGAGAGATCCAGTGCCTGGTGGTGAAGGAAGGGGACAGTGGAGTTTTCTGCTGTGAGCTCTCCAAACCCGGAGCTCCAGTGGAGTGGAGGAAAGGCAGGACGATCCTAAAGCCTGGAGACAAATATGAGATGAAGCAGGAGGGACCTTTCACTAAACTGTTCATCAACTACGTAGATGAGAACGATGCTGGCAAATATATCTGCAAGACTAAAGACAGCCAATCGACTGCTGAGCTCACTGTCCAAGGTAAGATAAATTCAAGTCAAAACTCCCCCACATATGTTGAATTCATTATTTTATGAAGCACATTTTTGCAATCTTTTTTTTTTTAATTCTCTCAATTCAACAGAATCACCTGAGCGCAGGCGCCAAAGAGGTCAGCTCTAATGTAGTACAATAAAAAACTAAATAGATCCAGTGTGTATTAGCACTGTGTGAGCTCCATTATGTAGATTCACTCAAACTCAATGGAGAGATTATTTCATATCTTGTCCTGCTTACAGCTTAATGTTACATTACTTGGCGTGTACTGTACATTACTCATAACCTGGGTGAAAAGATACAGTAGATGGGATGCGGATTCACGTCATGTGGGATGTGTAAGCAATAGTTTGCAATTACATACATCCCAAACTGTAACGAAATTTGAGCATCAGTATTAGTTTTAGTGTTTTTCATGTAAGTGATATTACATGTTTAATATGTAATATCAAATTTGAGCATCAGTATTAGCTTCAGTGTTTTTCATGTAAGTGATATTACATGTTTAATATGTAATATCATACCATATCATTCATTCCACAGTTTGAAATGAATAGTTTAGTAGAAAAACTGATTATCAGCATGACGGATTGTCATGCTGTGTTGTTTACATCACTGCTACAATGTAACTTCCATGTAATATTGATTATGTTCCTGTCACACTTAAGAAAATGAAATGTGTTACTGAATTCAGTAGAGTTGTGCATGATCATATGACTATTACCATGTTTACTTTTTAGCTGTTTTGGTCTGAATGAGATTAGCTCTCCATCAAGCTTTATTTGGCTCTACATTTTCATTCTTGTTAAAGCTTTAAGCTGTTAAGGCTGCAAAAACAATTTTCCTTTTGAGAATTAATTCTAAGTGTGGGAAGTGCTTTTTTTGCTTTTATTCCTTTTAGTTGACTTTCAATTTTATGTGAGTTTTTTTTAATATGATTTGACTCTTATTGACAGATTTACCACCAAGTTTTAAGATGCCACTAATCAACCAGGAGGAGACGGAGGGCAACAGTATGTTTCTGCGCTGTGAGCTCAACAAACCTGCCCCTTCGGTGGAGTGGAGGAGAGGAGGAGAGCTGCTGAAAAATGGAGACAAATACCAGATGAGGAAGAAGGATCTGCAGGTGGAGATGAAGATTGCGGACCTTAGTTTGGATGACACTGGAGATTACACCTGTATATGTGGAGAAAAAAGTACAAAAGCTAGGATCATTGTGAATGGTTAGTACTGCATACACTACTGTACAATAAGTTACATTGTTTTGCTTTAGTGCTTTTGAGTGCACTCAAACAGCTCATATATACATACAGTATGTCAAAAGGTAAAATATAAACATGCTAAATACAACTGAATCTATCAGTAAAGAGTAAAACAACACAGAACTAAATGCAAAATGGACAAAAATGACATAAGCAATGTAGTTATTGTTGGTTTTAGTGGATTTCACAACTTGTTACATATACAAATACATTGCATACTATTTGGTTGGTTGAAAGTTGGAATATGTCAGTACAGTAGGGTGATATGATAAAAGATAGATGTGTTTGCAATTATAGCACAGCTTCAAAAAAACTTTGGAAACTAATATAAAACACAAAGTTCTCTGAAAGTCCAGAAGATTCACTGGTATTTTTTATTTTGTCTATCTTATTTTTGCCGTTGTGCTTGCCAGAACACTGTGTCTTGTATTATAAGCTCTGTCTTTGATATCCTTTGCATTTCTGTTGATGATGTTTCTCGCGTTTTCTTTTTCAGCTCACTTGTTTTTGTTTTGGCTAGCAATGTTACAGTTCCTTTTGTGTTTATTCCAAAGAAACTAAAACCTAAACTGGGACCAGGTGACATACAGTAAATGTGATGTCAACGCTAATGCTTTCCTGGCCATGGTTGCGCTGATTTGACTTACTGAGACAAGATGTTTCCAATCATTTTGATATTCATCCCCTGTTGTCTGTTCTAGAGCGGCCCATCAAATTCCTTCAAGAACTGAGGAATATTCAGGTGCAGGAAGGCAATGGAGTGACACTGTGCTGTGAGCTCTCCAAACCTGGCACTCCAGTGCAGTGGAAGAAGGGAGACAATGCACTGACCAACGGAGAGAAATACCAGATGAAGCAGAGTGGCTCCACCTTGGAGCTCATCATCAGAAAAAGCCAGCCTGAGGACAGTGGCACATACAGCTGTGTTTGTGATGACATAAAAACTACGGCCACCGTCATCATCACTGGTGAGAACCATACACATTATGTCCCAGAAGACATGATTATGCTTTGGCAATTTGCACATCCTATTTTCGCGGTCTTTCCTCAGCGATCCCGGTAACTTTCAAGCAAAAGTTGAAGAACCAGGAAGCCGTTGAGGAGGGCAGCGTAACACTGCGCTGTGAGCTTTCTAAACCAGGAGTCCCAGTGGAGTGGAGGAAAGATGCTCAGCTTCTGAAGGAGGGAGACAAATATCAGATGAAACAGGAGGGCAGGATGGCTGAGCTGCTGATCAGAAATTTGACTCTCACAGATTTGGGGGAGTACAGCTGTTTTGTTGGCACTGTTGTGACTTCAGCTGACATCAAAGTAAGAGGTATGTTTTCCATGGGAAGACACTGTTCAGCTGGTTATTTGTTTCTTAACCACAGTGAAACTGACCCGTTTTTTCCCTAGAAAACAAACATGGCAGATGTATTAAGAAATCTGACAAGAAACAATTATTTTGAAAATTAAAGTAAGGGTGCACTATTGCAATTTTGCTTATTTGTTGATGTTGTTTTTCCTCAGCAATTCCGGTAACATTTAAACAAGAGGTGGAGAATTTAGAGGTGAAGGAAGGGGACAGTGGAGTTTTCTGCTGTGAGCTCTCCAAACCTGGAGCTCCAGTGGACTGGAGGAAAGGCAGAGTCATCCTCAAACCTGGATACAAATATGAGATGAAACAGGAGGGGCGTCTCACTAAACTGATCATCAACAACATGGAGGAGAGTGATGCAGGGAAATACACCTGCAAGACTAAAGACACTCAATCAACTGCTGAGGTCACTGTCAAAGGTAAAGTAGAAACCCCACACCGAAACCATGATATGCAAGCCTTTCTCAGATTTAATTAAATTGAGAGAACTGACTAAAATATAATAAAGTAAAATTATAGAAGTCAATAAAAGATGTTATACAATTTAAAATTAGGAGTAAGAAATTCCCAATCAAGCAACTGCTACTAATTAACTGAACATTTTCAAAGAAAATAACCTGTCCTTGGTTCTTCTCCTTGCAGCTCCTCCCATCACATTCAAGACAAAGTTAAGGAACCAGGAGGTGGAGGAGGAGAACAGCGTGACGTTGAACTGTGAGCTGTCAAAGCCCGGCCTCGCTGTGGAGTGGAGGATAGGACAAGAGCTGCTGAAGAATAATTTTAAGTACCAGATTAAAAATCGAAACAGCAGCATGGAGCTGACCATCAAAAATGCACAGCTAGAAGACAGTGGACTTTACAGCTGTGTGTACGGTGACGTCAAGACCACAGCCAACATCACCGTTACACGTAAGCGTTCTTTTGTTATTCATTGTAGAACAATGGCTATTTTTTCTGCTCTCAAGAGTAAAGTGTTTTGACCTCATGAAAGTCAAAGGCAGGATAACATAAAAACAAACAAATAACAATACAACATGAACTTTTTCCACAGCTATCCCTCTCACCTTTAAAATGGGTCTGAAGAACCAGGAGGCCCCCGAAGGAGGCAACGTGTCCCTCCGCTGTGAGCTGTCCAGGGCCGGGGTGCCTGTGCAGTGGTGGAAGGCGGAGGACCAGCTCCATCATGGGGGAAGATATCAGATGACACTGAAGGGGAAGACAGCTGAGATGAACATCAAAAACATCCAGCCCGAGGATGTCGGGGAGTACAGCTGTGTCCTGGGAGAGCAGAAGACTACGGCTGAAGTCAACGTGAGAGGTATTTGACATGCTGCCATTTATACTTGCACTTCAAACTTTCATTGTGTTTCATAGTTGTTGTTGCTGGAGTTATCTTTGATGATCCATCTTTTGCCAGTGCAGCTCTGTGTTCTGTGATAGCACTGCTATTTCACTGTATTTCTGTTGCTTTGACAAGCCATTAACAGTGTGAGAACGAAGCTGAAGATCATTATGTCAGTATTTTCTATTTTAGATATAAATTCAGCATTTGTAACACAATGCTTCCTTTCCTTCTGTTACCAGCGGCAGCATCAGTGTTCTTTGAAAAGGAACTGGAGAGCCAAGCGGTTATGGAGGGGAAATCTGTGCTGCTGTCTTGTGAAGTTTCCAGTGCTACTGTCCCTGTCACTTGGAAGAAGGACAACACTGTGGTGGAAGAAGGGGGACAATACATTTTAAAGAAGAAAGGCCCCACACACACACTAGAGATCAAGAAACTTCATCTGGAGGATGCTGGAGAGTACTGCTGTATATCCAGAGGCAAGAGGAGCACTGCCAAGCTGATTGTGAGGGGTAGGTGGATGCTACAGCAGACTTTTATCTCTTATATACTGATATATTTGACTAACTCCTTTACAGTAAAATAAATGTGCCATGAATAAAAGCAACTGGTTGCTCTCATCTAAGTTGTTATAAATATTTTCCATTCCATCTCTAAAAAGCCAGCTGCATATAGCTTCCTCTTCCTCCACAGAGCGCGTGCGGATCGTCACAGAGCTGCAAGGTATAACGGTGACCGCGGGTGAAGATGCAGTGTTTGTGTGTGAGCTGAGCCATGCAGACGTGAGTGAGGGTGTCTGGTGGCTCGGCTCCAGCCCTCTACAGAAGAACGAGATGAACCAGATGACGTGCCAGGGTCGCCAGCACTGCCTGGTCCTCACCATGACAACACCTGAAGAGACGGGCATTGTGGCATTTGTGGTTGGGGAGGAGAGGACCTCTGCACGTCTGCTGGTTGTTCCTAAGGCCACAGGTGAGCATTAACATGAGGCAAAGAGTGCATTTTATTTTTATATTTTGCAGAATTCAGTGCTTTGTTATTTCAGCTAAATCCTTTCCCCTGAGTCATTCTAAAGTTGCATTTGATTTCAAATTCTAGTTGTATTTGAGGAGAAGCCGAAAGACGTTGTGATCATGGAAGGAGAGACAGCCACTTTGTCCTGCACAACCTCGGATTTTACCTCGCCGGTTAAGTGGAGGCGCAACCACATCCCCCTCCAAAATGGTGATAAATATGAGATACGCAAGGAGGGAAAAGTCAACCTATTGCTTATCCGTGATGTGGATCCCCTGGATACTGGTTCATACTCCTGTGATACAGGAGATGTGCAGAGTAGTGCCAAACTTACTGTCACAGGTAAAAATGGAAATTATGTTGCTTTTAGATAGCTGATTGTTGATTATTATTAATTCACACGTGTCTTTCTCTCCTATTTCCCAGAGCTCCCACCATTCTTCCAAGAAGAACTGCAAAGTGTGGAAGTTGAGGAGGGAGGTTCAGCCTCTCTGTACTGTGAGCTGTCTAAACTTGGAGTGCCGATTCAGTGGATGAAGAACAAGCTGCCACTGAGAGCCAGCAGAAAGTACGAGATCAGGCAGGACGGCTGCCTCCTCCAGCTAAACGTCAAGGATCTCAAACTTGAGGACAGCGGCAATTACACATGTCAAGCAGGAAGTGCAGAGACCACTGCTACTGTGTCAGTGAAAGGTGTGTGCATTTGGCAGTGAACAATTGCTCTGTTTCCTCTGATTCAATGTACTGCAAATTTTTACGATATCAGAAATACACTTAGTCATAGAAAAGTAATGCATTTGTCAGTTACCCACTACTTTTTGGAACTCATCGCATTTTCCAACATAGCAATTGCCACACAAATGTTTCCAAATGGAATTTAATCAGTGCATTTTGTTGTCAGTACTGAATGCAGTCCAGCCCACATATTTGTAACAGTGAACCTTTGGCTTTAAAACTCAAATGCTGCATGTACTATTATACTAAACTAAAACGCTAACCTAGATGTATCATTTTATTCTTCCTAACACTTTTTCTCAGAGCTCCCTCCATTCTTCAAGAAAGAATTAAGAAGTGTGGAGGCTGAAGAGGGAGGTACAGCCTCTCTGTGCTGTGAGCTGTCTAAAGCTGGAATGTCAGTACAATGGAAGAAGAACAGGCTGCCACTGAGAGCCAGGGGGAAGTACGAGATGAAACAGGATGGCTGCCTCCTGCAGCTCCACATCAAGGATCTCAAACCTGAGGACAGCGGCAGCTACACATGTCAAGCAGAAAGTGCAGAAACCACTGCTACTGTGTCAGTAAAAGGTTGGTGCATTAAAGGATTTGAATGGCAATTTAATATTAGCATGATTAAATCAGAAAACTAAACCTGGTTATTTTTCAACAATTTTCTGATAATCAGAACTTTCTGAAAATCAATAATTTATCATGATATGAAGCAAAGTCCACTGATCATAATCTATGATGGAAGTTGGCTACAAAAACATTAACGTCATTTCAACTGCTTATTTGGGTCTTCCTTGCTCATGTCTTTGATGTTTCTTCCGTTACATTAAAACATTTTACATCATCGTTCTCTTGTCCTCCTATTTCTCCCAGAGCTCCCAGCATTTTTCAAAGAGGAATTGCAGAACGTGAATGCTAAAGAAGGAGGTACAGCCTCCCTGTGTTGTGAGCTGTCTAAGCATGGCGCACAAGTACAATGGAAGAAGAACAAGCTGCCACTGAGAGCCAGCAGGAAGTATGAGATGAAGCAGGATGGCTGCCTTCTCCAGCTCCACATCAAGGATCTCAAACCTGAGGACAGCGGCAGCTACACATGTCAAGCAGAAAGTGCAGAAACCACTGCTACTGTATCTGTGAAAGGTCTGTGCATTTGGAAATATGCATAGTCAATTTTACAGTAAAGCACTACATCATGGAAAACTATTTTCAAATGATTAGTTGTTCACATCTGAACTTGCTGAAACTCAATATTTCAAAGTAGTGTAAATCTGTTGTGTACATCTTTTTTAGCCTTAACTTATGTCTTAGAATTAAAATTATGTCTGAAATGAAATTTCTGTTATACAAAACAGCCCACTATGTTACTCCATAACATTTTATATTTCACAGAACTCCCACCATTTTTCAAAGAAGAATTGCAGAACATGAAGGTAGAGGAGGGAGGTACAGCCTCCCTGTGCTGTGAGCTGTCCAAACCTGGTGTATCTGTACAATGGAGGAAGAACAAACTGCCATTGAGAGCCAGCAGGAAGTATGAGATGAAGCAAGATGGCTGCCTCCTCCAGCTCCACATTAAGGATCTCAAACCCGAGGACAGTGGCAGCTACACATGTCAAGCAGAAAGTGCAGAAACCACTGCTACTGTGTCAGTAAAAGGTCTGTGTATTTGAATAATTCTGACTATCAGAACATTTTAGTCTCAGAACTGCATTTTATTGTGCAATGCTTTCCTGAACTCTCTCTGGTTGATCTGGCAGTCATTATGTTAGCCTACAATATATGGTAAAACCACTCACTTAGAAAATAGGTTTTCCACCAAAACAAAAAAGAAAAAAAACAACAACAAACAAGGTACAAATTTTGTGCTGGTGAGTTTTGAAGCACTTTTCCCATTGCATGTTCAATTCTGTTTTTCCTTGCTGATTTCCTCAGAGCTCCCACCATTCTTCAAGGAAGACTTAGAAAGTGTGGAGGCTGAAGAGGGAGGTACAGCTTCTCTGTGCTGTGAGCTGTCTAAGCCTGAAGTGTTAGTGCAATGGAGGAAGAACAAGCTGCCACTGAGAGCCAGCAGGAAGTATGAGATGAAACAAGATGGCTGCCTCCTCCAGCTGCACATCAAGGATCTCAAACCTGAGGACAGCGGCAGCTACACATGTCAAGCAGAAAGTTCCGAAACCACTGCTACCATGTCTGTAAAAGGTTTGTTCATTTGGAAATATGCATAGTAAATTTCACAGTAAAGCACTACATCATGGAAAACTATTTTCAAATAGTTGTTCACATCTGAACTTGCTGAAACTCAATATTTCACAGTAGTGTAAATCTATTGTGTACATCTTTTTTGGCCTTAACTTATGTCTTAGAATTAAAATAATGTCTTAAGTTAATTTCTGTTATACAAAAACAGCCCACTATGTTACTCCATAACATTTTATATTTCACAGAACTCCCACCATTTTTCAAAGAAGAATTGCAGAACATGAAGGTAGAGGAGGGAGGTACAGCCTCCCTGTGCTGTGAGCTGTCCAAACCTGGTGTGTCTGTACAATGGAGGAAGAACAAGCTGCCATTGAGAGCCAGCAGGAAGTATGAGATGAAGCAAGATGGCTGCCTCCTCCAGCTCCACATTAAGGATCTCAAACCCGAGGACAGTGGCAGCTACACATGTCAAGCAGAAAGTGCAGAAACCACTGCTACTGTGTCAGTAAAAGGTCTGTGTATTTGAATAATTCTGATTATCAGAACATTTTAGTCTCAGAACTGCATTTTATTGTGCAATGCTTTCCTGAACTCTCTCTGGTTGATCTGGCAGTCATTATGTTAGCCTACAATATATGGTAAAACCACTCACTTAGAAAATAGGTTTTCCAAAACAACAAAAAAAAAGGTAAACATTTTGTGCTGGTGAGTTTTGGAGCACTTTTCCCATTGCATGTTCAATTCTGTTTTTCCTTTCTGATTTCCTCAGAGCTCCCACCCTTCTTTAAGGAAGACTTAGAAAGTGTGGAAGCTGAAGAGGGAGGTACAGCCTCTCTGTGCTGTGAGCTGTCTAAGCCTGGACTGTCAGTGCAATGGAGGAAGAACAAGCTGCCACTGAGAGCCAGCAGGAAGTATGAGATGAAACAAGATGGCTGCCTCCTCCAGCTGCACATCAAGGATCTCAAACCTGAGGACAGCGGCAGCTACACATGTCAAGCAGAAAGTGCAGAAACCACTGCTACCATGTCTGTAAAAGGTTTGTTCATTTGGAAATATGCATAGTAAATTTCACAGTAAAGCACTACATCATGGAAAACTATTTTCAAATAGTTGTTCACATCTGAACTTGCTGAAACTCAATATTTCACAGTAGTGTAAATCTATTGTGTACATCTTTTTTGGCCTTAACTTATGTCTTAGAATTAAAATAATGTCTTAAGTTAATTTCTGTTATACAAAAACAGCCCACTATGTTACTCCATAACATTTTATATTTCACAGAACTCCCACAATTTTTCAAAGAAGAATTGCAGAACATGAAGGTAGAGGAGGGAGGTACAGCCTCCCTGTGCTGTGAGCTGTCCAAACCTGGTGTATCTGTACAATGGAGGAAGAACAAGCTGCCATTGAGAGCCAGCAGGAAGTACGAGATGAAGCAAGATGGCTGCCTCCTCCAGCTCCACATTAAGGATCTCAAACCTGAGGACGGCGGCAGCTTCACATGTCAAGCAGAAAGTGCAGAAACCACTGCTACTGTGTCAGTAAAAGGTCTGTTTATTTGAATAATTCTGACTATCAGAACATTTTAGTCTCAGAACTGCATTTTATTGTGCAATGCTTTCCTGAACTCTCTCTGGGTGATCTGGCAGTCATTATGTTAGCCTACAATATATGGTAAAACCACTCACTTAGAAAATAGGTTTTCCAAAACAACAAAAAAAAGGTAAACATTTTGTGCTGGTGAGTTTTGGAGCACTTTTCCCATTGCATGTTCAATTCTGTTTTTCCTTGCTGATTTCCTCAGAGCTCCCACCATTCTTCAAGGAAGACTTAGAAAGTGTGGAGGCTGAAGAGGGAGGTACAGCCTCTCTGTGCTGTGAGCTGTCTAAGCCTGGACTGTCAGTGCAATGGAGGAAGAACAAGCTGCCACTGAGAGCCAGCAGGAAGTATGAGATGAAACAAGATGGCTGCCTCCTCCAGCTGCACATCAAGGATCTCAAACCCGAGGACAGTGGCAGCTACTCATGTCAAGCAGAGAGTGCTGAGACCACTGCTACTGTGACAGTGAAAGGTATGTGATTTTGGCAGTGAACAGTTTAGTATTTGCTCTGCATGCATTTGAGCACACAGCAAAATCCAGTGTACTTTTTTAAGATTCTCTTAAGTTTATGGAATATGTTATGTTGCTATTATTGTTATTTAGCTATCTGCATTGTAAGTTGGTCGAAAAGCTTTTATGATATCTGCATTACCAAACACATTTCCTCCTATTTGTTAGGTCACAAGCATTCTCTGATTCCACTTAAGATGTATAATTATGTTTTTCCCCCCAATCCATAACCATATTTGCAGAGCTTATACCATTCTTCAACAAAGAATTACAAAGTGTGGAGGCTGAGGAGGGAGGCACAACCTCTCTGTGCTGTGAGCTGTCCAAAGCTGGAGTGTCGGTACAATGGAAGAAGAACAGGCTGCCACTGAGAGCGAACAGAAAGTATGAGATGAAACAGGATGGCTGCCTCCTGCAGCTCCACATCAAGGATCTCAAACCTGAGGACAGCGGCAGCTACACATGTCAAGCAGAAAGTGCAGAAACCACTGCTACTGTGTCAGTAAAAGGTTGGTGCATTAAAGGATTTGAATGGCAATTTAATATTAGCATGATTAAATCAGAAAACTAAACCTGGTTATTTTTCAACAATTTTCTGATAATCAGAACTTTCTGAAAATCAATAATTTATCATGATATGAAGCAAAGTCCACTGATCATAATCTATGATGGAAGTTGGCTACAAAAACATTAATGTCATTTCAACTGCTTATTTGGGTCTTCCTTGCTCATGTCTTTGATGTTTCTTCCGTTACATTAAAACATTTTACATCATCATTCTCTTGTCCTCCTATTTCTCCCAGAGCTCCCAGCATTTTTCAAAGAGGAATTACAGAACGTGAATGCTAAAGAAGGAGGTACAGCCTCCCTGTGTTGTGAGCTGTCTAAGCATGGCGCACCAGTACAATGGAAGAAGAACAAGCTGCCACTGAGAGCCAGCAGGAAGTATGAGATGAAGCAGGATGGCTGCCTTCTCCAGCTCCACATCAAGGATCTCAAACCTGAGGACAGCGGCAGCTACACATGTCAAGCAGAAAGTGCAGAAACCACTGCTACCGTATCTGTGAAAGGTCTGTGCATTTGGCAATAAAAAAAATCTGTTAGCAATACATGCATTCAACCGCATGCCAAAATTTAAAGTAGGCTACTTATGTTTGTCGAAACCTTCTGGTATGTACTGAGCTGCTATTTCTACAGTTGTACCTTTGCTGATAAGTCTTTATACTGTGTACATCACCAAAGACAAGTTGGTCCTCTTCCGTTTAGGTTTCAAGCATTTTCCCATTACACTAAGGTTTTTCCAATCCTTCCAATTTTTCCCAGAGCTCCCACCTTTCTTCAAGAAAGACTTACTAAGTGTAAAGGCTGAGGAGGGAGGTACAGCCTGTCTGTGCTGTGAGCTGTCTAAAGCTGGAGTGTCAGTACAATGGAAGAGGAACAAGCTGCCACTGAGAGCGAACAGGAAGTATGAGATAAAGCAAGATGGCTGCCTTCTCCAGCTGCACATCAAGGAGCTCAAACCTGAAGACAGTGGCAGCTACTCATGTCAAGCAGGAAGTGCAGAGACCACTGCTAATGTGACAGTGAACGGTGTGTATGTTTGGCAATTTACCCATATTGCAAACCCAACAACATTATAGGTTGACAGAAAGGTCATGATATTATATACATTAAAAAAATTAAATGTTGTCCTCTTCCGGTATTAAACATTTTCCCATTACACTGAAGATGTATGCGTTTTACAATCTGCACCCATTTTCCAGAGCTCCCACCATTCTTCAAGGAAGACTTAGAAAGTGTGGCGGCTGAAGAGGGAGGTACAGCCTCTCTGTACTGTGAGCTGTCTAAGCCTGGAGAGTCAGTGCAATGGAGGAAAAACAGAGTCCCACTAACAGCCGGCAGTAAGTATGAGATGAAGCAGGATGGCTGCCTCCATCAGCTGCACATCAAGGAGCTCAAACCTGAAGACAGTGACAGCTACACGTGTCAAGCAGGAAGTGCAGAGACCACAGCTACTGTGTCAGTAAAAGGTGCGTGCATCTTCATATCTAATTGGTAATGTTACAGGAACAAGATACGTTTACTCATGTTCTTTTTCTGTCCAACCTCCACCACGCATAAAGCAGTTGTCAACAAAATATGTTTAACTCTCTTGTCCAGCACTGCAACCGACTCCACCAAAGGTAGAGCTTCCAACGATATTGCCTCAAGCAAAGGGCACTGTTCCCAAACCAACTCCTACGCCATTGGACCAGAAGCCTACACTCCAAGAGCCCAAACCTGTTCCTCCAGAGCCAAAAAAGAGAGTGAATAGGAAAGCATCTATTACAAGTTTAGAAAAAGATGTGGAGCCATTGTTTGAGCAAAAGCAGGGCATCCAACCTGCAAGGTCTACAGAGAAATACTTTGATGTTGCAAAGAACGAAACACAACTGGGGAGGCATAAGGAGAAAGACAGTGAGGTGTACAAGGATGTTGACAAGTCAATAAGACTACTGGGGAAGGAGGATGGTGTAGACAGGGAGGTGGAAAAGACTGCAAGACCTTTGGAAACGGAGAAAGACATTTTCATAGAGAAAAAACAACCAGGAAGGAATGCAGAGAAATTAGTCAATGTTGACCATAATACAAGTCAGTCAGACAGTGTTCCAGGAGACACTGTGTTTGAACAGAAGAATAAGGAAAATAAAGTTGAACAGAGTTCAAAACATGCAGGAAAGCCTTCAGAGAAAACAGGTGAAGTTGAGAGGAAGGAAAGCCATCCAGGAAAAGTCCTGTGGAAGAACAGTGAGGATGAGAAACAGCCTGTAAAAGCATCAGAAAAGTTTATTGGGAATACAACAATACAAGAAGAGAAGTCTACAGTCGAGGAGGGAAAAGTAGAAGAAGAGGAACCTTTTAAACCACCAGTAAGGTCTAAAGGAAAGGTAACAGGGGTAAAGGAACCACCAAAGGAAACTGAGGAGATCATTGTCCAATCAGTAAAGCCTACTGTAAATGATTCTGATGGAGACAATGTACAGAGAGACCATGTGAAAATGCATGTGTCCACAGAGGCAGAGAGAGGGAAAAAGCCACTGAAAGTAGTGCCATCTGTAAAACTTCTGGACAAACAGTCATTAGAACAACCTGTGAAGACTTTAGAGATAGAGGCTGAATTTGCCCCTCCAAAACCACCTGTGAGGATAAAAAGCAAAGCAAAGGGGGCAATGGAAAAGCAATCATCAAGGGACACAGAGACAGATCAAGATGATCAACAGATGACAAGAGTTTTGGTGAAAACAATGGATGATCCGCCAATTAAACAGTCAATAGGGTCTTTGAAAAAAGAGGTCGAAGAAAAACCAAGATTCCAGAGGAAACAATCTGTAACATCAGACACTGAGGTAATTGAGAAAATTAAGAAACCTGTGAAAGCTGCAGAGAAGGACGCAGACACAAAACAGGCAATCAAACAACCAGTAAAACCCATGAGAAAAGAACCTGGACTGGATCAAGAAATGAAACTAGCAGTCGAGCCAATGAGAAGGGAGGAAGAACAACAAGCAACAAAGATGACAGAAGACATTCCTCTCCTCTACATTTCTGAAGATGAAACTTTCTCAGAGGCTTTGACTGAGATAACCGCAAACTACAGCAATGTCCAGCCCCCTGCCTCTTCTGTTGAGGGGTTGATCCAACCCTCTACTCTTCCTCCAATTAATGTACCCCAGAAGGTACAACCGCCAAATGAAGCTACACCAGAGATTGACATCAGCGTTGAGGATGAACCACAAATGCAAGAGGCTGCAGTCAAGATCCAGGCTGCCTTCAAAGGCTACAAAACCCGCAAAGACATGCGACCTGTCTTTAAAGAGGTGTTTAAAAACCAGAGTGCAGATCTTCATGGTACAGTTACTCTAGTGTGTATTGCAGAGGGAAAACCCAGCTCAGCACGCTGGCTGAGAAACGGCCAACAAATCATTAATGACCAGCGATGTCGCGCTCAGACTACAGAGAATGGTGTGTGCACACTGGTGATTAAAGACCTGACCGCCATTGACAGTGGAATCTATACATGTGAGGTGGTGAATAAGTTTGGTATGACCTCCTACAATGGAAACATAACAGTAGTACAGCCTCAGAAGCCCGCGCCGATAGTCCAGAAGCCTGTACACACACAACTTGCGGCCATAACTCCTCTGCAACTCGCCCCGTCGCAGCCTGAGGCCAAAACACAGACTCAGGATCTGCCTCAGACTCATACCCAGATACCCACTTCAGCTACAGATTCAGTGAACTATGTAGAAAATGTGAGTGTTTCTCTGTGGGAGGCCTACACCCTGACAGAGCAGGACATTCAGATGACAAGCTTAAAAGAGAGGAGAGGATCCTCAGTCATTGCTGCCAGCTCCAGTGAGTTACACGTTTATTCCCCAACTTTAATTACAACAAATATTGATTTACTTCTATATTTTTAGAGTATAGTACTAAATGGTTTCTGCTTCCAACAGTGTCGAGTCCCTCGGATTATGACACAGCTCCGGATATGATGGAGCCCGATGAAACTGGCCCAGCTGTATCAAGGTCAGACAGCAGAGAGAAGATCTGTTTTGTTATCTGACTTTTATTGCTAATCTTTTATCTTGTGCTCATGAAGATACACAAAATATCTATGAATTTTGTTACAGGGAAGAAATAGAAGCAGCATACCAAGTGCCTCCAAACGATGACAAAGAACAGTTGGCTCCTCCACAACCTGCTAAAAAACTACTGAAGGTCAAAGGTCAGCAATATTGTGATCATTAATTGCGGTGTTTAATTGTTCCTCTTCCCAGCAAGTTTTCCATCAGGTATTTTACAGCTAATTTTTCTCTGTCATTCATAGGAGGGGCTCATGAAGGTAGAATGAGGACGCCATCCCCCAAGCACCACCACGCTCACACACCCTTAACTAGTACCGTCTCTGGATCAGAGTCAGAAGGAGACGAGGATAGACGAGAGGTACTTTTTTCAAATTGTGTTCGATTTTGGACGTATGCACTGTATTATTAGTAGTAGTAGTAGTAGTAGTAGTAGTAGTAGTAGTAGTAGTAGTAGTAGTAGTAGTAGCAGCAGCATTCTCATTGCCTATTTGATTATATGAGTCTTAAATGATGTAATGTATTTTCTTTTTCACCTCAGACATTTGAAATGTACGTGGCTCGTGCTGATTGTAGTCCAAACAGTGGAAATAAGGACAGTTTTGTTCTGAAGGAGGGCCAGTTTGTAGAGGTCTTGGACTCTGTTCATCCTGACAGGTGGCTGGTGAGAACCAAACCCACCAAAACCAACCCTGCTAGACAGGGATGGGTGTGTCCAGCCTACTTGGAGAAGAAGAGGAAGGTATGGTGTATACATCCAGGTTTCTACAATAATACTGTGCAAACATGCCATATTCTGAAACATTAATCATGTAGTTTGTAAGGTGTACTGTCAGCAGAGACAATTTCTTCAAGTACTGAGAAGAGAAAAGGCTTTTGTTAACAACAGGCTTTTGAATAGGAGACCTTCCCACAACTGAGAGCACCTCAAGAGGATCTTGATGGAATTAGTTCTACAGGAGAAGAGTACAGAAGAGCTCTGAGGTCCGTCATTATGCAATAATATACTGCAAGGTTACATAAACCGAGAGGAATGTAACAGGACACTGTGGTTATTGGATACATGTATTGCTTAATTGCATTTATGTTCATTATTATATCTACTTTTTGGTTATTCCTTTCAGCATGTTGATAACTTGGCTTATGTGATGATGGAGAACTTATTTGTTCTAACAAACAACAGTAAAACCAAATACTGTTGCATCACATCTAATCTGCCTCAAATTCACTTTATCTTTAGCCAACTGATCCAAGGCCTGATTGATGGAGAGGAGGAGTTTGTAAAGGAGATGAAGATGTTCACGTCTCACCAGCTAAATTATTTGGACTCTAGCCGCCATGTTCCCATTAACATCCTCAACCAGAAAGAGATCATTTTCAGGAATGTCAAGGACATTGTGTTTCTGCATGAGAGGTAACACACAAGAAATGCATTCTACTTCTGAATAGTTTTTTTTAAGAAGAGAGATGTTATTGGAGGTTTTATTATGTAGATTTGTGTGGACAGCTGTCTGCATGATGTTTACCAATGTCCCTTTGAATTGTGTCCTTTTCTACCATCAACACTGATGTTGACATTATTGTATCAGGTCCATCCTTCCCGGGCTGAGAGAATGTGTCACAGACGACGACGTGGCCATGCTTCTGATCAAGTACGCTGAGGGCTTTGAGAAATACCTTCACTACATGGTGGGACAAGCGCAAGCAGAGGCCTGCGTCACTGACAAGGCTGTCCAACAGTATTTCAAAGTATTCACAAAATCAGTTTGCATTTAAACATCAACATTTAACATGAACATTGTGGAAACTCAGGTGCTGAATAGCAACATTATTACACTGATCTACTGTTCTTTGTCGCTCATTACACCTCAGGAGTTACCGGAATCTGTTAACCCTGACGCACCTGTCATGGATGTCCTCACCTTCCTCCAGCGACCAGTGGAAAGAATTCAAACCTACCAGGCTTTATTGAAGGTCAGCATACAGTATTTTTTACAAATACATGTTTGAAACCTTGCTCAATAATGTCAGCGTGACAGTGGCAATGCTTGGCATATATTATTCATGGGCTGAATAGTACATTTTGGCTTGTTTCCATATCTTGCAACTCTCAATCAAACAGGAATATTGTAGAGACATTTTGTTATTTCTATACAAGATTCATATTTAATCTAAGCATGTAATCTTGTTCTGCTGTTGCACAAATTGCAGTCAGCTGAATGCCTGAGATGTAACTAAAAATGTTATTGGCAGGAGCTGATCAAGAACAAAGCCAAAAGTGGCCAGAGCAGCTGTCTTTTGGAGGATACCTTCTCCATGGTGTCCTGTCTACCCTGGAGGTCTGACAACCTGCACCAGGTGTCCCTCATTGAGAACTACCCAGCTCCTTTAATCGCCCTGGGCGAGCCTGTGCGACAGGTAACTACAGATGACTGACATGGGTCCATTATGAACATAAAAACCTAACCCAAGGTTTGTTTAACCAAAAAAAAAAAAAAAAAAAATAGTGCCACTGCAAAGTAGCTCAAAACTGTTTTTGTCACAACTTGCTGTGAGCAAAAGTAAAGATTTCATTTGAACTGAAATGAGTATTAATTTTGCCAAGTTCACCAGAAAAATGTAATATTTAGTTTATATAGCAGTGTGTAAGGCAGCCTTTTCTATTACCAAGTTAAAAACTTTGTTCCACAATAATGCCTCAATCACCAAATTCATTGAGAGGTTATTAGCCTTCTATGTGCACTCTGGTAAAAAAGACTGTCCTCACTTGCCTCATCTTTAGGGAGTCTTCACAGTGTGGGAGGAATCGCCCGAAATAAAGACGGCCTCTAGAGGGCATCAAAGGCAAGTCTTTCTCTTCAAGGAATGCATTGTACTGTGTAAACTGAAAAGAGACACCAGTATGAACAGTGACACCTACACCTTCAAGAACAAAATGAAGGTAAGATGTGTTCCCCTGCCTTTTTTTTTTTTTTTAACATATTCTACTTTCTGACAGTAGGTAAAGCAATACAGAAACATAAACTGTTCAATACACAGATGCGATGAAAATTCCTTTTCCCAATCTCACTTTTCAGCTGAATGATGTGGATATAAAGGAGGCTGTGGGTGGAGATGAAAAGTCTTGGGGGTTGTGGCATGAGCACAGGGGTTCAGTGCGGAGGTACACACTGCAGGGCCGCTCCACCCTGGTGAAACTCTCCTGGCTCAAAGACCTGAAGGAGCTACAGCAACGTTCCAGCCTGCCCACTAACAGTAAGTTTGTGAATCATACGACTATCAAATATTTTCACATCTGTTATCACAATTGCAGCTAGCGCATTACATTGACCTCTGATATTCTGATATAAACATTTAGTCTCTGTCTCGTCCTGTGTTTGGGAATTTATACGGCATAATTTTTTCAATGCTTGGTGAGTGATTTCTGTATTTGCTTTTTTGTCCATCAACAGACCCACCAGTGTTTGAGTCACTGTTGTCTGACTGCACAACAAAGATAGGACAAACGA
This sequence comes from Cebidichthys violaceus, assembly GCF_023349555.1. Lineage (NCBI taxonomy): Eukaryota > Metazoa > Chordata > Actinopteri > Perciformes > Stichaeidae > Cebidichthys > Cebidichthys violaceus. The sequence goes on along the minus strand of NW_027176296.1, from coordinate 3,017,617 downwards.
TCAAACTGACCTGTAAGGTCACAGGATCTCCAAAACCATTGGTCAGCTGGCTCAAAGGTCAGAAATAGCTTATTAAGATATGTAGATACTGTGTATATTGTCCTAAGATGTTTTTATAACGATGGTTGCACACTATAAATCGGATGTCCACCTCTTAGACGGCCTTCCTTTAGAGGACGACCCCCGTCACATCATCACAGTGGACCGGTCTGGCATCTGCAGTCTAATCCTGGACAACATGACTGCAGAGGACTCTGGACAGTATGCTTGCTATGCTACCAGCTCCATGGGCAGTGCTGGTACTCTGGCTAAGGTTGTGGTGCGCGGTGAGTCTGTGGATGCAGCTAAATCACTTCAGCCATGTCTGTGTTTTGTAGGTGAACATTGTACATACATGTACTGTCACAGAGAAACACAGAACATCTGTACTTTTACTACTACTACTACTACTACTACTACTACTACTACTACTACTACTACATCATCATATAGTATTATGACTGCAATTACAATTACCAATACTAACACTAGAACTCACACTGCCACTACTACTAGTATTACTTGTGCTACTACTACTACTGCCACACTTACAGTTACAACTACTACTATTGCCAATACTAGTTGTACTACTTCTGCAACTACTATTACTACTACACTAAAACTTTTATGACTATCACTGTGAATATAGCTGTCACACTTACTTATATTGTTGTTACTACTACTGCCTTTGTGGTTTCTAATACCAATATTACTTCTACCTACTACTACTACTACTACTACTACTACTACTACTACTACCCACTACAGTTACTTCAATCACTACCACTATTGTTTTTGCTGTTACAGCAACTGTTACACTAAATGGATGGCTATTTCTATTTAATCTACTACTACTACTACTACTACTACTACTACCACCGCTATAAGTACTGATACTTGTGGTGGTGTATTTGTTCCATTTTAGGTAAGAAAATAAATAAATTACAGACCCGTGGGAAGGGGGGTAATATTTTGAGAATTTTTTTTTTTTTAAGATTTAAGTTGTACTTTTACAAAAAAAAACATGGATATTCAGTGAAAATAAAGTGATACATTTACGTGAAAAAAAAATAAGAAATGTCCTCACAAATGAATATTCTTTGAGGTTATTAACAGTCACAAATTTAGCCGCCATCTGAATTTCATTGTGGCTTAAGTGGTGTTCTTATGGCAAGGATGGCCTCTGAGCATCGCAAAGGTCCTGAAAGATACATATACACTTTTCTTTCACTTTATGAACATAAGTAAATACTAATATAATTATTATTTTTGTTACCACAGTGGTTGCTTGACAAAAAAACAAAAACAAAAATACCCTACAAGTTGGGTTTTTTCTCGTAAATTTGTGACTTTAATCAGTTTTTTTTTTCTTAAAAATGTATGATTTTATAATCTCAGAATATCCCAGTTTTTTTTATCGGAAATTTGTTTTAAATTTGCAATGGACCCAATACACCGTTTCAATACTACAAAATTACTATACTGCCAATTACATTTACTATAACTGCCACTATTGGTCTATTCCTCATCATATTTCTTCTTCTCTCCAGCTCCACCCAGATTTGTGAGTCGGCTGGAGAGTGCTTGTCTGATAGAAGGAGAGGATATACAGTTTACCTGCTCCACACTTACTACTCCTTTACCACAAATCAGGTATGGCAATGCAGAGCAAAAGTAGCCACAGTAGTTACTACATATTATTTTGGCCATTGTGTGTTTCAAACACATCCACCTTTGGGTTGTGCAGGTGGTTGAAAGATGGAAGAGAGTTGACTGACCAGCAAAAATACTTCATCCTGAATGATGCTCGGAGTGGAATCTTGTGTTTGACGGTCATCAGTGCAACAGAGGCAGATATTGGACAGTATGAGTGTGAGGTATAAAACTCCTATCCATAAAATCTACACTGTATCAAGATAGTCAGATCAGAGATCTCCCTATAAGATACATAACGTCAAATGTTTGGTGTCGTTTAGCTTTTGAATGAGTTTGGCTGCATCAAGTGCAAAGCAGGACTGTGCCCCGCTTATGTACCAACGATTGACATCGAGGAGGACCAACCACAGGAATTGCCTCCTAAAGGTAGGACAGCCAGAGCCACTGAAGGTAAATATTCTCCACACAGGATGGAAACCCAAGACAGGGTTTTCATATGGATGCTCCTCACTCTCACTAGTTTAGCTGTGTTTGAGAAGGGATGAAGCACATGCCATTGTCCAGTTTCACTCCAGTTCACCTCACGTCTGATCCTGTCACCCTTTTTACTCCACATCATATGACATCTCTTCACTTTCCAACAAACTGCAACAATGTGCATCAATTTCCACTATCAACCACTACCACTATCCATTCTACCCAGTTGATGCCATTTTCCTTTTTTCCATTTCATACACTCACACCATACGTAGCTCCAACTACCATACCAGTTGTCACTTGATCCCCAGGGATTATGGTATAGACTTAATGTTTATCATGTGAAATGCATGAGCTAAAAGTATCCCTCTAAATGCTTTTTTTCTTGCCATTTCTAGTATTACCATTTAAAAGATTATCAAAGTTACTTAAAGGCAGCATGTGATGACTAATGCACACTTTATACTGTAAGTTCAAGTTGTCTGTCTCTGTTGAATGCAAAAATCAGTGGCTACCCCTCCGCCAATCTACTACATTGAACTTAGCCACATTAAACCCTTACCTAAACTTAACCATCTCTGACCTGATACCTGTACATTACAATGTTATTCTCTCCTCTTTGGTCTAATGTGTTTCATGGCTCACTCTATCTGTTCCTCTGTGGTGTGTGCCAAGCACTTTCACTTCTGTGTGTCTTTCACTTTGCGAGTTGTTACCGTCAGTCATGTGATAAAAACTCCCTCAAACTTACTACCTATAACAATAACTGTTTCTAACAACCTTCTATTGCCGTTACCCAGCGGGATCTAGTGGCTACCATTCAACATAGACACCATACTGTACTTCTCCGCATCCTCACCCATGAAAAGACATTAATACATTTATTGTATGGAATGTTTTTGTGTTTTTCATCATGTTTCCACTTTCCACAGGGGGCATGGGTTGAAACAGACTAGACTGATATTAGGATACATAAGTCAGAAACTAATAGCAGTAATTGGAATACAGAGAGAGCATGTAGCACTATTACTGTCCAATATAATATGTAGTGATTTTCCAACTGTAATATATATTATTGTACCACTGTTACTATCGCATAAGGTCAGAAATCAAATTTGTAGACTACAGCAGAATATTATTAGAAATGTACGTGAAATGTACGTTACTTACGAACTGTAAGTTTGACGATATTCTCTATACAGGCTATAACGTTATCTCACTTACATACTGTATATACATATTTGTTTCTGTACTTTTGACACCAGTTCACCATGTTTGCCCTTCCATTGTCCATAACCTACATGATTTTCCATCTTCCCTCTACTATTCCTTAAGCAGGAACTTCCTCACATGGACCCTTCCATGTAAGTCATCATTGTCATGATAACAACAAATAACCACTCAACATTCCCCTTTCTCCTCTTGCCAATGCATGCCCAGCTAACTCCTACGAACACAAGATGGTCATGTGCTGGGCAGGTGTTCCCTTTACCCCCACGCAGGAGTGGGCATACGCTCATGTCCTGTTGATGTGTTGGGTTAGTGGGTTTAAACCCTCACATACTGAGGTAAGAAATGCATTATTACTATTCCCGGTATGTAAGGTAAAGTATTTTCTTCACTTTTCCAATGATTCAGTAAAGTACAGCCAGTATGACATAATAATTACTTAGAATATATTTAAAAAGTACATAATCATGTTAAGTGTCAGCACTTTAACTCCCACTGAGTGTCACTTTGGTTTTCATAGATGCAGACTCAGAGGGTTGGTCAACTGCCTTTGTGAAGAAATGGCTACAGACGGATTTCAGCCCCACCTCTATTGCTAAGATGCTCTTCCCTCCTGGACACCCTGAACAGTGCGTTTAGTGCCACTCACATTACTTCATTAACATTCCTTCATTAACTTGCATCAGCCTCAACCTGGTAAACTTTGTCTGTGGTTGGTTGATTTAATAGTGTTACAATTGTAAGATTAGAATTAGGTGGTTAAAGAGTAAAACAATTAAATCATAGAATCCAATAAGTAGTTTTGTGAATAGAGTGAGTTTTTTCCCCTTGAATGATCAGTCGTACTTTATTCTTACCTTTTCTTTGTCTCCAGAGCTGAATGTAGCACTGAAGAGGCTGTTCCTGCCTCAACATCCATGGATCAGGTGGTACAGCAGCCTCTGTGTTACCTAGAGGAAGAAGAGGAGATCTTCATCTCTGAGCAAATGCAGGAAATTACAGATGGTATCGTTGTCTCTTTAACATAAGTATGACTTCTATCAAACTCTGTGTGAATACTAACTGATCTTTTCTCCTGCTCAGCTCCTCCCTCCATCCAGGTACCCACTGAGGACCTGTGTGTAGAGCCTGGCCAACCAGCCACATTTACTGCCATCATTACAGGGAGACCTACTCCTAATATACAGTGGTACAAGGTAGGAGCACTGTAGATCAGTGGATCTATCTGAAGGGTTGGTTACAGGACAATGTTGGAGTGGCTGGGTTCTTACATGATTTATCCTCTCTGATTGGAGGATGGAGAGGAGCTTGCAGCCAATGAGAATGTGGAGGCATCACAGCATGGAGCCCGCTGCTCAGTGACCATAGTGTGCCCTGAGGGTGAGGACAGTGGCATATACACCTGCTTCGCCTACAATGACTCTGGCCATGCCTCATGCCAGGCTGAGCTGACAGTGGAGGAAGGTGAGACAACAGAAATGCATCATTGTTTTACTTCTAAAGACATATTAATTCATCAGATCTAACTGCAATGGCCTAAGGCATGTCATAAAATGATATTGCTGTAAAGAAGTTAAGGAATCTATTGTGATCGATGTTGGTCCAAGTGGTGAACCTGTTTTATTCAAAGGTTTTGTTTTCTCTGCAGGTCCACTGGAGTGTCAGGAGAGAGAGGTGGAGCTGGGGAAGAGAAGGAAGTTATTCTCCGTCTATGATGTCCACGAGGAAATTGGAAGGTGAGCCTTTAGTTTAAATTGATGCAAGTCCAATCTGCCCATGAGCCCATGACGATTTGATACAATCAACATCATCTCCTTGTGTTTTAGGGGAACCTTTGGGGTAGTGAAGCGTGTAGTCCACAGACGAACAGGTGAGGTGTTTGCTGCCAAGTTCCTGCCTCTGCGGAGCAGCACTCGGACCAGGTCCTTCCAGGAGAGGGACTTGCTATCCCGTCTGGCTCACCCCAGAGTGGCCTGTCTGCTGGACTTCTTTTGTACCAGACGCACTCTTGTGCTGATCACAGAAATGTATCCTTTCTGTTCAATGCCACAATATAATCATTTTTTTTTTCCTCATAATGGGTTTAGTTTGTCGAGTTTGACTAGTATTCAATTAAGAGTTCTTTAACACCATTTCTAGCTGCTGTTCTCATGGACTACTTGACCATTTATTACTGAAAGGATCAGTTACAGAGAAAGAGGTGAATCTTCCTGATGAAATTATTTTTATCTTCCAAATATTATGAATGGCTCTTGGCTAATGTGCTACACTTTATTTCAGATCCAGTCATACATCCAGCAAATTCTTGAAGGAGTTGGTCACATTCACAGCATGAACATGTTGCACCTGGACATTAAGGTGAGATTTTGTGGTCCAACATTGCATTATTGACTGTCATTATTTTGATGTGGTTCTTAACTTTTACATTTTTATTCATACTCCCTTCAGCCTGAAAATATCCTAATGGTGTATCCGCCCAGAGATGAGATCAAGATCTGTGACTTTGGCTTCTGCCAAGAAATAGACACATCCAGACACCAATACAGCATGTTTGGTACACCAGAGTTTGTTGCACCGGAGATTGTTCACCAAGAACCAGTCACTGTGGCCACTGATATTTGGTAAATAAAATAACTATTAATCTGGCTAATTGAGACTTGCATCAGATAGTATTTGTGTGAAACAAGGAGATTTAAATAAAAGCTAAAAGGGATTTGCAATAAACCGTGTACAATTTAAAACAGTGAAATAAGACAACATTACATTAATAACTCTTACTCTCTCTGCTAGGTCTGTAGGTGTTATAGCCTATATATGGTATGTATCACTGCACTTTTGATAATATTCTAAAAATCATCACAGTTCCTTTTGACTATTTACATCACGCTTTATCTTTTTCTTGATAGTTTGGTGTGCCGATGCCCTTTCGTGGGTGAGACGGACCGAGCAACACTGCTAAGGGTGGGCGAGGGAACTCAAAACTGGGATGCCCCTGACGTCACAAACCGGAGCCCTGAAGCCCAGAACTTTCTCCACATGCTCCTACAGCCAGATCCAGAGTAGGGAACCAGTTTTTGTATTGCTTCCACTGCTACATCCAGTCACTCAAAGTCATCAAACATTATCTAAACTTCATACAAATGAAAAAAAAGTTCCATTTTATGTGACAAATGCGCATCCAGTGATAAGCATCAGTGATGTTTTTTCTGATTTAACAAATCAAACCCATGTATGTTCTCCTGTAAAAGCTACAATTAGATCATTTTGAACCCTCACTGATCTAAAGTGAGATATTGTGGGGCTCAACCAAAAATCTGCAAAATAATAAAAATAAATTGGAAAGTGACTGAATGCTGCTAAGTAGGCTCATCATTATTTGGGGCTGTAGTAGCACCTCTTTCACATGACTGACAGGTGTTTGATCCAGTGCTAATATAAAAATATCACTCTTAGAATAAGATAACATTTGCAACTACCTCTAGTTGTAAGTTCTCACACAGCTGCAGTGATGTAGTGATGGGCTCAGGTTGCCAGCACACCCTGACAACACTAAAAGGTGTGGTTTCATGCTGCAACATAACACACGTCTGACTCTTCTCAATTTTCCTCTACCCAGGAAGCGACCATCAGCCTTTGAGTGCTTGAGTCACGAATGGTTCCAGGTGAGAGGAAATACAGAACAATCTGTGTTTTAATCAAGCTTCACTGGATAAAAAGCAATACTACTCTAACTTAGGAACACAACTAAAACACACAAATCTTGTGTCCACAGGATGAATACGCAGGTGAAGACACGGATGAAATCAACACAAAGACTTTGAAAGTCTTTATCTCAAAAAGAAAATGGCAGGTGAGTTACCTGTCTTCTTTGAAACCACAACTTCCGGGCACAGCAAGAAGTACTAACTGGTTTCTTGTAATGTTGATAATCTTGAGGGTGAACATGATTATCATATATTGTCCTTAAAAAGGAAAGCTGTTGTCCAAGTCTGTCTTCACCAATATCTCTTTCATCTATTTCCCCAGCGTTCTTTGACTTGCATTGGGTCAGTTCTCACACTGAGGCTCATCCCTGAGCTGCTGGACGCTCCTCTCAGAGAGACTGCGGTGACCGTGCCCCGCGAGCCCCAGGAACACAGCAGCACCTCTCCGAGCAGTGGCTCCTCTTCTGAGTATGATGAAGCTGACTCTTTGGACTTTTTCCAGTACTGCAGCCCGACTGAGGAGGAGGAAGACACCGAGGAGGACTATGATCCTTTAACAGAAAGAGCACAGATCTCTGAGCCTTTTGCCAAACTCCACCTTGATGCAGAAGAGGAAATTACATTAGAGGAGGAAGAGGATGGAGAGCTGGTAGGAAGGAGGAGCGTACTAGAGCGAAGTACGAGTAGGCAGTCAGTTGCGTCGTCAGATGTATCCGGTCAACAGACGCCTCAGAGGGAGCGTAGGTTCAGCAGAGACAGTAGTCAATCTCTCTACCTATCTGATGGGGATGAGGGTTCAGGGAGTGACGGAGGTCGTATCCCTCGTGGCAGCGTCATCCGAAGCACTTTCTACACCACCTCTCATCAGCTTTCACCAATGTCCGCCAGACACATGACATTACGGGACAAATTCCAAGCCAAAAAGCAGGAGAGAGGCCGCAAGCCACTCCGGAGAAGCTTATCAGGACGTCTCAACGAGCCTCTTATTGAATATGTGGAGGATGAGACGGAGACCAATCGTGGCCAGAGACGGGGATCTGTCCAGCCTACAATGCAGAAGTCCTGTTCCTTTGACAGTGGTGTTGGCCTCGCCCACACCAACGTACCCCCTCACAGGAGAAGCAGGTCTCTTGATGAGTATTCTCGGCGATCTCCAAGCTCACCCAAGCGCACAATGTCAGGTGAGGAAGAAGGCTCTCAAAGTCTGAAGGAAGATTTGACAGATGATGAAGTGACAGGGAGAAACTTGTTAGCCATCCCGAGCCCACGGCGACCCACAAGAAGAAGAGGCTCTGTCGCTCCAACACAAGGGGCCGCCATGCGGGGTGGATCATCTGTTCCCTCAAACCTCCTTGCTGGAGACAGAATTAGCCCCAGGCTGGAACAGGAGCAGGCAGCGAGCGACACCTTTGCTGGCTCACAGGGGTCTCTGGCTGAGTCGTCCATTTTGGAGCATGGTGGCTCTGAGTCTTCAAGTAGACTCGGCTCTTATGAGGAGCTGAGTCATGGTCATCTCAGAGGGAGATCCAGATCAGGAGAGAGTGAAGGGTATGATGATCGAGGGGAGCCTTTGATTTCAGCATCCCCATGCTCATTCCAAGAAGTTAAACCCAGGAGCTTGTTACCTCAGGCACCGCCACGTAACCGCACCCGCTCCAACCCCAATTTATCCAGCAGAGGTCAGCCGGGGACATCACTTACAGTGAGCCCTAGTCCCAGCCTCTCTTCTCTTCAGGCTCCAGAGAGGCCTCCCAGAGCCAGGGACAAGAAGGAGGGATGTGGCCTCCAAAGGCATGCATCCGCTCCAGCCCTCGAAGCCCGGCCACCTACAGGAAAGTCACCCAAGCTGGGACTGCTGAAGATCTTCCGCAGGCAGTCCTGGACTGGTCATTCATACTCCCAGCTGGACAGCACAGAGTTAGGACCCACACTAGGAGAGATCATGAAGCCAGATACTCCCACCATGTCTTTGAGGAAGAAAATGAGAGCTTCAGCCTCCAGCCTTACCAAGCTGTTTTCCAGGTCTTTCAGTAAGGAGGACATGAGTAAAGGAGGTGAGCATATATTACGCACAGTTTTCAATAAACTGAAAACTATGTTAAGCAGCATCCATATTAAGAAAAAAAGCTAAAGTGGCAATATATAGACAATAGGATATGGGCATTATTTCTTTATTTTCGCTCGTCTCAGTTATGTTATAATATACATCTACACTGTCTTTTTATCAAAATGTAATGTTTTTTCCTTTTGGTGTCTTTTACAACAGGGCCAATAGTAAAGGGGTCAGCTCCCATCCCACCTGAAAGACAGCACAGAACTGGTCTTGAGAGTCCAAAAAAGAGGACCTCCAAACTATTGCCTTCATTTAAAATACCCGCTTTCAAAAAGACAAAGGGTAATGAATATGCTACATTCTGTGTATTACGCATTTCCAGTCCGAAATGGCCTGAAAACCTGGTATTGTGATTTTGCTATAAGTCTGGCTGTGTATCTTTGATCTACTCCATCATTTCCAGATCTGCTGGTCCGTCCCAATAAGGCTGAAGTGCTCCAGTTAGATGGAGGTGGAGTCCTGCTTGTTTGGAAACCAGTCCAGTCCAGTGACCCTGTCACCTACTGTGTGCAGTACTGCACAGACGGTGGGTTCTCAGAGATGATGCAGCAGCACAGGAATTCAATCCGCTCTTAGAAATATCAAAACATATCTCATCAAGCATGTCCATACATAGTGTTTGGAATGACGTACTAGATATTTTTCAGACATCATTTTAGATAATTTATTTTTCTAAATTACTTATTTCCAATAGTTTGACTGTTTTTTGTTTTTTTTTAACACTAAGACTAGACTAGTGTGTGCTTGCAACACAGTGTTGAATATTATTCTTAACCTGACACATAGTTAAAGATAAAAACTTCTCTTTTAATTGATACTTTTCAGTAACTACCAAATTTGTATTGGTTTACCTTTTCCCCTTTTGCAGGAGGCATTACATATGAAAATCAAGTAACTGATATATTTTGTTGAATTTGCATAACACATTCATCTACTCATAAATGTAATCACACATACGTTATGAATGTTTATAAATGTACAGTCAAATAGTGACATGGGATGAAATACTAAAACACAGTAAACACATGTGAATAATACAGATAATCCAAAATAAGCACATTGGTGTGCTATGCCCAGCCTAGACAAAGCTCTAAATTTATATTTGATCACAGTTTATAATAATCTTACAACCTCCTATGATTTTAATTATAACTCCACCCGCTTTCCCTCCCATCCCTCTATTTAACTCCCTCTCACCCCTCCTCAGCGACACAGACTCTTAGTTCATCCAAATTAGTAATTTATAATAGGCCCTTTTCACAGAAGTCATTTAGACATGTCAAAGCAAGTGTAACGTTAATTGATAATTGTCATTATGGTCCCATTCTATTTAGTGTCACAGCCATTCCCGTGAGCCAGCATGGATAACACCATGTCCCTCGCCCAGCTAATTGGGACAGGGCCATAATTGATTTTATTAATCACATCTGTGTTTGCCCTGCAAACACATGTCAAAATGGATGCCGTGATAGGGGCCAATAGGATTTTATAAAGTTATTATTTTCCCTCTCTTTTTGTGCTTATTGTTGTCACTTACCAGCGATATCATTTGTGTAGCCCAACTGATGACACAGCTAAAGAATCGTGAACATAATGGGCTACGATTACAAAACATGCAAGCTAATGTTAGCTAAAGTTACGTCGTTAACTTACCATACATTGCTGGTGTAGTTTGTACACCTTGGTTAAAGATGCTACCTTGGACTGGGCGGCAGCAACGCCAGGTAACGTTATCCCAGGTAGCGACAGGACTAAGTGAGTTCGGTAAAGTTGGAGATATTTTGCAGACTCCAACTTCCTGGATCAATAACTCATAAGCGAAACGTCTTAAAACACAAACGACTAACCAGTAATAAGGCAGGCAAAGAGCTACAACCTGTGTTTAATGCTCGTCCGAGCAGGAAACATAATATAACTTTTCCAACTCTCTAATTTTTCTCTCTCAATTTATTATTATTGATTGGCGCAGTGATATTCGGCGGAGCATTTTACGACGGCTTCGAACGCAGCTCAGCCAATCACAATCAAAGACCGGAACTATCTGTTTTATAAACATGGGCTAGTTTCCCTATATATTGTAGCCATACAATCAACAATGTACAGTTATTTTCACTTTAATATTTTACCAAGAGCTTCTGTTGCATCAGCCTTCATGCCCTGTATTCTTCCTATTGTTAATTCTAAAGACAGATGCTAATACAACGATGTAAGCCAATGCATATTAGATAATTAAAACGTTCCACTAACTCTTAAGTGAATTCTGTATACTTCTGTTCTTCTTTCAAATTGACCTCAACAATCATTGTATATCCTACAGTGCAATATTACAAATGTCACTGTTGCATTAATCTAGTGAGAGAGCATTCATATTTGCAGTAGGTGTGGAGTAAAACTCTCGTGTCATGCACCTCCTCAGGTTCGGAGTGGACGGTCCTGTCGGAGGAGGTGACTGAAAGCTGCTATGTGGTGAAGGACTTACCCAGAGGAGCGTCTTATGTGTTCAGGATAGGTTGCATCACCAAGACAGGAGCAGGACCTTTCAGCGATGCTTCAGCACCTGTTGTTATGGCTACTCATCCTGAAGGCAAGAACAATATGTTTGCTGACACTGGTTTGGTGTTTTCAATATTTATAGCAATGATATACACATCAACTGTGAAATGTGCAAACGAGCTACGACACGAAAGGTTGCAATGTTTTCACCTGTATTTATTCTGCTGTACAGAAATTCACATTCCTCTAATCCAGACTGAGTCACTGGGGTCAAAGATGACTGGGTCAGAACGACAGACAACACACACAAACTACAATTTCCTCTCTGAGATCAACAGGTAGGGATTTTAAGTAGAAGTTGTGATTTTCACTAACTTATCTTTAATAAAAATGTATTCTTTATTTACTTATTCATTTGGGTATTATTTTGAAATGTAGGTGTGACTTTTTCGGTTTCTCGAGTCACAGATTATGTTGGGGAAGAGAAGGAAACTTTGTGCTGATATTCAACATTTTTCATCTAGTTCCCCTTTATATGTCAAAGAAAATACATTTTCCAACAGACTAATTCTTAGCATTAGGATTAGTGTTTTAAGGAACAAAAACACTTCAGTAGCATGTAGACCATCATCACTTCTTTACCTGCTTATTCAGTGTTACACCCGACTGGAACCAGTTCCAGGATGCATTAGTAAAAAGATGGTCTGACCTTGTTCCTCCCACTTTCTCTTACACTAATATGCCATATTGATGTTATATTCCTCTTTTGTTTTGTTCTCTCCTACAGGGGTCGATTCAGCGTAGTCAGCCTGTGCAGGGATGCTGAGACCAGCCAAGTGTTTGTTGCCAAAATCACCCCCTACCAGGCAGAGCAGAGACAGTTGGTGCTGAGGGAGTACCAGCTGCTGAAGAGGCTTCATCACACTCACCTGGTGCAGCTGCACACTGCCTATTTCACCTCCTGCTACGTGGTGTTAGTGGAGGAGCTCTGTCCCGGCAAGGAGCTGCTCTACAGTTTGGCATCGAGGTAAAGGAAAGGCATGAGAAACATAAGCCTGCAACCAAATCGTCTGAGTATGGATTCATACGCTGAGTAACATTATCAAGCAGTCCATACAGCGGAAAGCCTACATTTTACTTCTCTTCTTTAACTCTTTATTTTGTACTATGGCATCTGTAGGAGAGATGTGTCAGGCACAATTGATCATCAAATGATTCCGAAATAAGACGCTCTAGCAACAGATTTCCTGAGAAATACTGCTCTAATTAGTGCCAACAGGCCAAATTTGACCCTCTCAAACTTGCTGCCATGTTGATGTTATTAAAGGGAATGATTTTAATGTTATCTTATGGATGACATTAATTAATGTAATTTAAGTTTTGAGTGATTTTGAGATAATCGAAACAAATAAAAGTGATTGCAGATGTCTGAGATGTGCCAAACAGACGCTTAGTGTAACTTTACAATGTAATGTCATTAAGAATTTTTTTTTTTTTTAATGATCTATATCTTGTTTCAGAACTTCTGAAATTTTTGTTCAACCATTTTGTTGAATCCCTAACAAACCTGTCTGTGTTTTACACCCTCTCAGAGATCTGTACGCAGAGACTCACGTCGCCGAGCTGCTGGTTCAGATCCTGAGTGCCGTTGACTACCTACACAGCCGTCGAGTCGTCCACCTGGACCTGAAGTCTGACAACATGCTGGTGGATGACTGTAACCACCTGAAGATAGTCGACTTGGGCTCGGCTCAGTCATTCACGCCTGGTCAGCCTCTCAACATTGAGCACATCCATGGCCTATCGGAGAGCAAAGGTACTGAAGTATTTCTTGTTTATCAAAAGGCAAACTAAATTGTGTAAGATTGTGACGAGTGCATTGTTGTGGATTCTCCTAATGTACTAAACCTTTGACTGTCATGGCCTCCAACAGGCTGCCGCAGCAAAGGTACACTTTCTTTAAGGGAGGATGGATTGATGGATGGAAATAATTCAGCCTAACTTCATCCACCTCAGCTGATCCTATCTACCATAGCCTAACAAATCCAAGTCCATTTTCTTATCTTTTTTTAATTTGTTTCTTTCTTGATTGAGGCATTTTCCTAATTCAGAAAATGTATATTGTGAGTGAATGTGGCATTGCCGGTAACAGCACAACTCTTTATGGACAATATCCTGTGTCTGTCTGTTTTGTCAGTTTATATTGTCCTTCCTAAAGCTCCGGAAATCCTTGAAGGTCAGGGTGTTGGGCCTGAAACTGACGTCTGGGCTATTGGAGTTCTGTCCTTCATCATGTAAGTATAGAGATATAGGTGAATTGTTGCATTAAATAATTTGTTGAAAGAAAATATTCTTTATATTTTTTATGTTAGTAATAAATGTGGCTCCCACTTTTGAAAAATAGCTATCACAATATCAGAACAAAGTCTAACATGTGTCTAAAAAGCAGGTATGATAGTGGACAAAATGACAATTCTAAGGAATGAATCATCCACATTCTTTCTTTCGAAAATATTATTTTTCATCATGTAAGATTGAATTATAAAGGCTGATTAGTTCAGTCCAATAGTTGTACTACTACTGCTACTGACTGAATCGTCTGTAGTTCTGAGAAGCTGAATTTACTAATATACTATACTGTTTGTATTTTTCGTAAAATGTATGTGTGTTTTTCCCTTTCTTCACTAGGTTGAGTGCCGACAGCCCGTTCCATGCAGAGCACAGCTGGGAGCAAGACAAAAACATCAAGAAAGGGAAGATCCAGTTTGGACGCTGTTACCCGGGTTTGTCAGAGGGAGCCTTAAACTTCATGAAGAGCAGCCTGAATAACAAATCCTGGTGAGCGTCTATCTGAAAATGCAGTTTGTATCAGAGTGTTTATTTGTGTGAAAAGTCGTATGAGTGAATTAGGAATGTGTAAATCCTAATATGATAAAAAAAAACTTTGTAGGGGGAGACCCACTACAGCCGAGTGTCTTCAGAACCAATGGCTGCGTGCCCATCGTGCCCCACACAAAGGCCGACACTCCAAAGTGTGTTTCTCCACAGACAAGCTTAAAGATTACCTCAAGCAGAAGGAGGAGAAACGAGACCAGGTCCGCACCAAGCTTCAAGGACCCTTTTTCCAGTGAGGCACCGCTGTGGGGGCTTCTAGAAACTATGCAGCCTTATAACCAGCATATTTCAATGTCAGCTGATAGTTTCCCGTGGGGCTCGTTTTTGGCTAGCTGAAGCCAGGCCAGATCTCAAAAATCATTTTAGTATCCTCTGATTTTGAAAATGTGATGCGTCTTAATGAGTTTTCAAAGTGTTTCAAAGTGTATTTATCCATTGTATATGTTAGTGTGCGTTGGTTTATATGGAAACAAATCAGGGAGAAGGTTTAGTCTAAGAGTGCATGGGATTTTGTGACATGAGAAACCGTTGTTTTGCTCCGAAGTATCAGACAGATGCACGTGTTTGGCCTTAAAGGGAAAACTGTTTTCTGTGCTATTCTTCTTCATACAGAAGGCAGATGTTTTTTTCTGAGTGATGTATTGTTTTTAAAAATGTTCAGGTTTTGAAAATGAAATGTACAAATGGGAAGTTGATTAGATTTATAGGTTTCACCTAAGTTTCATAATACTTAAATATTGGGTCAGTCACCCACCAGAATGAGTTGATGGATTAAATGGCACAAACGTGGCAAGTCATTGTCCTCACATTCTTTATTCAGTCTCATTTGCACACAAACACACAAAAATACATGCAAATGTTTTAAATGTAATATATGCAGGGATTTTATATTAGATGCATAGACCTCCGTCATAATGGTTAAATTATATGCAGCATGGGAGCAATTATTTAAATACTGTTATATTAGTCAAAGTAATCATACACTTAACTAGTAGGGAATTTATTTCTACTGTATCAGAATTCAACAACTATTTTGCAGTGAGGTACTGACTGGTGATACTGAGGTGGACTGCACATTTGGCCAGTGTCAAACTTTGGCTTATGAAGACCAAATGTAGCACTGAATTTGGCAGTTGTACCTTTTATTTTAATTTTTTTACAGCTGGCACTGACCTATGGGTCAGGATGTTCACACATATATCAATCACTGGTTTTACTAAATCTAACATAACCCCCATCCCATCAGTTAATTACAAACATTTGACTTTATTTTCCATCTGAGAATCAGTGAGCATGAATCTGTACTGAGCAAACTTCCGACCATATAACATTGGGGGTAAAAGAAAAACAAATGTTTCTCAAGATGAAAGTTTATTTTAGATGCGGTCATTTGCAGTCACTGAAGATGGAGTTATTCAGGCCAGAGTCCCACATTTTGGTTCTTCTGTCCAGCAGATCAAAGACTGTTTCCTTCTTATGATTTTGCCTCCTGAATTTTCTGGATTTCCTGTTTAAAGAGAGATGACGATAGTTTTTGTGCGTTCAACCGATGGTTTTGTCCAGAGAGTCATGAATATACAATGGTCTGTGCAACAGATGGCAGAGAATAGCTGCAAAGTATTTGTGAAATAAGTAAGAGAAAGGATAATTTACGGTTTTACTTACATCATTGAGGATATCTTTCAGCTCCTCGTAAGCCTTCTCTAAGTCGTCATTGATGATAATAACATCAAACACTCCAGGCTCGTTACCTGGAGAAGAGAATTGGATCAGCTGCAATGGTTGTCTTTATTTCAGCATCATATCCACAAAGAACAGCAGAGAAACTTACTGAGCTCCATATCGATGCGTGCTGCCTCCAGGCGTTTCTGTAAACTCTCCTCTGTCTCTGTCTGTCTGTCCCTCAGACGAGTTTCCTGAGAAAGACAATAAAACAAGACATCTTTGAACCAAGAGCTGCTTAACAAAGTAACACAACAGCTGTCATGTCTGCAGTTCACACATTTCACAAAGTTGTATTTGTTTTACATTTTAATTTTTCTCAGATCAACTTGTACCTCACTATTTAGGAGTTGTTTGAATAGAAATCTTGGTCTGAATTTATTATGATGATCAAAGTATACAGCAAAAAAAAAAGACTAAAATAAATGTCAGAAATTAGCATCTATATGACTCATTGATAGCCCACTTTGCACAAGGAAGAATAGAGTTTAATGGATACAAAATGACATTGAAATATTGCATTATATTACATTAATGCAGTTATATAAAGTTGGACATTTACCAGGATCTCCATGGAGGGAGGCTGGATGGAGATGTAGATGGGGTTCAGGTCAGTCTCTTTAATCCTCTTCACCCCCTGGAGCTCCACATCTAAGATGCAGATTTTGTTCATGGCCAGCACATCTTCTATGGCAGCTTTACTAGAGAATCAATGCATTGTTAAATTATTAAAAAAAACTTATAGAACAAGAGGCTCTTTAAACTACCAGGACTATACATTTGAACAAATGGGCTTGGCAATGTTCAACCAGGTATGGAGAGTGTAATCGTGTAATTTCGTGCTCGTCACACATAGTGACTAAAGTAAGAGGATCGCTGCATTGATCCAAGCTGCTCACACTTGCACATTGAGTGTGTATTTTCTTCAGAATAAGAGGGAGAGATTAAATGTGACACCCACGATGCTGAGCCGCAGCGTTGCTCTTTTTGAACTGGGAGGGGGGGGGGGGGGGGGTTGAAGATCCGCCATCTGCCACCAGACTATTATATATCCTCTTGATCCCTGTGGCAAAGCCTGATTGTAGTCTTTTATGGAATACAACAGTCTTAGCTTCTATTGAATTAAATTTAAACAATATTGCTAACACTGATACTTTATTGTATTTTCACTATTAACTCAGCTTTTCTTCCATCCTGTGGGTGGAAAAGCTACTAAAACAGCATTTAGAACAAAAACAAAAAAACAACCACTGAAAACATACAGATGATGTTCTTTGTTTTGCAGGGGAGAAGCTAACTGAGACGCTGCCCCCTTATTGAAAGTGGTCTGCCTTTGGTCTTCAAAATGCATGCTTTTTCAGAAATGTACATAAATAAATAAAATGTTTACCAAAAGCGATCGTGCATCTAAATCATAGACATTTTCTGAGGTTTCTCTTGATGACATGGTGAAAAATATGGTGGCATTCATGCAGGGAATGTACCTCGTTCCATACATGTTTCCTGAAAACTCAGTGGTTTCAATGAAGTCTCCATTGTCGATTCCCTCCTGCATGGCCTCTCTCATTGTGAAGTGGTAGTCTGTAAGATGCATCATTAATATTCAATATAACTCTGCCATGAAAACTTGAAAAATGGAAAGAAATGATTAAAGAGAGGTGATGCAAATCAAATTAATGCTCACTACAGTTTTTAGTGAAAGATGCATCCAGTTTCATCACAGTGATCTCAGGCAAAATGAAAGAACATCCAGGCACAAATTCTAAACTTGTTTACAATTTCGTGGACACAATTTTTTCTTAGCTGACAGTGTGTCTTCAAGTGTATGGTGTTCTCCTCCAAGCCAGCTTTGAGACTGTGTGTACATAGTATACAGTCATTATCTAGGGAAAAGCCTGGAAAGATGAGAAATATGTATCTTGTCAAATACCTTGTAAAAACTGTTACAGAGCACATTATATTGTCCATACCAGATCCATCGGCCTAAATCTTCACAGAATCAAAACCTCAGGGGATCTAAAACTGCATAGTTTTAGAAACAAACACATTACTACTTCTAACACTGATGTGCACTGCGATAGCACACAATCATTAGCATGGGAACATCAAGGAGTCCGTTCAGACTGAAGTAACAATCTGAAGGGAAATGCTGGATATAATAGGAATTGGCTGTGCTGTAAAAAAAAAATAGATAATAAGCCTGAAAACATGGCAGACAGTGCTTTTAAACAGCACTGAAGAAAACTGCACTGCATAAAACATTTCAATGCAAGATCAAAACCTCAGTTTGACCCAAAGGAAGCAAAATCCGCCGTTGTGTTCTAGATTAATAAAAATGATAATCAATGTCTGATATTGTCAGTAGAAATAAAAACATAAACAGCATCTTACTGAAGAACAGTTATCTCTTTTCCAGAGTATTTTAACACAATAATTATTGGACTTGACAGCAGTGTTTGAAAAGCTCAGACAGATCTTCTATTTACTAAAATAACTCCACGTTATGAATCTTTCTCCCATGATGCTAATGGTTGCTTGCAAATCGTCAATACTCCACCAGTCACATTGGGAAATGGGAATCACTACTGAGGCATCAGGGGGGGCTATTTTCAAAAGCTTTTTACTCCAAAGTGTAAACTGTCTGATCCAAATTCCTTAGATCATTGAATATTTTTTTTTTGTCTTTTCTATTTTTGTTTGTCACATAACTAGTTCCTATACAACTTCAATGGCAGCGTGCCAGGATGATGAAAGTAACCCCTCTGCCTTAAAAACTGTGATCAGGAATCACACTGAGGTCACCTTTATCTGTGATTTCTGATTCGTTTGGACACGAAATAGAGGTCGACATTTCTATGCCTTTAACGGAGAAGACGGCTGCTACGGGCAGTAAAGTAGCCCCCAGAAGCATTGGGAGCTTGTTCAGCCCTATGGAGAAAGCAAAAAAGGCACAGAAAGAGGTTGATCTCTTTATATCAAGAGAGCCATACAGGGGGTACAAAGCCATTTGTGCAGTTCACTTGGGAGTAAGAAGTGATGTGAGCGTTATTTTAGAATCGGCAGGTAGGGGACGCTGGGAAACATGGTACAGAAACAAAAAGCAAAGCGGTGTAAAATACTCTTTTATCAAAATTCTACAGATTTAAAATTCAAGTCCAGGGCTCATATATGGTGAATCACAGAGCATGATGGTCCTATTGCCCTATAAGGGTGCTCAGAACATCAACCACCCACTTGTAACACTTGTGCAGATGCTAAAAAGTCTGTTTCGACTGTACCTTTGCCATCTTCCTCTCCTGGTCGAGGATTTCTTGTTGTGTCTGTGAGGAGAGGATTTCATCATTAAAAGCCACACAGAAATAAGGTAATGAATCATCAGTTATGTTGCTTTTGATAGATATTAAAGTGGAATTGCTGCAAAGTGTCAGCATTAAAATATTTACTGATTCAACATTGCATCTATTGGCATGTTCAGAATTTCAGCTTCATTCAAGCGGAGAGACTGTCACTCCTGTCCTACTTCCTCCACAGAGAGGATGCGGAAGCCAATGGCCAGTTGGCACACAAACGTACGTGACACGCTGAATCCGAAGATGCCCTCATGATCTCTCATCAGCCTCTTCATCAGAGTACTCTTCCCTGCTCCAGAGGGGCCGCTCAGCACCAGGGGCCTCGGTCCTGACATTGTTCTGCGACGGACGGACAGATGGGGGAAAGACAAGGACAGAGGAAGCTCAGATTTATGCCAAGAGCAGATTAAAATCTGTTGAGCCAGCGTAAATCTAGCGTAAAAGGTTTAGCAACAATTTCTACATGAATGGGATACGGGGCATTTTAGTGTGAATCATTTTATACAGAAAATGGTTTGGAATGAATGATTTTTGACCAAAATTGTTCTAATTCTATTATAAGCAATTAAGGGTCACCAACTATCCTGTCAAGGTTGAAGGTACAGTCAGGTTAATCCTTTGATCCAAGCTCTTAACCACTGTCAGGAAGAAACATCCCAGAAATATTTCAACACGTCCTAATTGCTGACTTCTTTGACAGCCGGAGGCCCTGATTATAATGTTAAGAGTGCCTCTTAATGAAGTCATGGCAGGTCAGCGACCAGGATTAATTGGATCTGGGCCAGGCGGCACAAAGGGTCCAGGACAGGTGACCCATTTACCTGCTGTGCTAAAGAGAGGGTGATATTTGAGGGACACTGCTGAATCAATTAATTTATAATCCTCATTAACGCAATCACTTGATAATACAGTCAAAGTCTGTAACAGTCAAAAAACACCCAACCTCTCCCTTCAACATCTTGTTACTACAAACAATGTTCGATAAGAACAGTGACAGAGATCAATGAAATCACAAAAGCCCTTTTTCTAAAGCTTGTTGAACTTTTAGGTTATTAACATATCTAAAGGAGCCTCTGTAAAGTGTTTCCCTTAACGCAAGATCTCCTCAGTGGCTTTAACTGCACACAAATTCAGAGCATTTACAATATCTAAGCAGCAAACAAATACTGTACATACATTATGAATGTGCAGTATGACAGGCTGCACTTGAGCTGTACAGTACAATACAATTCTAACGCAGCTTTCCTTTGGCTTTAGTTGAGGTTTGCACCTGAACTCAAACTCACATTAATCACATTAGTAATTGAATGTTTATTATGCAGTTCCTTACCTTTCCTCACAGTCCGTGTCGTAGAAACGTTCAATAGCAGATGAGTCTTCAGCCGCGTTTCTTAATAGACTACAATGAAGGTGTGTGTGTGTGCGCGTGTGTGTGTGTGTGTTAGTGTGATTCACTGAAGCAGCTCACTGTCAGTCTGAATTACCACCACCTACCTTCAGCTCAATGACCAATCAAATGTGTGCATGCTGGCTTGTTTTTTTCCACGCCATCCACACAGGAGCAGGTCACAAGACGTGTGGGCAAGGTCAAAAGTTTTAATAAACAAATGATTGCGTACACTGCAGCAAAATCTCTGTTTGCATTTATTTGTGAATTTGTTTCTGCTATCAATCTGGAGACTTGTTGCTTAAGCACCAGAGTTTGGCTTTGAAAGGAAAAGACAGGTTAAAGTTAAGGAGGTAAATGTACTTTAATTATTTCCAGCCTTTTCTTGTATGATCGCAAACAAATACAACAAAACTACACAAAGTTGGTCTGGAAGAAGCATTTTTTACCTTTATTTATCCAGGATTGTTTCAGCAAGGCCCTGTTCACTCATACAGTTTTACATATTCATACCTGGAAGCTGCCCAGTGCAACCACAGTATATTCAGCGGCTCCACCAGAGCAAGTCGGTGGTTAAATGGTGGGAATGGGAGAAGCATATGCTCTGCTATTTCACTTTTCCCACTACAATGGATATACATTGTAGAAATAATCAAACCATGGAATTTAAAACAGCTGACTGCTGATAGACTCTAAATTACATCATCCTGTTATGAACTATAATGAATTCGGGATTTTTGTGATGTTTTCCTTCTCTGTGATTGGACTTTGTAGTCTTCTGTCTCACGCAGTAAAAGCTCAGAATAGCAGGGTTTAGTGTCCCTCGACTCCAAATGAGCTGTGATGGGCTCTGCCTGACTAATCCTGCAGCGACCCACTTCTTAAAGGGTGACTACACCACATAGGAGTCATCACAACAAAGCTGTCGACAGGCCTAAACAACACGTGGTGCCTCTTGTCCATTCATGCCTAAGATCCACACACTCAACAGGTGACTATATATATATCAACATGATACCTCCAAATAAGATTCCTTGTGAAACGACGTTTTAGACACACGTTTTATTGTAGTAACATTGATAAAATTAGATTTAATGACCCTATACAAAGAAACACATCAATGAGAAAGACAAAATGAGCCTACAACCTACAGGAGCTAAACAAATAAGAAATGATCTAATCAAAGACAAACTCTGTACAGTAAATACAGTTGGGTTGCTAGTCAACATCATATACACACACATCGATCCAAACATACACAAAACTATGTACATGTGCTTTGCATGTGATTCAACTATTTTTTTTCTTCATAAAACAGAAAAAAAGGGTTACAAAATTGATAAATATTGTCCCAAAGTGTTGTTTTTTTTCTATTCGTTTTTCAGTGCCTGAGCTCTCAGTTGGTTTTAGAAGCTTCTTCTGTTCTGTTTGATGTTGCAGCAGGAACACGGATATTGTACAGGGCTGTAAAGGAAGGTCAAAGGTCACACTTGCTGCTCTTCAAATTGTCTGTGGTTAGTGGTTGTTAGGAGTACACTGACAGGTAGGACAAGGAGGGTGTGAGGAGGAGGAGGAGGAGGCGGAGGAGGATGACGGAGGGCGTCTGTGACAGGCCAGCTGCCCACAAATCCACCCCTGATTGGTTAAAACAGAAGAAGCCCCTCTCCTCATTGTGCGAGTAGCTGCATCACAGGTAGACCCGCCTCAGGTCTCCAGGTGAGGTGATAGTGTTGCACTGAGGACACAACTTCTTTGCTCCCTAAATAAAAACATAAGACAAAAAAATTATCGTTTTTTCAAACATACTCTGATTGTTTTAATTCATGTTTATGTGAATCAACACAAATATGATGTTTTACCAGTGTTCGAAGCCAACACTCCTCACAGTGAACATGCCAGCACTGGATGGAGGTGAGAGGGGTTGTGTACGTGTCCTGCAAAAAGAAAAGACAGGTGATGATTCCTTGCATGTAGTACATAAAGCTGCCACTAGATGTCCATGTGAAACTACAATAAGAGCGTTAAAGACGCTTCAGTCAATGCAGCTTTTATTGAAGCCCTTTTAACAACAGGAAAGGTCCAGCAGGGGTGTTTAGTGATTAATTACACTATACTTTTTCAGTTTGAATACATGATTTATATACATATTGTTTCAGCAACTATCTCCATAAATTAAAATCAAAATGACTAAGGTAAGTCCGTCACTTTAAAATTGCACCAACTTGCCACCCTCTACACACTCCTTCTGTTAGTGCGCTTGCATTTGAATAACCACAATATACATTGTGTTGTATATAAAAGGTCAGTAACAACAAATTATTTTCACTATAGATTAAACCCTTTTTATCGGCGAATCATTTGCTCTATCAAATGCAAATTAAGATGAGAATAACATTCTTCATAAGTCCTCAGAGACCAACGATACAGTCAGATTTTTATATAGTTTACTTTTTTCAGTCAACAGCCCGAAATAAAACAGAGCAATGGGATGAGCAAACGTGGCATTTTTGCTCAATAAATTACTCAAATTATTACTTACTTACTATTTGATCAATTGACTAATCGGTATAGCACTAGGGCAAAATTGTTTTGGAAAAATCATATCGTTGTCAGAGCTAGGACTCAAGATTAAGATCAATCTATATCAGCATAATACAGAATTGACAATATAACATACATTATAATTTCATGTCAAAGATTTACTTGAGACTTTAAAAAAATTACTTAAAGTGTTTCACATATTTACAAAAAGCAAAAAAGAATAACATACAAAAATGTGTCATCATATCATATCATATCATCATCACCAAAATTACAGTAAATTCCATTAAAAGAGCAGGACCAATTTTATTGACTTATCGCCCCAAAACACAGGTCCCTACAGGAATATCAGCAGTTTCTGCATCACTGCACTGTGATCTCTATTTTGTGTGTCTGCTCTGCTGATTTGATTCGGCTTCGTACTCACCATGCAGATGAGGCATTTAAATCTGTCTCCTTTAGACAACTGTTTCTCCAAATCCCGTATCCGAGCTTTAAGTGCATCCAGAGTTGTCAGTGTGGAATCCTCTGAGAGTCTGCATGCGCGCACACACACACACACACACAAACACACACACGCACACACACACATGGATGGAGGGTAAGATGGGAGCTTGCGTGAGTTAGGCAGGCACTGGAGAGTCATTTATAAATCGAAGACAGATTAAATTATTCGCTGGCCAACATGGACACTGAGCATGAAATTTAGCAGCAATCACATTGCCTGCATTCGCTGTCTCATTTATCATAGGCAGAGGGTGTGTGTGTGTGTGTGTGTGTGTGTGTGTGTGTGCGCGTGCGTGTGAGAGAGGGGGGGGTGAAGTGTCAGGGTCCTCACAGAGATAGACGTACACATAGAAACACGTGCAATTACAGGACAGACTATATGCGCAGACATACTGTACAGCGAGGCAGACAGGCTGCGATGCATTAAGTGTGATGAAATGTGTGTGCACGCCTGCTGTGACCTTGATTGATGATATCATCACATTGATATAGTATTGTTGTGTATCAGGCTGGTGGGAGCTGGGGCAGGTAGTCTGAACTGATACCACACAGAGAGCTCGGCCCCCAAAATACACTTTACAGTAAGACATGGTATATCTTCCTCAGCTCTGATTGGCTGATTCACACCTGATTTTACACGCAACCTGCCTTACTTACCACTTAGTTTCAGTTCTGAAGTCTAAACCCTGTGAGTTTACACCCAAATGAAAATCTCCTATATCAAAATTATTACACAAAAACACAACAGCTTGAACAGTGTGTCATGACGTTGTAGCAGACATCCAAACTGAATGACAAAGACTGACTATTTTACTCAAACAAAGGAAGGTACAGTGTGGAAGAACTTTATTCATTGGGAGAAGAACATCAGTCTTTATTGCCTTGTTATGATATTACAGATGAATGCTTCTGTTGTTTCTTTAAACTAAAAGTCTAACAACCATAAAACAATATGTCACTCAACCCTTTTAACCATTTGTTGCATGTTCGTCTCTTGTTCTGTCGTTGTTTTCCCTGATGCTGTTGTCTGCTACTGCCCGTGCTATGCTTGTTGTAATGCGTGTTGTGATTGTATGCCAGTAACAGGTGTGTTGTGACGGTACGTTGCTGTCTTTTGAACTTTGTACATTTATTTTAGCCTTTACTCCTTACCGTCATGAGGCTTTGCCTTTTTCCAGACCACTTTTGTAAATAAGAATTTATTGAAATTGGGATTATTGGCAGTGATGCTATCTCTGGCGCCAAGAGATGTGACACAAACATGTCTGCTGAGTATTGTAGGCTCTGAGTGACAAACTTACGTTTCTATCACAGAGTTTTTGCAGGTTTTGGGGAGACCAGCTATGCTGCTGTCCGCTTTCTCTCCACTGCTGGTAGATGGACTCCCTGAGTAAACAAACAAATAAAATGAATAAATAACAGAGAGGCATCTACCTCACATCTTGCTCTTATACAATATTTTATTTTGTCATTATCTAATCAATTGATTCATTCATTTAAAGTTTTATTAACTCACCATCATTTGACCATTTGGAAAATTCTAGGCTTACTCTGGAGTCAGGCAACGCACTGCTGCTGCTGCTGGAAAAACACAACAAAACCAACATTTAAAATCCAAAAAAGAGCTTAATCAGCTGTGATCAATTATAGAATAGATGATAATTCTAATTAAACATCCACTGTGAATGAGATCCCATCAGGACATACTTCACTGTTGTCTCCTTAGAGCTTTCTCCTGAGCACGGGATTACATCTGTCTCTGTGTATCTGAGAACAAAGATCAGGAAACATAGAAGGATAACAGCAAGTGAGACACATATCTAGCTTACGAATGCTGAAAAATAAAAAATAGTTTGACTTGACTTTGGATTTTGTAAGAAAACCATAATCCATGAATTAGTCACATTTTCTCTCAGTAAAGATCTTCTGTTTTAAGTTAAAGCCAACTTTTTAAGACAGCCAGCATTGTTCTTCACACCAAAACTAAACTCAAAACTCAAACATGCGGTAGAACTCAGTGTTGCTGCTGAGTTAAAGGATACTGCGCTCTGCCGTACTCCAGAGTATCATCTCCATCCACGTCCAGGTCTGCGTCGCTGTCTCGGCATTCTTTAGAAGTCGCGCTCACCAGCACTGCACCTGAGGACACATTTTCACAATCAAGCAAATGTTTTAACAACTGTGGTATGACGTCGCTTGTAAAAGGATATAGTAGAGACATGGTCAGTTCTGATTTCTAAGGTCAAAGAGAATTTAAAAATCACAAATGTGACGTTATGTTCCCTGCCTGCTCGTTTCTGTCAGTCAGCGTGTAACAAGTCTGCAGGTCAGAGATTCCTTCTCATGTAAAGGAAACCGTTACTTTCAATCTAACCTTCAAGGCATCCTGCTCCGCTGTAATCTGGACTGAAAAGTTCAGTGGTTTTTCAACTGTCACTCAGTCACATTATTCACCCTCCACTGAACAAGATAACACACATGGGTACCTCGATGGCACACACACACATATGACATATTACCTTTAAACCCCCCCACTATAGACGACATCTGCATCCTTCTCCTCTCATTCCACTCGTCCTGCAATGGCGCCAGGTCTGCTGAACCCTCCTAGAACACACACACACACACACACACACACACACACACACACACACACACACACATACACACATAAACATAAAGTACACAATATCACTGTCTCGGTGAATATGTGCATATGCCTCCCGTAGCCTCGAGCTACGTATCTGCTTCTGTGTTTTCATAGCTGTGAACCATCGCTGGCAGTGTTTTCACATGGATACACAGTGAACTGACAGTGACACTGATGCTACATGAACAATAGCAGTCAACAGTGGTGGTCGATTGCAGAAAAGATGAATCAAAGATTTTCATCTGTCTTCTTGGGGAAAAAAAAATAAAACACACACCTGTCCACCTTCGTGTTTCCTCCTCTTCAGCTTTCCGATCCTGACTGGGAACAGAGAATATAAAAGAAAAGGTTGAGATGGTGATAAAGGTACTTTAAAGTCAGGCCACAGTGACTTTAGCTGGTCCCTTTATGATTTTTCATAAACTTTTTATACAAACTTCCTTTAATTCCTGACTGCATGAATGAGGGGCCTGATCCCATGACATTTAGTGTAATTTTGTGTCTCAAAATCCAAATGTTTTTCATTTGATAGAAATATGTACTCCTCCCAGAGAAGAAAACATAGGGAAGTTAGACACAGGCAGTAGTTTGTGATGGAAGTCACACAGAGAAAAGTAAGGAACTTTATTGAGGGGAGTATTTTTGTTTGTTTTCCTTCTGGCTGAAGGTTGTCTGAATTTCTTTGGGAGATTAGGGGATGCTCTTTGTTTCTCATCCTAAATTTGTTTATATATTTTTTCAGTCTTCCTTCGCAATGTAGTTTACAGTTACATACATTTTTACATCAAAAAGACAACTTGTGTCATGGAAGTTCTGTCTCTGGTTCAGGGTTTTATTAATATGTACATTGGTAGTGTACATTAGAAGTTCCATTAAGATATTACGGTTTAATTGGGGTATAGAACAAGTTACTGACATAGTCCAGCTGTGCCTTTCCCTCATTCCTAGTGTTTCTGTTGTTTTCTTCTCAACATTGAAACATAACCTCTCCCCCCCTAATATTTTTTAATGCAAAGAATTATTTTAAATTTTCAGCAACTTTTTTATTCATTGTGACAAAACATTTTTTATTTCACAAAATTCAATGTTTTTTTTATGTGATACATGCTAAAATGGATTTTCACACTTTGGGTTTTGTTTTTTTTTTAGTAAATTTCACATTGAGACAGTGTAGACTAGTGATTCCCAACCAGAGGTAAAAGACTGGAGTAAATTTATAAAAAAACAAATATATATATATATATACGTATATATATATATATATATATATATATATATATATATATATATATATATATATATATATATACGTATATATATATATATATATATATATATATATACGTATATATATATATATACGTATATATATATATATATATATATATATATATATTAGTTTGGGATGAAAATTAACATAATATGTAACTAAAGGAATAGATGAATTGTTGAAACTTTGGTGATTGTTAAAAAAATAAAATAAAGACCAAGACTAATCTAAGTTTCAGGATCATTATGTGTTAAAATATTGCAATAACAACAATATACACCTTTCTTTAATGTGTGGCATTAAATTACATCCAGTTTAAATGAACATTTGGAACATGATGGGGATGAGCTCATCTGACAGCAACAACATTAAAAAATACCAACTTCTTTTGTTGATTGACATCTTTTTCTTTGTGAGTACAGTTTATATGTGAATGGCCTCGTAACACAATCACAGAATAAATCGACCACATTCACACACACACACACACACACACACACACACACACACACACACACACACACACACACACACACACACACACACACCTTCAAGTACAATTACACAAAAGAGCCAGAAAGCACAGATGCAGGCTTTACATATACAACAACTGCAGGATTTTTCAGCAGTGGATGCAAAACGTTCCTCCCGTCCCCATCCTGTCACCCTCCTCCCCCACTCTCCTCTTCGATATTAAAGTTAACATGGCAGAACACCAACTGCACCTCCTCTTCCACTGTGACCTGACTGACTGCAGATTGCAGAAGGGGACATTAAGTTTTAGGGCCCTCTAATTCCCGCTGGATGACAGTGGACCCCCGAGGAGGGACACACAGAGAGCTGGTGGCCGTGACCCGAGCGCCGCCATCCCAGCAAACATAATGAGGGTTAAAGAGATGGTCATAGATGAGGAAGAGCTCATCAAACAGAGAGAGAAGAGAGAGGGAAGAGAGAGAGAGAGAGAGAGAGAGAGAGAGAGAGAGAGAGAGAGAGAGAGAGAGAGACAGAGAGAGACAGAGAGAGAGAGAGGTTGATTAATCAACAGAGGAGCCCCCTCCTCCTCCTCCTCCCTTCTTCGTTTTCTTCCCTGACATGTATTTAGAAGCTCATTATGCTGTCCTGTTATAAGGCCCAATAAAGGCTAACAGACCTCGACAGCACTGGCAGTTTGAAGAGTCAGCTAAGAGCTGGAGAATCTCAGTGTTAATAATAACTGTAGTAAGATGTCTGTAGTGTCAGCCGCAGCTTTAAGAACGCTCTGCGAGTCTACATGTCTGTATCAGTGCAGAGACTCTATTATATCACTTTTAAAATAGTTAGATGGCTGCAGAACGTGTTGTAAAGAAAAAACTGAAACAGTTGTTTTACTACTATTTATCTATTAATGTATTGTTTAATTAATCTTTTTTGGTACCACTTGGAATATTTTATTATTAATAGTTTATTATTAAAGTTATTAAAAGTTGTATGTTATGGCTTTCTTAATTAATCATTTATATTAATAAGAACCACGTTGTAAAAAATTATGGTAAAACAATCCTTCATTAATGACATACTAACTTCATCCGACTGTGGCAAAAACATTTATCAACCATTGATAAAACCATTCGTCATATCTTATAAGGCCTTTATTAGAAAGCAATATTCTTTCTTTAAATTTAGAGACTGGAAGCAAAACTCAACAGCTGCTCATTCTAGTTAAACGTGATGATGTAAGAAGTGCTTCTCGGTGTGTCTTACCAGCTTGTGTGCAGTCTAGGTGGGCTCCTGCGCTGTGGGGGCGTAATGGGGCAGATTTGACGTAGCACCTGCACCAGCAGAGGTCATCGACTGTTAACATATCAAGAGGTCAAAGTTGAAAGGTTAATAGCTCCTCTGCTCGTGTGGGCGCTAGGCCGGTGTGAGATGGTGTGGGAAAAAGGGTGATATCTAAATCACTGGTGAGGGGTGACGGGACGGGGGGTGGGGGGGACGGGTGGTTGGACGAAACACATAACTGGTCGCATCAGTGTGAACAAAAGAAAATATAATGTTTTTTCAAAACTCTGAGTCCTTACTTCTGTTTCTTTTCTTTATTCAAAGCCATTTAAAACAGCAGACCTGACACAGTCTACCGTACTGAGCTTTGTCTAAACGACATCAGCTATGAAACACAACATTTAGTCCACTCTGCATGCATCAACGCACCATTTAGTCTTGTGTGTCTGTTGGCCCGGACACGGAGAAACGTCTGCAACAGTCACAAAGGACAACATCAGAATGTTTCATATTTTTCTCAAGTAGGATTTAAACAATATCTTTCATTCACATTTCTACTGGAATAAATGAACAGCAGTATAGTAGATAGCAGTATGATATTAACACAAGTGATATCTTTATTTCTTACTATAGTCACCTTTATTAGAGAGCAAAGATGGCAAATTCAGCAGCATTAATGTATGCTTTCCTCTTCAACTTATTATGCTTAATATCTACTGTTTGTACTATATTTACTTAATACTGCATTGTATTTTGTGGAATCACGAGTTTATAAAGCCCTTATGTTTTCAAGCTATATAAATAAAATTGATTTGACTTGACTCGTGAACCTTTTATTTATAAGTGATGTGGTGAGTTTATGCACAGCATTTGATCAATCCCAGTCCATAAAACTGGCACCACAACAGGAAGAAAAACAATGTTTTTATGCTGCTGCTAACTAGTTGTTCAGTGCTTTTATAGTGCCCGAATTGAAAGTATCAGTACACGTTTGAAAGTGACGTGTATAAAATACAGGAAAAAACGATTTAAAAAATTGCAATAATCCTAAATAGTATAAAAAACTGACAAGCATAAATTAACATGAATAATCTAAATATGAACTCTTGTTCTGGCTTATTACGCTTCTGTACACCTTTAGGAAAAGCAGGGTGCATTTATACATTTTTACTTTTAATTCTGAGCGCTAGTGGAAACACAAATATATATTGTTGCATGTTGCTCTGTGAATCTGAAACTCCTAATAATCTGATACTAGTTAGTTATCAACCTCACCTGGTATCGGTCGGAGTGGGCATCCTCAGATGTTCGAGGCGGCGAGGTGGGGCAACCTCCTTCGCGCTTGATATGAAGCGAGAGCGACAGAGACTGGACAGAAAAAGGAGAAAGAACAGAAAGTCAGAGAAACTATCACAGGTCCTGTGTTCTCTTTAAATGTAAGAGGATATCAACTTGTTTACCTTCGGCGTCCTTGTGAGGTGGTTGTGCTGCACTGGAGTGACACTGCAGAGAAAAGAGGAAAATCATACAAAAGCCTACAAGACACACACATGTACACACACAAGTCAACTACACTATGTTCCCATTACATTTACAAACACAATATTGTCTTTTAAATGTCATCTTGTGAATACCGTCTGCTTTTATCTTGTCTGAATTTGTGTCTGAGTCTGTGTATAACCTCATTTTACTCTTTCTCACTTTATGTCTATCACACAGATACTGTACACATGCACACACACTTACACACACACACACATACAGTGTCCCCGTGGGCCAAGTTCAATTTGAAACCATTACTGTCCACGGAGCGGTCGTTAAGCAGATTTGGAGTGTAATGTCTTTATTGGAGGAATCATTCTTCTGGTCTAAGCAGCAGGTAATGTGTCTGTGTGTGTGTGTGTGTGTGTGTGTGTGTGAGTGTGAGTGTGAGTGTGAGTGTGAGTGTGTGTGTGTGTGTGTCTGTGTGTGTGTGTGTGTGCACTCCTGGTCCTTGTGTGTATGTTTTACACTGCGAGTGTGTGTGTGCTTAGGGCTCAAAGCAGCCATTAGAAGGACATTATCCACCCGCTGTGTGATTGGTCGCCTCGAGGCCGGAGGCTGTAATATGAAATATGTAGGGAACAATGAGGCAGCTTGTAAACACTGCACGCAGGTGACAGAGGAGACAGGAGATACCACCTGGGGAAACTAAAAGGAATGGTGGGGAGGGGGGGATCCCTCTGGCTACAAAATCTGTCAACGTTTATTAACACCTGAAAGCTGAACAGAAATAGAAGGTCTAGGACGCAAAACAGGAATAAAATGACAAATGGATAACTGGAGGAAGTGAGAAGGAAAAATAAAATGGTTTGAGGTACGATGTGAAGACGTGATTCTCAACGGTGCCGATAAGAGGTTTTTGGATAAAACCACATAATGTTGAATAAAGACAGTGTAAGAAGATTCACTGAATTATAATGTGAATGGAGTGAGATCAGATCATGATACCTGATATGTATCTGGGCAAGTTCGGTCAACTCCTGCTCCATGTGTTCCTGCAGCTCTCCTGGTCGCAGAATCGCCTGGCAGACTGGACAAACTGGTGCCTGAGCGTCATAGAAACCCTTCACTTTGCCTAGATAATAAGGAGAGTGAGAGAGTTAAAAGAGATGTTAGAAGAAAAAGTGTATCAGCATTTTCCCATGATGGCGGTTGAATAGTCGTTTTTGCTTAGAAAGAATCCTAACTGAGTGACCTGAGATGATCAAAGTGGCAACCATGATAAGAGTTGTTTGAATTCTCTAAATGCTAAGGAAAGGTGCGTTAATGCTTCCTTTCTTATCACCTTTAGCATAGGATACACTGGACCATCCTTTACGAAAGAGAAGCAGATAATGTCATCCCACAATTCCTTGAGGCAGCCACATTTAAAGCGACACACCATTTGGCCATCAATAATGCTGTTTAATTGTACGCTAGGATAAATTGAAAACATCCTTCTTCGGAGGTGTGACTCTGTTTCAATCAGGGATCCTAACTTTCATACATTAATGAAGGACAATAGATAATACAAAAATATTTGTTTTATTAAATTCTTGAGCATTTTGCCCTCATTTGATAGTAGTCAGTTTTCAAAAAGGCCTAAAGCTGGACTTGAATTAGTGATCTTACTCTCTAGACCACCATGACACCTACTGTAGGATTTTTACAGTTGATAACAGCCTTCGCTGTGTGTGTGTTCAGTCGCCTATTTGTACTATTGACATACAGTGGCAGTGAGAGTAAAATAAGGTTACACACACATATAAACACATAGACGGACTGCTATGGCCCCCTGCTGTCAGTGTGTTGACATCATAGGCTGTCAATAGGAACATTACCCAGGAGGGCCACTCGGCCCATTGGGCCCCACTGATGGATTACTGCCATAAGCAGCCAGCTGGGAGCCTGAGGAGCTCTACTATATCAAGATTTTACCTAGTAGATGAGGTGATTTACTCCTGAAAGCCATCAATCACATGTAGAGAGCTAGTAGGCAAGATGCACCTAATTTCCATCACTGCACAGTCAATGGAAAACAAATGACAGAGCTGGCAATCACAATTTAATACGTTTTAATACAGAACATTACAAACAGATTAGTCTTTTTGACAGTTTCTCAGTTTCCCCTCAATGTGACTGACTGAACTTCCTTGAGGACCTTATTATCCGAACACCGGACTAACACTTTTCCCCAGCTCCACTCCAAATGACCAGCGACATGACAAGCTCAGATGTCTGTCGGCAAGTGCCGTCCCCTGACATCAGTTGAGCTATGAGCCTCCACAATGAGGAACCAAATAGGACAAAATGGCCTCTAAATAAAACATGGGTTGGAAAATAGAAAGTGGAGTCAGGTGTCCTTGGAAGAGTGACAGCTCTCCTGGTTTCACCCCTCTCGCTCTCTCTCTCTCTCTCGCTCTCTCTCTCGCTCTCTCTCTCTCTCTCTCTCCCTCTCTCTCTCTCCCTCTCTCTCTCCCTCTCTCTTGCCTTTTTTTGCATCCCCTCGCGGAAGTCTAAATGACTTTTCCCGACACGCATCGAACGTTCCCGGGCTTTCTGCGCTCTGCCGCCCGGAACATGCAGGCATCAGTAAACAATGAAATCTCTGGGCTGAAATTGAATTTATAACCACATTACCTGGACAGATAACGTCTCTGAATGGCGCCGCGATAAGAGCAATGGGATTTGATTTTCAGGTGTTTTATTGGTCCGCTTTTTGGATAAGCCCCCCTCCTCCGACTACAGCCTCTCCCCCACCCTTCACCTCTGTCCCACACAAACATCAGATTTAATTATGAGCGGGCATGTTTGGATATATGGATGAGTGTGTGCGTGTGTGTGTGTACATGCTTTTGCTGAAGCCTGACTCTGGGCTTGTGCTGCGCTCTCATAAGTGACAGTTGTTGGTTCATGACCACCTTTTTACACGTCTCCATCCCCCCCCGCTGCCCTCCGCCCCCGCCCACATAAACCCTGTCAGTATCAGTCAGCCTCAGCCCCTCTTCAGCCTGGGGGGTCTCAGACACACAACAGGGGGCTGTAAAACCTGCCTGTGGGGCTTGTTAACTGTTCCCTCACTACGGCAACTGGCTCGGATGGATTGGCCCTCTCTGGCTGGGCTGTGCTGAGTTTGACTGGCTCATCTCCAAATGGATTCACTGTGTCTCTGATTGTTTTCTTTTTTCTGTCTTTGTGTCTCGCCAGTTCAGGACCTTCTTTTCCTGGATGACTTGCATTTGTCCAGCTGTCATTTTCTCTCTTCGCGTCACTTACTGTTCCCACTTGGGAGGATGCTTCTTTGGCTATATTCAAGGCATAATTTAATTTTCAAAATTGACTACACTATTTTCACAATAAAATAAAAGCACCACTTTGGACTACAATGGTGTTTTATGTACAAGTGGAAAACCTTTCTGGGAGGAATCACACAGATGAGCATACACAAACATGCCTGAATACAATCTCTTATCTCCCCATGGATTTGAAGAGAACACACCCTTGGGGCAAATAAGCCATCAGAGCGCTGCGATATGTATGTGCCGTGTCTCCACTATCAAGAGCATCACAAGATAGTAAAGTTCATGTTCTGTAAATAAACAAGATCTCGTCCTTGTCCCCTATTGTATGATTGATGCTCAAATCCAGTTTCTGTTGTTCTGCATCAAGACGTGGACTGTGACTGTCCTGCGTTCAGTCCTCGCCACTGCAACAGAGAGATCAGAATCCCGCTGACAAATCCTTAAAGCTTCGAGTCCCCCCGAGGGCCTGGGTAATGGCCGATTCCAGCGCCCATATGACGGCTGCCAGTTCTGCTGATGCAGACGGAGCGGAGATGCCTAACGTGACCTTTAGTGAATGCCACATCACATCAGGCCTGGATGTCACCGGCTGACATTATGCTGGGGCATGAAAAGGCTGTTCTGCAGGGGAGACATGGTGACGAACGTCCCCCCGGTGACAAACCTGTGGACGTGGTATAATTCTGATTGACGTGAGGAGGATTGGACGGCTTTGAATGGCAGGGGACGTACAAGCGAGCATCCAGGGGAGCTTGTGGAGGATGTGGCGCTTGTTTTGTGTTGGCTGGGTCTGTTTTTCTGTATGTTCACTGGCAATAAAGTGCTGAGACAACTCACTCCAACTTGCATCATTATCCCAATCATCAAACAATTCTCTAAGCACATCAGAAATCCCTCTATAAAGTCATAACAAGCACAGACTCTATATAACCAGTAGACATGTAGAGATTGGCGGGGGGAGTAAAGTTAACGCTTGGCGGCTAACACTGCAGTGGTGGGTTGTGTAGGCAGGTCCTTGGCACACTTTCAGAGGAGATGGAGGGCTATAAAAGCCATTGGCTCCTGCCACACCTGTACCCCACCCTATCCCGCGGCCTGCTTCCTATTTAAAAGCATCACATGCAGGATATTAGTCAGGGTTTTTTGCCGTCTGTGAGGTAGAACTAACCTCTGAAGCGGAGGGGGGAGAGGGGAAAGTATGCAGGCCGCCGTTTGTTTTTTATTGGGGAAATAATGGCCTATTGAGAGGTTGGGTATTTAATGAGCAACATAATAGGCCCTGTAGTAACACATCTGCTATGAGCAGAGTCATTTCCTCAGCTTTCAAAGGCTGCTGCTCCAGCCTTTGAAAAAGCAAGTTTAGTTGCCTTTGACTTAGTACTTCTAGATATCTGCTTTTTATTAATTGCAGAATTGCTACACCGGTAATACACGAACTACAAGTGTGCTGCTCAGATCCATGTTCAATCCTAACCACATTCAACGGCCGATGAAGACACACTCCCTCTCCTGGCTTGACCTCAAATCTCTCACTGTCCAATCTAATTCCAGCATCCTTCAAAAATATCCCTCCTACTCTGCAATCAATTGTGTTTAATGTATTAAAGACACTCACCAGAACCACCGCAACCTTTGGCCCTTACACAAATCAATGCCTCGTTAGACCACTAATGATCATTCATTGACTAATAAGATCTGTATCAACCTCTTGTAGAACATTGATTGGC
Source organism: Cebidichthys violaceus (assembly GCF_023349555.1). Lineage (NCBI taxonomy): Eukaryota > Metazoa > Chordata > Actinopteri > Perciformes > Stichaeidae > Cebidichthys > Cebidichthys violaceus. Next base: position 2,981,275 of record NW_027176296.1, on the reverse strand, counting down.
CTTTGCCCTCTGTAGTGCTCTGTGCATTATGTGGACAACGGGAGATGGCAGTTGTAACTCCTGGGGAGTCAGATGATGAAAAAGCTCCTGGTGGGAATGAACAGAAATCCTAAACTCCAAATAGACTCATTCTGAAGCACCTCAGGCCAAATCCCTTTTCTCCTGCCCTACAGATCAATGGACATAACCTCTCTGACCACAAGTCAATCAGCGCACAAACCCCCAATTTCTCTCATTCTTTCTCTCTCTCATCTTCTCCATTAGTCATCACAATTGTTCCATCAGGTGCGGGCGTGGCCCAGCATGTATGTGTCCAATCTTCTCCCTGATGGAGAGTGGACTGGGTAGCTGTGCGACTGTGTCCCTGTGACCATATTTCCCTTCTCAGGACCTGAGGGCAAAGATCGAACCCTGCCTCTGCTTCGCTCCAACCAATCAATCTGGCCCTCATTGAGATGCATGGCTCAATGATCTTTGATAGTGACTTACAGATTGGAGAGAGGGAGTGGAAGTCAGGGGGGAAAGTTAGGACTGTCCTTGGGTATTTGCGGTAATATGAGGCTACTTACAAGCCACATCATGGGGGAATATCTGCAGGTCTATTTGAAGACTGAAATATCCAAAAAACATCAAGTCTGCTGATTCATGGTAGCTGCAGAGCTTATGATTGCCAATTGTGTCCTTTTTTTTCTTTTACAACATTGATGAAGTCAAGAGGTCTTTACAGGTCCGGTTGGTTCTCTGAAACCTAAACAAGTCCATGTTATAATCAGCCTAACTAGATCAGATAAGGTCCCAATTTATTGTTGCAGGTTTAGGGTCTGTGTTTCTACCTTAGTGGGTCCCAGCAAACTCCCTATCAGCAGAGGAGAGATGGTGTGTGAACCTTGGAGAAATGGGGAAAATGGCCAACATGAGAAAGAAGAGAATAAGTACTGGTAAAAGGAGGTTAATATCTTTTTTGAAAACAATTGACAAAGATGTGCTGTTCTGTCTTTATTTGTGTCTGTTCAGGTCCTGTTTGGGCATTGTGAAACAGGCCGGATTATTCTCAAGCCCTCTGGTTTCTCTGAGATCCAGTCTTTTTTTTTTTTAAGTTCGGGTAAGTTTCCACGCAGGTCCAAACTCATGGAACCATGAGGACGTCTACCTAGCTTACCCCTACCTAGTTCGGGGCCCACCAGGAACCTTTGTTGCATGTCTTTCCCCGTCTCTCTCTCCTTATTCATACTCTCATCTATCTACCATTAGCAGTTATGATCCTCCAAAAGCTGAGATGTATTCGAGCTCAGACTCTGGGCAGCAAATGCCAAATCCAGACTTTGACATCCATTTGCTGACTGCTGTCTGTCAAAGTCAGTGCTGCCGTGTTGGATCAAGAAGCCACTGACAGCGGACAGCAATAGAGATGTTCACCGGTGGCCTGTCACTCAGTCTGATGCCATCAACCTGCAGTCGCTAGACAGACTGAAATATACAGAGATCCAGCACTGTCATACTACATCACACTGTCATGACTTGAACCTCTCTCAACATACTTCAGGCAATCAATTGCCATAATCGGTTTAACTTGAGTTCATTTTTGCCAGGAGGGAAAAGTTCTTTCCTCAGTCGCATTATACATTTTCATCCCATTTGAGTGATTATACAGTCTTGTAAGGTTTTAAAACTATCGACCACAATTGGATTTGGTAAACCAAAAAGTAGTGAAAACACAATGGTGCTTCTATTAGCTCCTGAACAGTTGCCATTTTCAGAAAACGGCGACATCCACGCCCCGCTTGTTAACAATTTGAGCAGCAATGAACCCACTGCCAAAATTTGTGGGATTTCAATGAGTGCCTTCCTCTGAAAGTAAGTAACTCATGAAGTCATGTGTAAGCCTGCTGTGAGCTATTTATATTTCATGTACCGGCGTGATTGCTGCAATATATTTCCTTTTCCTGTATGTCTGTGTGGGTTGAAGCAAACATGTCGATTTAAAACTATACATTACTCCGAGAGAGATAGAGAGTGAGAGTGAGAGTGAAAGTAAGAAACATCAAGAAGCTAATAGACAGATCACAATCCCTCATTAGAGGCTCATTAGATTGGCTCCAAAAATACAGATCACTATTAGCCGGACCGCTGGTTAATACACATTAATACTCTCTTGTGTCTCTCTCTCTCTCTCTCTCTCTCTCTCTCTCTCTCTCTCTCCCTTATTATTCCATCGTCTCCTCATCACTTCTCTCTCATTTTCTTTTCCCCTCTCGCTCTTTCTCCCAATTAGTGGTTAATAAGGAGAAAATGAGAGGATCGCTCCGTTGCTTGCATCAAGTACTCAACTTTTCTAAACAGTCTTGGACAAACAGTGTGTCACTGTGTGTTGAACTCACTGAAGAGTTTAATTGTAGCAGAACTCATCAGTGGACTACAACTGTACAGACTATAACAATTAATTCTGACTATATAATTGTTCAGTTGGGACCATTTTCTTACAGCAGTGTCCAAAACAGAGAGCTCTTCTCTTGCATGCTGTAACTTACAATGCTTTAGTTTTTGCCTGGTTCTCCTTCGGTGAGGGATTTTTTTATATTTCCCAAAATATACTCCCCAGAGATCACGCCTGAGCTTTTTGCATTAGGTAGGCGACTGTGGTGCCAACTCTGACACATTCAGCGCTGTAGGCACACGAACCAGGTTCTCTGTCGCATGCTCTTAAACTCCCTAAACAAACATCACGGCGCCGTTTTGGCAATTTAAAAACAGCGAGACTCAATAAAAGAAAGTGAGCTCCTTGAACACATCCACTAACAGTCGATGTTTGGTTTTTTTAGAAAGGGAAAACAGTGGATTTACTGCGTTCTTGCTGCTGCGATCAGGTGCACAAGGCACATTCTGTAAATTTAAATGAGGTTCCCAGATGGTGGTGAGAGGTTTAAAGTAAAGTTATTTGCATACATCTCAACACAACAATCTCAACATAAGACGTATCATTATGACTCCAAATGAGTTTGCTGTGAAAAAAGAAAGGAGTAGAAAGAAGGAACGTATTAAAAGAAAGGGAGAGGAAAAAGAGAGGAATGACAAATTTTATTACAACACCAGAACCACCTTAAGTAAAGCATTAAACCAGGTTTGCTCTATAGGAAAATGAGGATTTTAGGACAATTTGGTCCCCTTTCATTCTTTTTCTTTTCTTCAAAATCATAAAATGTATGTACTTTTCTTGTGATTTGTTTGGTCAGCTTGTACATTCTTCACTATGTTAACTATGTGTACTTGTGGGTTCTCCATGCTCTGAGTGCTGTTGTACTGGCTTCATTTCATGGAAAACTGCCCCAACTGCGGGAACACAAACACAATTACAATAAAAACACATTTGACAAATAAAAGAAAGGAATGAGAGAGAAGAGGAAGGAAATACAGAGAGCAGAGAACAGTAACACCCAAAATAAGAGCAAGCAACACAGTGAGAGCCTTACTACTCCTACTTAAAAGTTTTTATTATAGCAGTGCTTCTCTGTGTTTTGCCAGAAATCCATAAGAATAATAAAAAAAACACTGCCACTCAAAAAATGCCAGAAAAAGCAAGGTATCTCATTTCATGTTTTGAACTACATTTTCCTTTTCAGATGATAATTTGGGACAGCTGACACACACCGTCATGCTCTACCAAAGAAAACACAGCCACCTGCTACCCCTCACACACCTGTCCCACATACATTTTGTGCAGTGCAGGTGAGCGTGGAAGCCTTTACCATTAGGGACACACTAACACACTTCAAACAAAATCAAAATTGTTGTGTTCCCTCTGGAGGAAACATGCCGGGTTTAAAGCCCCGCATCGGGTCTTAATCGCAGTGGTAGCAGGCCTCCAGTCAGAACTTTCCGGACACCGCACCGCAGCGTCCCTCCCTTCAGACTCATGAGCGGGCATCATCACAGATAACCCATCTGTCTCCCCCTCTCCTCCAGATAACATCTGATACTGTCAGAAACAGTGTTGACTGCTGCTGGTACGAGAGGACCACAAGCACCTGGCGCTCTGTGATACACCTGTGTTTGGGTTAGTCACACTTCCCAAATGATGTTATTGTGTCTGCCTGGATGAGCAAACAATTATGGCAGATGACGATGGTTTTATCTTCAAATAGTGGAAAGATACAGCTGATTGAGCAGCTTATCTTCAGTAACCCACACACAAAAGAAAGAGGAATCGGGCCATTTAAAGCCCTTAGCTTTGAAGATTACTTCATATTTAAAAGGTGAAGAAATCTTGGAGGAATTTTTTTTTTCTAAATATCTAGGAAAGCTCTTGTGTACAAATTATTATTTTCAGCAGATGTTTTTATTCTCCTCAGATTTACATTATATGGACAGATATACAATGTATATGATTCATATAAACATATGAACATTTTATGAAACTTTCTTATCGCTGCCTACATTTTCTGTCGATTTTAAGGATGTTACAGTAATATAACTGCAAGAACTCATTTGTAATCTCTTTTTCATGTGATCCAGAGTGTGACGGCCCCGAAAGATGACAGATCACAGACTTTCAATTCAATTCAACCTGAGCCGTACAGTAGAACTAACTACATCAACAGAAATGTAACATTATAAACTTCACAAAGTAAAATATTTGTTGCAGGTCTGTTGTGTTGAATTCAATAATATTGTAAACATGTTTAAGTTATTGTGTCCCCCTCAATTATACCTAAAAAATGTTTCAAGTAAATTGCCTAAATGTTGAAATCTATTGTGTGGTTTAAGCGTTACACTGCAAACAAAGGTGAGCAGTAAATAATGCCTTTATGGTTGTTTTCTTTTGAGTACAAAGGGCATCTCTGCATGTTGTGTGTGGTATCCCAGCACCAGACTGACTCCACTCGACCCTGAAAGCTTGTTGAGAGAAAGATATATTGAGCTTTAATACAAAACTCTCAAGTGGAGGGACGACCCTCCACATCAGACTAGAAATCACTGTTGTGATAGTTTTATTATGTGTGTGTGTGTGTGTGTGTGTGTGCGTGTGTGTGTGTGTGTGTGTGTTGTGTGTGTGTGTGTGTGTAGATAGATTTGTCAAAGAGCAAGTGTGAAGTGAAACTAAGTGTGAACATGCACACATTGTATTGGTTTGTGTGTGTGTGAGAGAGAAATGTGTGCATGTGCTCATGTTTGTATCATTTACACACTTGGACTGTGCAGCCCCGGTGAGCGCAGCGCAGTGTGAGCCCCCGTCGATACGCCCCTCCGATCTCCCCTGTCAGCAAACACAGGAGAACAAAGAGGCCTGTGGCAGCGCCAGCGGGTATAGATCTTCTCTCCTGTGTTCTCGCTCAGCGGGGTCACACAGGAGCCGCTCACAGTTCAATCTCCTCTACTTGACTGATCAGGAGCTTTGAGACGCTGCTAATGAGACTGGACCCTCTCCAGTCTGCGGGACCCTGAACCAGCCCACCCAGAGCAAAACCACATAGAGTCCAGGAGTCCAGTCAGATACAAGCAGCTATTTCAAACTGTGATTCAGGTTGAAACTAATTAAAAGCAATAATTGGTTATACACAGTATGGGTTAAAGCCCCTTTTAGTCAAGATGTACTTAGTACAGAGATGCTGTTTCAGTGCGTGTGATATGGATTTTACACTAAAATATGTATCTCAAAGGAAAAAGAGCAGTACATTTAGACTACCCTAAAGTAAAATACCCTATCGTATTTATTTTCAATATTAAAACATATGTCGTTATATGAAAAATACTATGGATCACCACGATAGAATTAAAATACTGAACACAAACACGTTTTAAACAGGTTTGACTGAAATGTATTATTTTTTTATTTTTAAGAGCGTAATATGCGTATTTTCCAGGCGGGATTTAAGCTAATCATATTTTGGTTGGCTATCCGAAAGGAAAAAAAATTTGAAATTAAAAAAATATGGATTTGTAGAATGGACATGTTTCTGACAACAGTATATTTATACTTTACAAGACATTAAAGTTTCCTCTTAAACCCACATTATGCAAAAAAATCATAAAACATCATTATAATCAGTTCAGGTCAAAGGAAAATTATGGAAAAGATGCTACAAAAGGCAATTAGACACCTGTTTCCAATCCAAAACTTAAAAATTATATTGAAGTTTTAAAAACAGGTCACTGCACTGGGAACTTGTTAGATGATCCCACTGGTGACATTTCAGGTCGCTTACTGAAATGGATTATCATGGTGGATATGTTACAGTGTTGAAGCTGCTGTGTGACTTTTCTTTTGTGAAACTCTGCTACAGCAACATAGCAACTTGATGTGCTATAATGGTGTCATTTGCATTGAAACAATCCACAGCATGTATCCCATCATCATTCAGTGATTGATTTGTAATTGCACTAATAGGGTCACGACCGAGACAATAGGATGTGTGAGGCAGAGTCCCTGCTCTTACTCAGCTCAGCCTCACAGACTCGCAGCGGGCCTGCTGAGCGCTGCCTGTGTGGTCTGTGGGGACAATTAGCACAATCTCCATACTAATGGCAGCCTGTAATGGACACTGCTGAGTCTGCCAGCCACTGTGTGTGTGTGTGCGTGTGTGTGTGTGTGTGTGTGTGTGTGTTTGCATATTATGCATGTGTGTGTGAGGGAATGTTTGCATATGCGCATATCCTTCAGTGGGAGTGCCTTCCTGTGTGTAGTTGAGCGTCTGCCTGCCCTTTGGTGTGTGTGTACCTGTGTTAAGTGCACACCGAGTTCCTGTATTTATGTATTTATGTGTGTGTGTGTGTCTGCCTTACAAGTGAGTGTGTAAGTAGCCGGTAGCCTGAATTTTACTGAGGTGACCCCCCCCACCACCAGCACCCCCTTTGCTGGCGGCTCTAACCCTGATCCACGGCCACTCATTAGCACCATAATAAAGAGTTGAGACGACACGTAAAAGGTTATATACTGCTGGACTGCTGTTTTCCTATCAATTATCAGGCCTGTGATTTATGGCCCAGACTCAATGCTATTCTCTGAGGAGAATTGGGAGAGTGTTTACACCCCTGCACAGCGGGGTGAAGGGTCAATCCTGGAAAACTTTGACCTTTAAGGCAGCGGTGCACCGGCACTGATGGGAGTTTGTGAACAGCACTGGAAGTGACTAAATCGATAAGTGGATCTTTAAGGATGCATGTGTAAGTAATCTGTACTGTTTCCTGTGCTTTAACATGTTTGAACTGTCACATGCGCATACTATAAATAACTTTCTCTCTAAGAGTCTAAATGTGCTGCTATAAAGGAAACTATTGATTGTCAATTTTATAGGGAGAGGAGAAAATGAGTCCATACTCCAATATTTTCAGGCTTTCACCCAGAAACTCTGCAGTTCCATAAAGATGTCTTCCTTTTATTCAATTTCAAAAACTTTGCAAAAAAAAAAAAAATTGATAATCTACAATGGCTGCCAATCCTGCTTAAGAAGCAACTGAATAATGTCAGGACGTCATGTATTTGGGAAGTAAAGCTATCGCGCCTGGCATGCCTTTGACGTGCTTTTGTCAAGCTCCTCCACAGCTGGGAGACTTGCAGCAAGCACAAGTGACATGCTGTAATGAGGTCTGTGTGTGACACAAGGCACATATATATATATATATATATATATATACACATCTACATATATACATATATGTGTACGTAAGTGTACGATAGTTGTGGTCTTGCTGTCTGGGTGTGCTGCTCCTCAGCAGCATGTGTTTAACCCCAGCGTTTGGCCTCCCTGCCCTCTCTATCTGCCCGACTGATTTGTTAGACTCCGGGGACAGAACGGAGGCTGTGCGTGTTCGTGTGCGTGTACGTGTGCGTGTGCATGTGCGTGTGTCATTTCTGTGATTCACTCTACAGACATAACCCCTCTGCCATTACGCCAATCCTTTACTATACATATACACACACACACACACACACCCACACCCACACCCACACCAGGTCTTTGATGTGAGATCAGAGGCAGCTGTGATGCAAGTCGATCAGGTGCGTAGAGAGAAGTAGAAAGAGGGAAAACGGAACGAAGAGAAGAAGGAAAGATGGCCTCTGTTAAAACAAGGCTGTTGTTTTAACGACCCCTGGGCCCTGCACTCATTATGACCCTCTCTCTTTCTCTCTATCTGTCTGTCTGTCTGTCTTTGTCTTTCTCAGCACACTCAAGCCTCCCTCTCTCTCTCTTTACACACAGGCAGTGCTGTTCGATCACAGTAGGCGACGCAGCGACTACAAGATGTGCTGTGACTCATGTTTCGGCAGAACATTCTGTTGACCGTCAAACAGGTGCTGATGGTCACCACAAAAAAGACCCCCACTCACACACACCCACATACAGATTTCGCCACGCTACTGTAAAAGCCTACTGCCAGACTTGTAGAAATCCTGTCTGTCTCCGACAAGCCGTGTGGTCCACAGCCTGACACTCTGAAACATTTGAAGATCCTTTGGCCTGCATGGAGGCCATAACACGCACAGATACACACACTCCATCCGCAAATACACATGACGTATTAAGACAACACGTAAATCTAACAACATGGGGAAAAAAACGTACATGTTCCCTCTCTCCAGCACTTATAAGATGAAGGGAAGGAGGTAAAAAGCCAAGAAGAGTTTCCCCTCCCGCCAGGATGAAAGCCTCTTTTACTTGGTAGAACATTAGGAGAACAAACTACCATCACAACAGGAGGGGAAACAGTCAACCGCGGCGTACTCTCACATCAAACACAACCACCATTAATATTGTAATGTTTCCTCCCAGAGTGTTTGATATCAAGAACAAGACTACCAGTGTGGCCAGTACAATGTCACGTATTTGGGAAATTGTAGCTTTAAAAACAGAATGAACTCAGTATGCGATGACATCAGGTAACAATAAATGAGGAACCAAGAGTTTAGCATCTTGACTTTCACTGTTCTTTTATTGTCTTTTTTTAATGATCAAATGGTTTCTGGAAGGATTAATCAAAGCTGGTTTAAACTTGATTAAAGATGAAATACACTCAAATCAACTGTACTTTTTTATACAAAACAATATTGTAAGTTGTCATGATTTCATGAAATACTTTAGTATGAGTTCACTTTGGATGCTTGTTTGTTTCGTCTTTTTCCTTCTTTCTTTCTATCGGCCAACACCTTCTTATTACTACATTACTTCAGTTTTCTTTCTAAAGTTTGTTCGTGACAGATCACAACGACACAAAATCCCTAACAAAAGGAAAACAAAAAAACTAGGCATAAGCATATGGTGAGTGCGACTGTTGATGCATGGAGTGCACACGCAAGTCCGCCTGATAAGGAGTATACACCCTGGGAATAATAGCGGGCAGCGGATACTATATGTGTATTCATGAGCATCGAGTGGTTGCTATTGATCTCCTGTGGCCTGCCAGTGGGATGTAAACACTGTGTCTTTCAGCAGGAAGCTCCACTCAATACGAGCAGCCGTCAACGACTGCTACACAGAAAACACAGCGCACAGACGGCCTCCCTGTTATCAAATCAGCACACACAGCTAGAGTATATGGCCTGGTATGTGTGTGTCTGTGTGTGTGTATGTGAGGGAGAAACATGTCAATATACCGTACAAACCTATATGCACAAATAAGTGTATAAAAAGTATACAAACATGCACCGCTGGTGGGTGAAAACCGTGTAACAGCATAATTGTGATAATTTTACTGATTTAATGACAGAATGAAAACAAGCTCCTGACAGCAGTAATATACTAAGATCTAACTCACATCAATCTAAACGTGTGCCCGCATGCAAACACTGCGCACACAAAGCATGTAAGCTGTGTCTGGAACGAGCTCAAAGCCTTCAAACTTCACCACTGAGATAATCCATGTGCCAAATCTAAGATGAATCTATGTAATATTGATTCTGTTCGGGCGGCGCACTAGTCCGCTAACAACCCATGAATAACCGACCGCAGAGGACACTTACACTCTGAGCGCATCTGGTGGAGAATCCTCAATGTGTGTTACACTTACATGTTTCCCCCCTATTAACTTCCTGCAGGATTTCTTTACGCTCGGGTGAAGATTTGGCGAGTCTCTCAGCGCCTTCTCGTCCAAGCGTTAAATGTTAAATATCGGTAGTCACATTCATTACTGGTCTATTTAAGCTCTCATGTTTCGCTACTCCAAAGTGGACACACGCAGACTCACACAGCTGATACACACGTAAATGATACCACTCACATTAATTGTGCATGTACAGTATGCTTTACTGTTGATGAGAATGATGCTAAAAACAACAAGTCAGGAGACTGAATTTTAATTTGTGGCTGTGTGAATCTGTTTGTAATCTAGTTGTATGCTAGCTAATACAAATTGAGAACATGTCTGATCAAATGTTACAACTGACACTGTAAAGTTTTGCATTGGCGTGGTCAGCAGAGAGGCTTTTTCACCAAATTTGCAATAATAATTTCCTTTCTCGTTCATTTTGACATGTTTCACTAATCAAGAAAATCTGTATATTTGTGGCGACTCGTGCGTGAGCATGCAAGAGGCGTACAGGCTTTACTGCAATTTGCGGGCGACAAACATTTTTGAAACAGGATTTGCGATGTAAACAGTGTTCACAATTCCCTTCCACAAAACTGGCTCCTGCCCAGTCCAGTTATTTGTTACAGTAGAGAAAATATAAGTGAGAAGCCTGTACTAAATATGTGAATTCACTGATACAATAGGCAATACTGTCAGTTGGACAACAGTTGACTTTTTGTTTGGTAGTCTTTGCGGATCTCTTTGTCTACTTTGCAGGTGAAGGTTTTCACTTTTCTGACAGCCATAGGACTTTAGCATTTAACAAGTATCACAACACAGCAGCTCTCAAACATCTGGTTCCAGTTATCACAGTTCTAACTCAGCTTTGCCACCACTGTAAGATACAGACACACACACACACACACACACACACACACACACACACACACACACACACACACACACACACACACACACACACACACACACACACACACACACACCACTCCGTCAGCGTCTGGCCATGGTGTGTTTGCCACTGAACTCCTCTGGTTTCCCCAACTCCTGTTTATGGTAAAGGGCCATTTTAGTTCCAGCTCAGGCCTGCGGTGGAAAGCATCTCCCTGAGGAAAATAAGCATGATTCGCTCCAGTGAAGACATCTGCCCTTTGAAAGCGAGAGTAGCTGTTTGAACAGCTGTCAGAGCACACCGTGCGTCTCAGACATTCCCTGATAAAACAGAGGCAAGTCTGGGAGGGAAAATCGACAGAAGACAGACACTAAATGGACAGAAGGAGATGTCCACTGGCAGTGATGGGAGGAGGTGCCCTACCTGCATGTTGTGTTGAAAGGGAAACGTGAGAGCAACCACAGCACTTGGTCACCTGTGTTCAGTACTGGAGACTATGAGGCATGTCAGAGGGCAGCCGACATAAGCGTCAGCATTTCATTCCAGGGTCAAAAATACTGACACAAAGTGTAACTGACCAACTCCAGCTTTGAGGACAGTGCCTTGCTTAAAGGGCAGCGTCAGGCATATTCCTAACACCTGACATTGAGACTGAAGCACTTGGAGGAAGCCCATACAGACATGGGGAGAACACGTAACCCAACGCAGAAGGTCATTTCTATTATAAAGAAAACTTTAAAAGTATTAAAGTAGGTTTTTATGGTTTAGTTTGTACTTCAGTGAGTATTTCCATTGCCATCGCTGCAGCAGTATGCGAGCAGTAGACACACTCTCACTACCAGAGAAGATTTCAAGCTTAACAGTTAAGACTTTTGGTCCTGAAGTGACTGTCTGTTACCCAGTCAAGAGGAACAAGTGTATGTCAGACTTAGAAAAGTGCTGGGAGCTCAATTGCATTAAAGCTCTTAGTTTGCCTGAGCTCCAATCTAATTGGATAAAGCTGGAAAAGCAGCTTCCAATGTGCACGAATCCATTTTTTTTTCCAAACTCATTTTTTTGGAGGAGAGATGCTCCCCATGTTCTCTTCCTCCCCGTCTTTTGTCCTTGTCAACATTCCCCAAATGAGATTCCCAAAATCAGGAGGTGAGGGGAGCACGCATGCACGAGTGCACAGAGCAAACATTGTCAGACAGACACACCTCTCACGCCAGCATGCTGGCTGGCATCTCTTTCCTTTCCCGTCCTTATTAAAATTCCATATTGAGATTCCTTCCTGCCACTCCGCCTCCCTGGCCCTGTCACTCAGCCACCAACCAGCGACAAAATCAGCAAGTTTCAACAAAGACACACATATGCACACACGGCACACAATCCAAACTTTTCTTAAGACAACTCGTCCCTGCTCCCGCCCTTTATGTGTGGGATGAAAGTTTCCTTTAGGTGATATGTATGAAAGCGCGTATCAGCGTCGCCCCCTCCTGCCTTCGCCCCTCTCCATCTCTGCCCCCCCCCCCCCCCCTCACCCCCCACCCTTCTCATTGTCATTATTTTCAATGGTGTTCCCCTCTGATCTGCCGGGTGCTCTCTCTCCTCTCTCTGTCTTTCTCTGGTCCCTTTCATCTGTCAGGCGCTTCTCTTGGCGACCGCCACTGAGGGGGTTTGATTTCCCATCATGCCTAGCATTGCCTCCCTGACTCCGGCTCCCTCTCTCCCCACCCCCTCTCCCTCTGAGGCGAGTGTTGTGCCCCCGCGTCGTTGGGCAATTATCCCCGGGAGTAATGAGGAGCGGCTCTCCCTCCACGGCGCATTGACTGACACCTCTCCCACTCATTTGTCAACAAATCAGACGGCTGGTGTGGGCGGCCATATTGAGCTGAGGGTTGTCGTTGGGAAGCTGAGGCTGAGGCGCATCGCCGCATCTCTCTCTCTCTCTCTCTCTCTCTCTCTCTCTCTGTCTTTCTCTCCCTCTGTCTTTTTCTCTATCCTCCTCCATCCCTTCCCCTCTATCTCTGCCACCTCGTTATCTCTGACAGGGTGTCATTCGTTCCAACTCTCACTCCTCCTGTGTCAACCCTCCACACGCTCCGATGTATTTGTGTTTCTCAGCCGCCAAGAAAAGTCTGACTTCCAATAGGCCTAATGGTCATATGTGGCTAATGATCACTAAGCTGAATAAGTGACACTATTCAATTTATTTGTGTCAAAGTCAGTCACAGCCAGTCGCTGTAAACACTTTGTCCAACTACGATAAAGACTAGAGTGCAAAAGGGAAAATATTTTCAGATACGTCTTTACTCACAACGGCTCCTTTCAATTTGTCACCATTAGTCGATGCAGCTGTAGAGGGTATGTAAATCTCACCTGCCATGTCATGTCAGGGTGAGCAAGGTGTTTGATGTGCCAATTAAACTCGGTATGTTTCACTGCATTCTTTAAAGGTGTGAGATCAGTGACTGTGTGAGCTTTAGATGTGTACATAGATGTGTCTGTGAGTCGAGTGTGTACTCACAGTGCTCTTTGCGCTCCTCCGGGCTCGATGATGCCTCTCCATCAGACAGCAGGCCGGACATGGAGAACAGCTTCCTCCCCGAGTCCTCCCCAGCTTTGAGGGAGCCGCCCGGGGAGCCGAAGTCAAACTCCTTCCCCTCCACCTCCGGGAAGCAGCTTTTCAGCCTCTTGGCAGGGGTGAAAGCTGAATGGTAAAGCCCTGACTCCCGCTCCTCTTGCGGGCAGGAGAAGGGTCGGAAGGCGCCCACCCCGCTGTGGTTGAGCATGCTCAGGGTTGAGCAGTCCAGGTTTGGTGGTGTGAACTGTGGGTGCAGGTGGAGCAGGGAGGCTGGGAAGTCTCGGGAGGGAAAGGTGCCTGACATGGGGCCCTGGCGCTGATACATGGAGGTGAAGGTGTAAGAGGCCGAGGGGAAAGGGAGGTGGAGGTCCTTCTCCACGGAGGCTGGGACACCGAAGGGCCTGGGCGCCTGGCAGGGGACAGAGGCGTCTCGGCCGGCCTCGGCAGTGGAGGCGAGCACCATCAGGGCGGGGGAGGCCAGTGGAGCTGGCAGGTAAGAGGAGCTGTCCATCTTGAAGGGGCGGTGGAGGTCCATTCACCTCCCTGTTGGTGGTCCTGAGGAGAGGGAGAGGAGAGGACACAGAGTCAGAGAAGAGTGCTGAGGTGTAAAAAGCTGAGCTACAACACAAACACATACAAGAACACGAAAATAAATTATAAATCGTTAAATATTTAAATCCTTTTTTTCTTCCATACAAAAAGACATACAGAAAAAAATATTTTTTGTACCATTGCTGGATTGTAATAATTAATTTGACCTCTCTTGGAAGAAATCATTTTTACAAGTTCACAGGGAATTTCTTTATAATCCTCAATGCCAAAAAAACACACCCAGTTGCAACTCTAGAGGCATTTTTACAACTACAGTTTTGGACTAATTTCAACAGAAAAGTGTTGGAGGAGGCCTTCTGTGCCTGTAAATAATTACGATGGAATAAATTGACAATAAAACACACGTAACCAAAGCCTAAAAGCTCAATTTGATAGTAAGGTATAAGCAATTAAATTTGGGAAATCGTTCCAAAACGTAAAAAAACAAAACATTTTTTCTCTGTGTAATAAATGAATTGTCTTAGTAAATCAATACATTGTCTGTTTTTGTCCAATACAATAAATTGTGAGGTGGGACTTTTTAAGTAGAAAAAGCATCCCGGAATAGAAGTGTTTTAACATTTCTGTTCTAAAATGTGAACTGCACAATAACATCAAAGGATAAACAGAGTTGAATTAATTGCAGCCAATTCAAAATATTACGAAATAACAATATATTAAAGGCAGAAAAAAACAGCTTCATCAACTAATTAGCTCGTTCCCTGTTTCTTAAACTGGAATGTAATTAATATAATTACTTATTGGGAAAGGCCGAAATAAGAAAGTTAACTTAGAGCACTGATTCTCCTCAGTGAACTACTTTCTTTTTTAGTTAATGAATTGTTAAATTAACCAGAATGAGAATGAAAGTTTGCGCGCTTCAGTGACAGACTAAATCCACTCAAAACACTTTACCTGAACAATTTGAAAACAGTGACTTTTTACATAATCTAAAAGCGCAAAGGTCAAGTTTTGACCCTGTTTTATTCGAAGCATTCAAAAAGTCTTTACCTCGTTTCTAACCCGAGAACAGTTTTCCAGCCGAAGCGCACAAGTTCCCTCACTTCAAAAAAAATAAAAAACTACGACAAAGCTTCACAGCCGACAGAACACATGGCAATCAAAGAACCAATTAAACCAATTAAAGCAAACTAAGCTGTAATCACTTGCGTTATCGCGCAGCATCAGACGACACTTACCGCGTGGAGAGCGAGATTTATTTCGCCGTCAAGCAACTCTCCTTCTTTTCAACTTCTAAATTTCAAGAACGCTGCACTTTCTCTCCCGGTCGCGCAGAAAAGTGAGAAGAGAAGAGGGGAGAGGACAAAAAAAACGTGCAGCTGCGGGCAGCGTCGGCTTTTCCAGTCCTCCTCCAGATGTTGCGAGTGTTGAATAGTGAGTGGCCGCCGAGATGTGTGGAGTTTAGAGGGGTGTTAGTCGCTGCGTCTCTGGGCTGGATCAGAGCAATCAGTGAGTGGACTGGCTGCGGGTCTCTGTTGGTCTCTCCTTCATGCGCTCCGTGTGACAATCTCTCTCCCCCCTCTCCCTCTTCCCCTGCCCTCTTTCTCTGTAGTCCCCCGCCCCCCCTCACCGCTGCTCTCTCCCCCTCGATGGACACATTCAATTCCTTGCCCTCTTGTGTTAGAGTGAAATTGATTCAAAAGAAGAAAAAAAAAATACAGTATTCAGTTTGGCCAAAGAAAAGAGAAGACAACTTAGAGGTGCCAGAACATATACCTGCAAATATAGAAACAAATCTGGATTCTTCATACAAACATACATCCTTTCTTATAATGATCATTATCTTACTAGTTGACAATGATACTTGACTTTCATGGGAATTACACCTGAAAACACTTTCAAATCTGGGGATCACATACAACCAAACAAATCTATTAGAAAGGACATCAACTATCTGAAGACATTTCTCCATAAGACAAAGCTTAAAATCAGTGCATTAGGTATACAAGTTAACCCCCCCCCATGTCATCACTTTCCCTGTGTATGTGTGTGTGTGTGTGTGTGTGTGTGTGTGTGTGTGTGTGTGTGTGTGTGTGTGTGTGTGTGTGTGTGTGTGTGTGTGTGTGTGTGTGTGTGTCACTACTTTCTTGTGAATGGCATGTGATGGAGTTATCCTCTCCTCTGTGGCTCACTGAGCCTGTACAGTCTCCAGCATGTGTGATTGACACTCGGGAACATTCCCTTTTGATGAGACACAATGCAAACCAATGGTATTATTTGTCACAGATAATCTGCTTTCAACTACAACACATTAGACACAGCGTAATATCTGCATTATTCATATCTGATTTCCAGCACAATGTCAGAAAGCACAGCTCAGAGCGCCACAAATCAGCCCAAATCACTCTTAATTTGTTTTTATCGGTATTGGTATTGCTTAAAGACTTTTTGAAATAATGTAATTGAAATAATTCCTTATTCCCCGGAGCCAATCCAGAGGCTTTACACTGCTAATCTAATGTGACACGCAATTTCCGTCTCTCAGACGATTGCTTCCCCTCAGGTCCCTGTCTTTAATGAACAGCCATTTGGCTGTGAGCCTGTGTGCGTGCATATGTGTGTGTGTGTGTGTGTGTGTGTGTGTGTGTGTGTGTGTGTGTGTGTGTGTGTGTGTGTGTGTGTGCGCAATCAGAGAGCAAGAAAGAGTCCCGAGATAGGAAATGAGTGAATTGGGAATATCACAGCCAAGAAGAAGACACAAGGAGGAGGCTTGTAGCTGTAAATCAGTGGGGTTCAGCGCGCTAACTCAGCCTGAAAATAACTGGATAATTGGGATTTTAAAAAAACATAAAATATTGACTTTGTTGAAAGTCGTTGAGGAGAACCATGATATTGCACTTCATCTGCACCTTACATCCATATAGTGATCACTGAGATGAACTTCCCATGTGAGCTGCTTCCTCTCACACCTAAAGACAGCCGGTGGCGAGAAGGCGGAGGGCCAGACAGCAGATGCAGACCTTGGATATGGACACATAAACCAGAGTCCAGACGGTCTCTGTAACAGTCTTGCCCTCGGACCAATATGGGAGCACGTAACACATGTCTTCCTTGTGACAAGGCAAGGTCATTACTCCGCTTAGGGAGCCTCACACATTGTTTTGGGGTTAGACAACCACATGCCACCACACACACACTGTAAAACAGACAAACTCACAGTCCAGGGTTAGATGAGACTGAGACAACATGGGGGCTGAATTTCAAAATAAAGTCGGCTCAGGGCAAGGGTAACCTTTGTTTCCTTACAAATTAATAATCTGAGGTTTTCTAAGAAACTGGTATTGTAAAAATGCCAAAAATACCTTCATTTGCAAGTTGATCAGTAAACACACTCACCACAAGTGGCTCATTGACATTCTGATTATTATTTCCACCCTGTTCCCCCAATTTGGCCCATTGTGCTAGTGGCTGTGGGTGGTGTATAGTGGATGATGATGGGTGTGTGTCCTGCAGGCCCAGTGAAGTGTTAATGATGTCCCCGCTGCCTCAGCCAGGTTATGGCACAGGGGCCGTTAGCCGCCCAGGGTAAACTGCATGGCTCCCAGAATAAATTGCCACCCGGAGCCACGCAGGCTGGTCAGCCAGCCAATTACAGGCCTGCCCGCTCAGCTGAGGATGATGGGATACGATGTTAATTGTATGTCTTCATTTTCTGGCAGGAGGTGAGTCACTTGGCTTGTCTTCTTGACTGCCATACAGACACGCATGCACACACACAGAGCGTTACATCTTAATGTATGCTGTTTATGCTTCCATCTGGTCTCTTTAGGTGTCTTTGTTCTATTCATCAGCGTGGTCACATTCCTCTGTCCTGTCTCACAGATCTGAGTTTTGAATAATTTCCAAGCAATTTTAATATCATTTAAATTTTGCAGTTCAGTCTCTGTTGTCGTCATTGTAATCCCCAACAAGTAAGAGATGAGTTAAAGGCAAATTAAATCAACATGATGAGAGTTCTCCACTTCTTTTATTAAGATGCCAGGGGTCATCAGCAGAGTCTTTTAACTTTCACAATGCGTAATTGGAGTGGTGAACAGTAAATAATCATGTCTTCATTTTTTTTTTACTTTCCTCCTCTCATTCGCAGTTCTTGTTTTCGGGGCGTGGAGTAAACTAAGTTACTGCTGTAATCATTTCCACAGACCAATTAGTGATAATTACCTTTTGCTGTGAGACTCACAATCTTCAATTACAGCAGATTGCTTTCAAAATTCATACAATTTCCACTAATCAAAAGTAGAAGAGCATCAAAATGAAACAAAAAAAAAAAAGTGATTGTGCCTGCTGGAAAACCCGAAGAGAGATGTGGCAGACTTTAAAAAAAAAAAGTGTACAGGACAACAGAGTGCCCGAGCAGGAGCCTCGCAGTGGCAGCAGCAGTGGTAGAGATGAAGAGTGCTCAGTTGTCTGGAGTCGGTTGGGTAGTAGTTGTGCGGTGGAGTTCTGCACTCTCCTCAGTATATCAACATAGAGACTGTCTGGTAGCAGTGCTATGGAGAGAGAGGTTAGCTACTATATTAACATAGGGAGAGACAGCGCCAGAGCAGAGCAGTCTGCCAATGACTGAGCAGTGGAAGTGAGACAGAGAGAGAGGCCATCGACCAGACAGCTACAAGATGGAGTGGAAGGGAACGTGTGAGAGATGAGCTGTCGAACATGTGACAATGTGTGTGTGTATGAGGGAAAGTGGAAGTATGTGTGTGTGTGTGTGTGTGTGTGTGTGTGTGTGTGTGTGTGTGTGTGTGTGTGTGTGTGTGTGTGTGTGTGTGACAGCTCCCCAAAGCAGCCAGTGAGCGTGAATGTGAGGAGGAATACAGAGAGGTGCATTATGGTCTCAATCATTGATCGCTTCCTCCCAAGGGGGCTGGTGACTGCCCCTCACCAAACACACACACACACACACACACACACACACACACACACACACACACACACACACACACACACACACACACTAGTATCCTGTATGTTTACACATTCACAGCACACCCGTGTCGGCGGGCCGATATTGTTTGCATGTACTCAACTTAGTCTCTGTACCACTGAAGTTAAATTCCCTCAACTGAAGACAGTTTTATCAACACTGTGGAGTTAAGTCGTCATAAAAGAGGCAAAATATTCTACAGGGATGGAGAATAAGCACTGCATGCTGTGTCGCTTCAGAAAACATTCTGCTCAATTATATTGTGACTTAAAGGATACATTTTTGTCGCTGTCAACAAATCCCATGAAGAAACTACAACCACCAGTATGTTAGTCTTCCTGTCTGTAGCACTCAGCTATTTTTTCATACCGAAGATGTACATCTTTAAAGGCCGGTCATAAATGTAAAGTTAAAAAACTTTGACATTGCCTGAAAGACTCACTGAACACGGTCATTACAAATGTCCCTGTTGGTTTTCTGTGAGACGCAAGTGAATAATTTAGAAGGCATGTGGGCTTTCAGGTGACCCATGACTGACCAACGACATTAAAATAGAAGAGTCAGACAATTTGGACATTTAACAAAATGTTTAGTCTTCTTCTCCTGTGGATAAATGTCTGTGTAGGAGAAATTCGTTTTAGTAGTTCTTTGGATCCTTATGACCCTTGCCTCACAGATTACAGACTCAAACCAAAAAAATGTAGGTTGGTACAACATCACGTTATTTGTTGGAGAAAGTGAGTTCATTATTGGGTTCATTATTTACACCATGTTTGCTAGGCTAATCGCTTACTTGTGAGCATTGACATGCCCTCAGTGATGAGCAAAAAGTGACAGAGGCAATCTTCCACCGTGTCTTCACGTCACACAACCAGAAGAAAATAATACGTTTATCGGAGACTATATTCAGCTGTGGATTGAGACACATTTGATGTGCATGAGAATATTAACAGGCAATGAATGTGGAACTGATTGTATGAACGATTTGGGTGTTGTTCATGTTTTCCTCTCTCAACTTTAACTTTTTAATATATGTTAATTGTAACATTTTAGTTGCCTAAAAATGTTTTGTTCAGCGTTTGATTGGACTCAAGGCTTCAAAACATTAGTGCACAAACCAATGGGTGACATCCCGGTGACTACGTCTACTTCTTATATGCAGTCACACCATGTAGGTCTGTGACTGCAGGCTAAACAGACAATACTTGTCAGAGGGATACATGTATTGCCTTATACTTATACTTTAAGACAAATATTTTCAGGACAGAAACATGAGTGAAAAGTGGACACCAATTCCTTTTCTTCCACTCACCTTAATCTTTAGTCTCATGTAGCCACGAGGCGAAGAGTAAAGTGCAGTGACAGCCTGTGTCCTCAACCCACCACCACCACCACCACCACTACACACAAACACAACACTGCCCGCCACCAAACACCAAACATCACACCCTTTCCCCTCCCCTCCCTCTCCGCCTCACCCATCCAGCCAGTCGGGGCCCCCGTCCTCTCTCCTCTCTCACCGCCACGAGGCTGACACTAATGTGACACTCTGGAAAATAATTACCAACAAACGCACTGCTGACTGCAAACAGCTCGCTCCCCTCAGTGGACTGTCACTAGTCATTAGTCTGAACCCTGGGAGAGGACAGGACCACCGAGAGGGGGGTTAAGGGGTGTGGATGAGGAAGAGGAAGAGGGCCAAACCATGTGTTATGAGAAAATAAAGAGAAGGAAGGGAGATCTGACAGGTGAGATAGAAATAATCTGCTTTCCAGATGTAAAACATGTAAAACAATTTTGAGAGCTTACAAGTGTGGTGGAGCTGAGGTCGTATCTTCTGGCCTAGTCTTCATCATTGGCCCCCTCTGGTGGTTTACATTATATTAACTGTGACACGGTAGCAGAGAGCTGACACAGACTGTGTTAGCACTCTCAGTATATTGGTTCCTAGTGTGGGCAGTCTCTCTCTGATTTCCATCTGAAGCCGCTTGGTTTGAGGGATTTAAAAGGGGGGAAGCTGGAGTTAAAGAAAAAGTGAAATCCAACATTTGAGAGTGACAGAAAGCAGCAACAACCTATGGTTCAGGTAAGCAAAGACGTAAAATGAAAGAAAGGGCACTCAGCCTGAAAGCTGTTCAAGGTGGCAGCAATTCCAACACAATTATCCAAATGCCAAAGGGTACATCAATTCTTTGAACACCAACCCCCCTCCTAAAGACCATTATTTGAGTTGCCTTGGGGGGCAGCCGTGCCAGAGAGAGATTAAAATTTTTTAGAGCTCCCACAATGGCCAATATTAAAATGTCTCAATACATCTGCCTGGCTATTTTGATTGGTAACTTAACCCTTGACTCCTGAGCGAAAAAAGGCCCGTTCACCGCGCTATTGTCAGCCGGCTGGAGTCTAATTTTTGTATGATTCAGGCTAATGAGCCGGTAATAAGTCCTGTGTGTGTGTGTGTATGAGGGGGATATTACAGTGTAGCGGAGAGCGGAGGAGAAGGAGGAGGGCAGGGGTGGAAGACTCTCATTGTTCAATAATCGGAGGGTACAAGGTTTAATCTGTGAGAAAGAAACTGTTTCCTCTCTTTAAAATGCAGCAGGGGTTTTCATTGATAGTCAGTTTCCACACAAACAGACTTGATTGAAATAAGTGTTCACGCTTCTCATTCTGGAAGTCGAGACAGCAAGCGAGAGCGAGAGACAGGGTGTTGGAGAGAAAGTGAAATGTGTCTGTCTGTGTGTCATCCAGCCAATGGCTTTATCCAGCCTTATCCTGAACCATGAAACCATAGTGCATGACACCCCTCTATGCTCTGCACAGATATGGCTATTCACTGTTAGCACAGAGATTTGACAAGCCAGACTGCTCTCACTCAACAGCCTGGGTCAAATGGATGACTGTCACAATCTTTTTTTTATCTTTCTCCCTCTCTCTTTTCCTCTCTATTCCATGCTATGCACCCCCCTCCCGCCTCTTTGCTCCCCACTTGCCACCAATCTCCCAACTTTGCCTGTTCAAATTGACAAATTCAACCAGCTACAAAAGAATAAATGAAAGAGAGGGAAGATGCCTCTGAAGGGGATAATCTTTGCAGAGGGGAAGATCTGGTTGACTGGGAGACAGGAAGGTGAACGCATTGGTCTGTTATTCACAATGTAAACAGTCAGATGTAAAGGTTTCTCACTACTAAAATAGAGTTAAAGTCAAAGCATAGAGAAATTATTTAATACAATTTTTTTATTTAAAGATCTTGTTAAAAGTTTTACTGAAAAGTGTTGAGAATAACACATTATTTGATTAAGAACATTTGTCACCCAATACATGACCAAAGCTCGCAGCTGTGGTGATTACATCCAGCTTTTGGTTTCACACTGTTTCTCTCATCTACAGATGGTGGCAGTAACATGCAAAGAAGCATAGCGATGTGCCAACAAAGCCAGTGAAGAGGAAGAGTGCTAGCAAGCAAACACAAATACATCTAAAAAGAATCAGCTTTGCAAATGTTTTATGAGGAAGCAAATGCATTCAACATGTCAGCAGCAGTCAGATTAATTTATTTTCCTACCTTCCTGTGTTTTCCCGCAAGTTTTGCATGTCTGCCCCACGCTGATTAGTTTCACCTGTCCCTCGTTAGCCTTGCAGTCACCAGACCTCCTCACCTGTTCCCACTTCCTCATTAGTCTCCCTATTTATACCGGCCCAGTTCTTTTTTTCATTGTCGATTTGTTTTTGCTGCCTGTTACCTTTGATCCTGAACCTGTAAGATTTTCTTTCTGTATTAAAGTATCTTCATTGAATCTGCACTTTTCAGAGTCTGCATTCCTGTCTGGTTTTACAAACCATGACACATTTTACATAACTATACTGATGCATACAATGTGTACAAAACATTCTGCTGGTGAAGCTGGTCACTGTGAAGCTAATTTGAACTTTAACGATCCATTATCTTTCGTGAAGGCTTCATTTTGTCACATAAAATCTTCATCAGAAAAGTAAATAGTAACTATAACTCTGAAATGTGGAGTACTAAAATGTACTTGAATCCAGTACTTGAATAAATGTACTTTCCACCACTGGAAAATGTACGATTAATCATGTTTAACACATATGTCTGCCCTCTTTTTTTGCTGTGTGCATAATGTAGTGTCTTGAAAACCCACGTGGGTTTGTTTTATGACATTTGATTAAAATAATATAATTTTGCCACAGCATCATTCAAATCTCCACCTTGCAAACCCTTGTTTCTGCTGTTGTGTGTCACCTCTGTGTATGTCTATCTACCTCTAAGCCCCCGAGGCCCTTTCGTACAGCCTGTGGTTTTGTGTGTCAAAATCCTAATCGGCACACACTCACACACACACGGTCTATCGGTGTTCAGTCAGGTAAAGGTCTCTCAGTCGTGCTCTGTGAGTGGCCTCTGCTCAAACAGATCAATAGACGCTGGCACGTCCCTCCACCATCCAAGAGAAAACAATTAAAAGCCATCGATCCTGTGCCAGGCTTCGCCATGAATATGCATGTGTCCTTGACCTTCCCTTGGAGAGGAGAAGAGAGAGACAGACAGACAAATAGACTGACAGACAGGTGTAGGAGCGCTTTTCCGCCCCTCAGTTGTAATATTTGTGATCGTGTTTTGTGAAGCCCTGCTTTGCTCTTTTTTCTCTGAATCTGCACATTAAATTTCAAACATGCCTCGCGTGCTCACATGAGGCGAATCGTCGCATTAAAGCCTGTGAAACCAGTTGCTCTTTTGTAAGCTTGTTTTAGGCACAGACTGCTCTTTTCTGAGCCGTGTCGGGAACGGAGATCAAGTGGCTCCACGACAACTGTCCCCTCCAGCTCTCCCGTTGCCTGCCTCTTTTCTAATTACAGATGTGTGACATGCACATGGGGACGTCTCCATGTTAGCACATCACTGTTCCTGTCCTGACACATCCTGTGGTCACAACGGCAGGGGCTGCAGGGGACAGCACTGCCCTGTCCTCCGTCACTGGGGATTAGCATTAGCATGCTAACAGGACCCCCAGGGGAGTGCTGTGCTAAGGGTCACGCTGACAACTGTCAACAGCCTGCTTTAATTAGCTGAGCCCGGTCATCATGGAGCTATGCTAAGGCTTACTCTACATTCAAAGTCCTGTTTACACATTCTGCACAGTTAGAACAGTACCACATCGGCTTTAGATTGATGGTAACTGAAAGGATTCAAGCGTGACAGGTGTTGCAATTGTGTACAAAAATATGACTGTTACTCCTGTATCTCCTCTAATCCATCATTCGTCCTCAATCCCCATTCCCCCCGACCTGGCCTCCTTTTGCTTTAATATTGTACATCAGGAGTCAACAGTGTTGAGTGCTGACATGTCACAATGGCTGGCTCCTAACCTGACAGTATCAAGATGGCGTTGTCATAGGCCCGGAGACGAGGTGAGAAGCCGACTGTGTGAGAGGTAGAGTGTGTCGTCAGTCAGACAGTGCATTATCCAGCTGTTCTGTGGCTGTCTACCTTTTTCTGTGGTGGGGTAATGGGAGTGTCACACACTAGCAGACAGTTGGAGTCTCACTATTCAGCTGAGAGGCCACATCCATATACACTGCCTGCTAACTGACTGCCAACGCTGCCGAGGCTGTCCTGTCTGCCCCACAATGACTGTCAGTGGCAACCTGGGGGCTGGCTGGCGTGACTGTCAGCAACTGGTCACAAAGCATTTACCTGCTGACAGAATTGCAATTAGTCCAGGGAATGTTGTTACTGGGAGAAAGAAAAAGAGAGACAGAGGGAAGCCGGAGAGGGGGGGGGGCAAGAGGGACAGGTATAGGAAAGGAGGGAGGGGTAGGGGCGGATAGAGTGAAAGGGGATAGGAGAGTGAGAGGTGGGTAGATGGGGTGTTGGGGAAGAAATGTGGAGACAGCAGCAATGGAGAGTGAGGGGTGAGTAGATAGAGGAAGGTAAAAGAGGATTGTGAGGAGTGGACAGGTTTGATCTCTGGAGCAGCCTGTGTGTGTGTGTGTGTGTGTGTGTGTGTGTGTGTGTGTGTGTGTGTGTGTGTGTGTGTGTGTGTGAGGGCAGAAGATTGGTGCGTAGCAACATATCAGGGGAGTGTGTCTGTCTGTCAGTGGCCCAGGTCAACATACATTTACTTGGTGACACAATCCTAATGAATCTCCCCAGTCATATCACCACATCACACACAAAGAGACATCACCAGTGACCTCCTAGAATAACTGTGTCTGGATGAAAGGAAAGAAGGAAAGAAGGAAAGAAGCTTGTCTTTTAAAATGCAACCTCTTTTCAGCACCATGGACAGCTCTGTATGCGTTGTCTATCTGTCGATTGAACACATCCACATTTTCCCGGCACAAAGATTCTCACTGAATGAATCAACGTCGGCCAGTCCTCTGGTGTCACACGGCTACACAACACACTGCGACCTCGCACAAAGCCAGTGTGATTCTCCGCTTTGTCTCAAACTCTGGAACTCATCACCATCGACTAATGACCTCTCTCCCTTTCTCTGCAAGCTCCTAACACTCCTCTCCCGCCTTTCACTCCCCATCTCTCTCCATCCCACACACTCTTTGTGTGTGTGCTCTCTGCCTGATAAGAGAGTGGCAGGGGCTCCTCCTTGGCCCCTAAGGGAGAGACGGAGCGTGACCGAAACTGTAGTCCCAAACCAAACACAAGTGGAAATTGGTCTATGGGCCAGGATCAATAGTGAATTAGCCAGTACGCTGGTTCTATGGAGGGCTGATCAGCTCTGATCTGATGATCCATAGTAAAAAGGCCGTGAGTGGAGCCTTGAGACGAGCACAGACGCAAAGAGGACTTCAGGGCTGTAATGGTGGGATCCACTATCCAGTGGTGACCTACTCAAATTGAAGTGTCTCCTCAAGAAACTTTGTATGTAGAGCACTAAGACTGTCCTCCCAAGAGCATCGGCAGCAACAGTCATTCCAGCAAATCTAGACAAATGAGATATATTTACATTCAAGTGAAAGACCTCTAATGGGCACAGAAAGTATGACTATTGTCAATTGGAGGCATAGGGGGAAGTAATTTAGAGCCATGTAGGAAGAAGGTTGGGGTGGGTGGGTCAACAGTACGTTGAACTTTAGCACAGGAGAAAGCTCTTCATGTCCCATTTCTTACCAGACTACACCTAACAAAACCTTAACCAGAGCGTTGTCACATCAAAGAACAGAAGGCACTGACTGTCGATAGCAGCATCAGATCAGAAGAATCATGCTATTTCGGCATTTTATTTGGAGGATTTGTTGGAATCTGCTGGATGTAACAATTATGTTTAAGCAGTAAGAAAATAGCTTTTTTATGCAGCATGTAACCGTGGTTAAAGTCTGACAATGAATGTTTGATTTATCATCACACGTCCATAACATCGGGGCGATTGTGAGAGACATTAAACAAAGAACAATCAAAGCAGCAGAGGGTGAGATATTCTGACTTTTAGTCCCTGTTATAGGTCAAGCTCCAACAATGCTGGCTCCTACACTCCCCATAATGCAACAATTTCCTTAGAACATCCCTGCCTGCTCTTCCACACTCTATTCCCCGAGTTTGTATCGCAGGCTACTTCTTATGAGTTTTCCTTTCGAAAAAACATCGAAATAGAAGAAGAATAAAGCTTGATATTAAAACGGAAGAATCTAAGTAAAATCTACGAGGTGCAGCATTTTTTCTTGGCCTTCAGGAGGCCCTCTGAGGCCACATTCATTGTCCAGGGACGTGTCGTGTCGCCTAGGGCCGACATGCTCTTTGTGGTGCAGGTGTGAGTGCTCCACTAAACTAACTCTACTGTTCATCACTGCCTGCCTTGATCCCAACGGTGTGTGTGTGTGTGTGTGTGTGTGTGTGTGTGTGTGTCTGTGTGTGTGTGTGTGTGTGTGTGTGTGTGTGTGTGTCTCTCTGGTGATTAATGAGCGGCAGGGCCTGATGGATTGTCCTGATCACAGAAGGGACACCATGTTGAGGAGACACACACAAACTAAGTGGGGATATAGGCTGCTGTCCAACACACACACACACACACACACACACACACACACACACACACACACACACACACACACACTCACACATATGCAAATATATGCATGCACATGCAAGCATCCATTCACAGACATTTAAGCACATATACAGTGCATGCATCCACAGACATTTTCAACCTGGCTATACACATACACAGACGGTTAACCTCTATCAGTCCATTACATCAGGAAGAGTAATCTCAAGCACATCTTCCCATCTGCTGCCTCATGCACCTGCACACACACACACACACACACACACACACACACACACACACACACACACACACACACACACACACACACACACTCACACAACTCAACCTCCTGCACCTGGTCCATCTGACAGAGAGGAGTTTCCAGAGGTGAATATCTGACCCGAGTGGGCAGACACCATCATCATCTCATCTCTCTCTTGAAGCTTGTGATGTTGTGATGTGATCTAGAGATGAGAGGTATTTCTGCAGCTGTAGGAGAGATACACACACACACACACACACACACACACACACACACACACACATACACACACAGACACAAAATCAAGGTGGCTTCTTCCCTCAGGCCTCAGCAGGGAACACATGTAACAATGCGTCTCATGTTGCCCCGTTTTCATAGTTGTTTCTTTGCCTGGCAAAGTGGGTTATTGTGATCTGAATCCACTTTGCGATGCTTACCGTTTGACTGAGTTTTTAAGGTGATTTACATCGATAGAGTAGGGCTTTCTGCGGTCCAATGAATCGCATTTGGAATATCCCATTTTACAACACAAACACATGCAAAGGTATGGCCGCATACACACACATGCACATTCTCCCCCAAGCAGTCTGATAAGGTTGTCTTATCAGAAAAGAAAGGGGAGGGAGGTAGAGGGGGGTAGCTGTGTGATAATGGCTTTCACCAAATCCCTCCTCTGTCACAGATTAAAATGCCTGCTTGGAGAGCATTAGCAATCTTTCTTTTCATCTGTCTCCTCTTTTTTTCCCCTCTGTCGGCGAGTGCCATCGGATTTCTGGGCCAATCTATTGTCACAGGCCTGCCACACATACAAGGAGAAGTCAACCTCAATCTGATAGGCCATTGTCTTATTCTCCCCATCGCTGATTCCTGCTCATGGTATTGATCGCAACGCTGTCCCCCTCACATCTCATCACAGCGCTCTGTGTGAGCGAGTGTGTTTGTGCCTTTGTCAGTCCGTCTGATGGAAGATGTGGTCAGTGTCCCTGTGGAAGAATCTTGCGATCAGGGAGGAAAATGTCCAAATTACAACTATTTTCTGTAATGACACAGATCTATTGGTGGCTGGATCACACGCTGGACTTATGTAGCATTGAACCCAGTGGACTCCCACCTAATCCGGTCACTCCAGGTATCAAGAGATCACAGAAGTGGGGAGAAGAAGCCACTCGAAACTAACTGTGACACTGCTCAGCCACCTTCCCCCTCAACCTTCGCCTCCTCCTTCTCCTCACTCTCGCGCCTCCTCCACCATGCCTCACAGGCCCGTCTGTCACCCCTCTATAATTATGAGGAGTGAGAGTAATGTGTTGCAGTATGAATAGGATTGTCGGCCTGATTGTGATGTATAGGCTTTCATTACCATGTCCAGGCCTGTGCCCTTCGCCATGTAGGAAATCCTATTTAGGCCCTAATTTGGGAGGCTCCCCGACCGTCCCGCCTGATAGCAATCACACACAGTAATTGTGTGCTGGGGCAACTGACAAGAGTGGAGGTTCAGACATGGAGAGAGAGAGAAAGAAGGAAGGATTGGGGGAAGAGGAGGGAGGAGCTCCTGACAATGATATATCTGCATAGTTTGGTACATTATTCAAGTCATCCTCTGCAGAATATGTATGTTTTTGTGTATATCTACTTATTTTAAGGTGGTATGTTGGAAACATTTAGAGGCACTTACAGTAAGACCGGAGATATTCACATACAGGATTTGATGTGAATTTAAAATAAACAATTGGAGGGCTTCCCCTTCTCTCATTCTACATCAACAATGCTAGATAGCTAATTGGGAGGAGAGATCTTACTAACTCGATAATTATGATTTATGAGACAATCTCCAGTGGATATCTCCCCTGATTCGACGACAACATGTAACCACCCCTCTAGCAATCAATATTTGTACATTTTCCATGTCTAAGTTGTTACGTTTTTTTTTTATATTTCATTAGTTCCTTTTTAGAGGGGAGCAATTCTCTGCACCAGCATTAATGCCGATCTGACTCCACTTATAGGCTTGTAGATAATGAATGTCTAATTGATTCATTTAAATACTGTTTGCCTGCAGGAGGGCCTTTGCATTAAATGTTTGATTGCCCTCATATTAACTGTCATTAATCCCCTTTGCTCTTAATAAGGACTTTATGAGGCTTTCTTAAAACTTCTCGCCTACCTCACTATGCCCTTTGCATAATTAAGTAGAATATTCAAAAATATGGAAATGAAGGAGCTCTCAGGATTTGACTGATGGTCTTTGTGCCACAGAACTCTAATTACAGGCAAATCTTTGCATTTTCTGTTCTGCATTGGGCCATGGTTCATTAGCTGGGGTCAGTTTGGGTCGATACAGTTAACTCTTCTGTTTAATGTCCAACTCGAGCCACAATTTTTGGCGATTTTTTCACACCGCACACGGCATTTGATCAAACCGAAAGAAGTTCTTATACCTGTTGTGTTTGTCAACTGCGGTGTCCTTTAAAAGGAAGACGTACGACACGTAGGGAACTTTTGACAGCCATTACAAACTGTCACAGCGCCAGAGTGGGTGAGAGACACAAACTTGTCTGTGTTTATAGCTTAACTGATCCTCTTATTCCTGCTACTCCAGTCTCTCTGCTATGCCCTAATCTCTCCGGGGGTCTTACTGGCCCAGGATGACAAATGGGAAGGAGAGGCCAGCCAAGCGTGGGCTCTGTGGAGAGGCTCAGGCCGAGGGTCTCACTAAGCCCCCTCAGCTCCGCCCTGGATCATCTCTGACATGGCCTGCACTAACCCCAAGGATGGAGATGCCACACGCATCACACATAAACCCAGGTATGTACACAGGGACAGACAACCACAAATACATGTTTCCACACATGTAACCATACACACAGAGAAACACAAGAAGAGTTACTCTGATCAGTACACTGCACCTGATTGATTTGTCTCATTGACTCTTCTAGCTGCTACCTTATATCTCTCTCTCTCTCTCACAAACACACACACACACACACACACACACACACACACACACACACACACACACACACACACACACACACACATACACTACAACAACATCTCATACTTCTCAGTTGCACCAACAGTCCAACAATGTCAGCTATGAACGGGTGTCACCAGATAAAACCCAGCCAGCTCTATTTCAGTATACACAGTCCAGCTCAATAAGAGCATGTACTAAATGACTGCAATGTGATGAGTGGCTGTACTGTGACTCTGTGACAGCGCATGAGAATGTAATGTGTTGAAGCCTACTTCTCTTCCCCCCTTCGCTCTCTCTCTAGCTCCATGCTCCTCTGCGCCCCACTGCCTCTCAGCCACGGGATCAGCTGCAGGCGCTAATGAAACGTCAGTCAGGTAATTGAGGCTCTGGTGGTGGCGGGCCAGCCAGGCAAGCAGTCAGCCTGTGTGGGTGATGACACCGGGACGCTAGCAGCTACAGGATCTCAGCAACCCCCTATGAAGCATCACAGGAACTGCTCCAGGAACCAGCCGGCTGGAAAACATTGCATTTATGCTGACATTTCCCCCATGCCTTCCTGTTTGTGTTAGGGAGAAATATGAGCGACGAGTGGTAAGGTGTGTACCGGTAAGTTCAGTCGTCAACTCAACCAGAGATTGTTAACCAGCTCGGTGAAAGCTGCTGTTAGTTAGGATGATGTTCTGCCAGCAGCCCGAGTGAAAGAGTCAAGAGGTTAAAATCCTTTGTTATTGCACCCCAGAGTGATGTTACCATACCTGCCATCCGCTGACCTGCTCAGCACCCCCAGTGAGTTATGGGTAATGTTTAATTCCCCTGCCGTGACAGCTGCGGATCCACATGGTAAATTGGATTTTTTTTTTCTTTGTTAGAATTGTGCTTGTGCAGGTGAAGAGAGGGCCATTCGCTACACTGGTTTGCCGAGGTAACTCTGTCACATATTGTTCAGAGGCCTCTCTATCTCTCACCGACAAATCAAATCAAACTGGTTTGTTTCTGAGGGCTGAAGGTAGAACAGAGTGGAGCTGATCTGTCCAACCTGGTCTCGTTTATAGTCAGCATGCAATCACAGCTCTGACCTGAGCGGACCACACTCTGCTCACCCCTATGTGCCCCTCTTTCTTCATCAGGTTAGCTCAGATCAACAATGAAATAAAAGTCCAAATATATGGATACGCATACAAGCTGAGGACCAAAATATAACATGCAAACATGTGCTTAAAAATGCACAATTTTAAGGTTAATCTTTGTGTTCTCTGATTTAGAAATATTTCTTTATACATGTAAATGTGTGATAAACCCGGTTTGTCTTTTCCATACTTTTTTCTATTTCGCCACCATTCTACCCTGTTCCTTCTAGGAAGGACACCTTGAAAAACAACAACACCTGACCGGAGATGTTCTAAGAGAAGCACAGCACCGGGGAATAGGAAGTCTAGATTTAGTCCGCTCTACTCCACTCCACTCTCTTCTGCCTCCCCGGGGCTTTAATGTGGAGAGTGGACAGTGGGGTTAATGCCTCGCTGTAAGCACTGCTTAGTGCCAGTGATTGGGTTTGTGTTGCAGCAAGCCTCCCCCCCCCACCAGCAAAAAAAAATCCAGTGGAAATGACTTCCTCTGTCCAGCCCTGTGGGTGACTGTGATTCTCCAACCTGCGGTTTCAACTCCCCTCCCCTTTGTTGCAGCTCAGTGTCCCAGAAGGCACAGGTGAGTCTGATGTGGAACCATGATTAAAAGTTTTCTCCCTCAAGGTGACCTAAATAGGAGGAGGTGAAAGTCAAAGTGACAAACATGGAGATGAGAGAGGTGCATGGAGGCGAAAGTCTGTTTTGGACATTTGTTATGGCCCATATGGTAAGCGTTCAATCCTGAGTTTAGGAGGAGAATTATCAAGACCCTGTCCTTACACTCCTATTGCACCATTCCTGCCTCTTTCCCTTGTAGTAATCAGAGATTGTATGTGACATGATGGGTATAAAGCAGTGTGCCACGGCAAGGAGGCATCGACAATCTAATCATTGTCACATCAGGCGATTACCTCAAGGCGTGATGTATTTGAACAGCGTTCTATCACATCTGCTATTACCTGCCTCCTCCTGCCTTATGTCCCTCAGTACACATCTTTTCTCTTAACTGTGTGTTCAATCACCACCACCGGTGTCGCCCGCTGGTGCGGCCGAGCGACCCCTCGACAGTGACGTATGCCAGCGATTAGCCTGGATACAGTTCAATTATGATAAACAGCCAGTGCACCTCTTAGGCCGTGATTAAAGCCTCAGCCCGGCCTTGATAAAGAGATCCCATCTCAATGCCATCACAACCACATTATAAGACACTCCGCCGTGGTGTTCTGCCTCATGCTCTTCACATCAGTGTTGCAGAACGTACACTGTAGCCTGGATGGAGCTCATGGCAGATGGAGCAAGATGGGAGCTGCTGGGGGGGGGGGGGGGGGGTCTTTATCATTCACACATGGCTGGTGATGCATCCCTGCCCACCTATTTTCAATTTAGACTAGTATTTATTAATAACCTCCACTTTCTTGAAGCCTATCTTACAAGATACCTGCCATATAACTTAAGATGGGTTTAGATATTGAGAGATAGAGAGGGAGAGAGGAGCCCCAGTTTTGATAAATGGATGAGCAGTGATGAAAAGAAGATATCAGAGAAGCATGAAAGGAGAGCACGAAGAGAGCAGAGCATTAATCCAACACAAGGCTGGTAGAAAGAGGGAGCGAGAATGAGAGACAGAGAAAAAGGGGAGAGAGAGGGGAGGAGGAAGCAAAAGAAAGATAGCCTTTCGGCTGTGTTCTGTCAAGGGAGAAATTACACATTTACGGAGGTTTTTTCAAGCAACGACGGGTTCCATAGATCATACCCCTGGATTTATGAGCCAATTTTCAACATGAAATATAGACACAGAGAATCCATTTTACCCATGTTTACTTGCCTTCTCTCACTCTTTTCCTCTCTCTCACTCTCAATCAAACCTCCTCCAGTGTGTGGATGGGTTTACTCCTGTAACCTCAGAGAGCTTATTAAAGACACAAATGAAGAGGTTTTAATTGTGGTGGTGAAGGTGCAGCATTCAGTTGTTGTTGGAGTGTTTTCACCTGTGACAGTTAAGAAAGACGCTTTCTGAAGGGAACAAGAATGAATTATTACAAAGATAGGTTTTTAAAAGTGTATGCTATTTACCTTTGTCTTTTGAGTACTATTACTTCTTTTGCCAAATCAACAGAACTACACTTGTATTTTAAGTGAAGATAATCCCTTTAAACCTTCATTTGTAATCTTAAAACCATTGCGAGTGAACACTGAATGTCTTTTGGTTATAGAGATGCGGACCATGAAAAGACCCTGAAAAATGTCAGAGAGAAATTTGAAGTAAAGTTTGTATGCAGATTGCAGTACCTAAAATACTAGATTTTTTGCAAATTCTACATCTATATATACATATAAATACACACAGTAGGCCTAGATACTCCCCTCTTCTTGGCCAAATTTGCATAGAAATGAATGTCTAAGCAGGCTTAACGACATAATTGACACGCAATTAGTAATATTATGGGCAGAGAACCTAATGAAGTTTCAGTTGCTGTGCCAACCTAAGAATGATCACTGCTTAATTATCATATTAATGAAGTTATTACATGTCACTTAACTTAGATGACAGGTAAGGTAAGAATGTCATGATCCTACAATTTCCCCGGCAAATGTGTATTCAACACTAATTACCTCCACGTTAAAATATGATCTGAGAAGCAGCGACAGACACTTGAAATGTGAAAGGGACCAATGTGGCATAAACATGCATAATACGCAGAAGGAAAAAAACAATGAGGTTTATTGAATCATTGACTTAAGCATCTTCAAAGTCACCTGAGGACAAACAACACAAATCAGCCTCACTAGATCAACACAAACGACGGGCAGCAGATGGAACCAGCATCTATCAGAGAGAAAGAGATGCACTGTGGGTCAGGGGGAGCTACTAAAGGCTAACACAAAAACACATTTCCAGTAAACACTATGGCATGATTAGGCTACAAAAAAACCCCTCAAATGAGCTCTGAAACTTGAGGTCCTCCCACTCCCGAAGTCTCCTCTTCTTTCATTCCAATTCATTTCAATTACCCAGTCATTCCCACCTTCTTCCCCATGTCCCGATTAGCTCAGCCTGGCAATTTACAGTTGATCTTGCCTCATCTAAGGCTGAGCGATGGTGGAGGCCGGGAGACGAGCAGTAATGGAATGAAATGTCACTCAGTTGTTGCCTTTGTCACAAAGATGCTGGGCAGGCCAGATGGGGAGGGGGTTGGAGAGGTCTTGTTGGTGGGTGAAAAGTTGTGTGTGTGTGTGTGTGTGTGTGTGTGTGTGTGTGTGTGTGTGTGTAGTCAGTGGTGCTTCTACGTAAATGAACAGCGATGTGGTTTCCTGCTCCCCTGTGTCCCACTTGTCCAACCATAAAACGTGTGTCTTCACTGTGACCACAGTAACTTACACGGCCCCATGTCCTCCACCGTGTAACAGCTGGCGCTCTGGTCCTCATCAAGGCTTCTTCACCTTCTTCACTGAAGACGAGCTGGACGCCGACTCTCTCCGTTTGCGCTACAATGTGACACACAAAACAATCACTTAAGGATCTGGCAGGGTTTTTTCCTCTTTCACAGTTATGAGATTATTTTACCAGTTAACCAACGATGGCTATTTCTAAAACATGTTTGCCATAAATAGTGATGGCTGTGCATGACACTGCTGACTCCCATTGTTGGCCTAAGGGAATGTGAAAACACCAATACAACACAGATCGTTATTAAGGGGATGCAGTCGGAGCAGATTTTCGTATAAATGATCTCAATTGCTGAAAATATTGTTTTAAATGACTGAAAATGTACCTGAGTGCATTTAACTGCCTTTCAATTAGTCACAAGGCTGTTTGCCCCTCAATCTAAACTAATATTTGTAATACCAATTTAAGAGACTGATGCAAGCCATGCATTTGGGTAATTGGTTTTCTTGTACGCATTCAGCAGAGCTAGACAGTGCTCAACATTACACTGTAATAAATGTAACATATTAATATAACATAAAAATACAAATTAACATTGCCATACATTTTTATTGAAACTAATTCGTACAGAATAGTCATAAGTTATAAGTATTTGATGTGATTCTGGCAACTGTAATTTCCATAATACGCATTGATAGACAGGAAAAACTTGCTTTTTAACCTCTAAAGATTTTGAGATTTGACTTGGTCCAAAAGACTTAAGAACAGCTCTGGTTGAAAGATAACTTCAGCTCATTTTTGGTGACGGTTTGGAAAAGTTTGGGTCTATGTTGCGCAGCCTTACTGAGTTGGGGGTAAGTGGTGCTCCTACAACGTCAATGATTTGCTCCTTGGCTTCCACCTTGATGTCATCTGCACTGGGCCAGGATGGCGCTTCGCCCCCTGGGGTGGAAGCTGTGGTGCTGTTCGTGGCAATGAGTTCTCCACCCTGTGTTACAGCGGCTGGCCCGCCTCCTATAGGTCCACTCAACATGCCTCCGCTGCCAGCCTTCAGCAGGGCCTCGTAGCGATGACGCAGCATCTGTTGTTCGTATTCACAGTTGCTGTGGGCCTGCTTCAGCTCATACAGCAGCACCAGGTCGCTGCGCAGCTCATTGAACATCTGAACGATCTCCTCTGTGGGCATGGGGTTAAGATCTGGATCCACAGACAGACAAAAAGGCAAATATGAATGAAAATTGAGGAGCTTTTTTATCAAAACACCTCAAAACTTGTTTACAAAGGGTTAGGAGTTATTTGTGAGGCCATTATAGTAAGTAGAAGATGGTGGTGCTACTGATGAATGTATTGGAAATAGTGTAAGCTTACTGCTATTAAACCACTGTCCTGTTCTTCCATTTGTAACACATTTCACAGATGTCACAATATTCCTTTAAAACCCCTCAACAAACACAGTTTTTTTCAGCTATTCTGGCTAATTAGACCGTGGCTGAGGACTGTGGGGGCGTGTACGAACTAATTGAGTGACATCTTCTTGAGTCTCCTGTTAGCTTTGGGTGTTAGGGGTGGACAAATCACACCTTTATCATTCTTATTGGAAGATGAAGATTTGTGACATAATAAATTCCCATAAAATCTCCAGCCAGCCCACATTCAACCTGAGCAAAGGTCTAATCAGCCAGAATAACTGAAAACACAGATGTGGGTGTACAGAGGTTTTAGGTGGCTGTTATTCAAAATTAAAATTCTTAAATTGTTCCTGCCGTACTGAAAACACCAAACTAAGACCACTAAATAGCCAATTTAGGATTCATATATTTTACGGCTGTTGTAGAGGAGAGTTCAAAATGTAAAACTTTAAATGTCAAATGCAGATTGCTAGCGTTAATTCACACTTACCCACTCCTTGCTCCAGCAGAATCTGCTCAATGGCCTTGATCTTCTTCTGGCCTACCGAGCTCGGCAGTTTCATCTGAATCCCAAACAAACACACGGAGAGAAACACACACCACACACACACACACGGTTGTGATTTAAGGTGCTGGGAATATTAGGATGAACAGCTCCACCTCGGGGCTTTTAATTCGTATGAAATGCACTTCAGCGAGCCAGATCAAAATGTCTTTATCCACTGAACTCTGTCTGACTGATTAGCTGGAGGGATACTCCACTCCTTTAGCTGTGCTAATGCATTTCCCATAGAGAGGGGCAGCTCCTCATCAGTCTTGAAGATGAATAAGAGTCCCGTTTGCTAGGTCTTACAGATATTAGCAAGTCACTAACAGAATTAATCATCACAGTGCTAATGAGAGATAGCATGCTCAAGTCAGACATCCTGGTCTCTCGCATACATCAGCTGCAGGGTCCAGCTTTACTGAAATGGTTTTGATATTAATCGTGGTTTAAACAAAACTGAATTGATGAATAAATGTCAGCAGAAAAGAGAGAACTACAAGTTCTTAACACAGAGCTGTGGGATTATTTCTGACCGCTGTGGTTTTTGTTTCAGATTGCTCTTTTTACGTTCCTTCGTGGTATTTGAGAGCCACAGTGAAGTTGTATGTTGCAGATGCCCTTTGGAGTATTTTGTAATTTCAATACCTCAACATGAGCTGTACTCACCCTCTGACTGCGCAGTGTGACTCCAGCTGATTTGAAGTCTGGGAACTTAATGCCTGCTGTTTCTGGAACGGCCTAAAGAAAAATAAATAACTGATAAGAGACAAGATAATGGCAACCCTCTGAACTTTGGACAGACATGACATGTAAAAATATTCAATCAATTATTATGGGATAGATCAGGACTGAATTTCAGACTGCGACACAGCAGCCCCTTGAGTTTTTTGATGACACAGCTGTTCCATCCAAATAATATAAAATTATTAATACAAAATATTGGGACAGAGCTGAATCTTAATTCTTCAGTGATAAAGCACTATTATGGGGTTGACATCTCAATAATAAAAAACATTTAAGGTTGTTCCTTCTCTCTATTGATGCTTTAATAACTAGTAAATGTTTTTCCAGGTACAAATGGTTGGCTTGTGCGTTACTTCACTCATTCTGTACGAGTGCATATCGTACCGGTTTCTCCGTTTCTCTCTTTTGTGGGAGCTTCTTCTTGGAAACTCTCTTTTCCGCCCGTCTTAACTCTGTGGTTGTGTCAGCCGCTTTAATGAGTTTCTGCAGATCCTGGGCCTTCTTCTCACGCTCTCTCTTCCTAGTCTCAATCTTCCTTAGCTCCTGAATAAGATATTCCTCTTCTGCCACCTGCAGGAAAAACAAGAGAAGTGCAATGTAAATATTTAAAAAAGGCTGGAAATCATCTTACAAGGTTTGGCAATATTGTTGGATTTATTTCCCCACAAAAGACACAACTGCAGTAGAAACTGTAATTATAACTGGTTTGTCCTCTGCATGATGCTTCTTGCCTTGGCTGGGGCAATATCAAAGTTATGAAAGCCTAACAGCAAAAATAAGAATTCAAATCCAACTACAAAGTTACAAACTTGTTCAGGTGTGCGGTTAAAGAGCTTGTCCAGTTGCTCTTTACGGCGCCTTTCATGGCCGGCATCAAAGATGTAGATCTTGGGCTCTGTCCCTGAAGCTGCACGGACCTTGGTCAGCTTACCACAAATACTATAATACCGTTCTTTCAGGTCCTCTACAGAACGTTTCTGAAAAAGCAGAAATGGAAGAATGTCTCTACAAATATGGGCTTTAACTTAAAGCATTGAGATCTTTTGCAATATATCCTCAGTGAAAGGTGTGCGGCTGAGTGATTACTCTGTATTGCTGGTGGTCGTAGCGGTCGTGGACAACTACGAAGCGCAGGTCAAAGCGCTTGCACAGGTCAAACAGGTGGTCTGTCTCTGCTTTAGTCCAGCCATCGTCATGGAGATGCATCTGATATTCCTGCTCAGAGTACACTGGTACCTGCACCGTCTACAAAAGCAGACAGAAGAACAGAAAGGATACAGTGAAATGAATAAATGTACACATCTGAACAAGGAGGAGCTGACAGAAAATGGGTAGCAATAAAACTCATTGTGTTTGTACTGAATAAGTGGTGAGACTAACACGGACTCTTTAGTCATCCCTACCTTGTTGAAGCGGGCAAATGGGTAATCCTTGCCCTCCTCTGCCACGCGTCTCCAGTGGTGGAAAATAGCCCCATCCCTGCGAGCTGGATTGGTAAAGGGCATCCACTTCCAGGGACGCACCTTTTTACAGCCCAGCTTGGCTTTGACTGTCCTGTAGCCCTGAGTAGTATCACTAGGCAGCAAAGGGGGTGCATCTCTGGGGAGTATCAAGAAAAACAAGTCTTTGTTAAAGTAAGCCAAGAATAGTCAGCACATGCAGAGAAGGGACAAAAGAACATAATATACCAAACACCGTTGCAGTGTGTAACGTCAGAGAGACAAAAGGCGGGGATAAACAGTAAAGAGAAATGAATAATAATTTTCCACAGAAGTGAGAAAAACACAACCAATTTTATTTCTATACCTTCCTTGGACAACTTCATAGCTGGAACAATAAGTACAGTGGCTATAACACACGGGACTTGATTCATTAGCTGCAAGGTAATCCAGTACATTGACTTTAAGAAATACATAAATGGAGCCCATACTTTTTATCTGAATAGAGCAGAGCATAGACCTCCCGGTGCATTCCCTCGGGTCTCTTGAAGGTCAGCGTTTCCGTTGTTTTCTTGGATTTTTTCTGAGACAGATGATGGAAAAACGGTTATTTATCTCATGAAAACTGGTTATACTCAAGCACAGAATAACAACATAGTCTTCTTAAAATCCCTCTTTGTGGTTTTGAGTCTCATGCTCTGTATAACTCTGAATGTTAATTCAAATTGGGAGAAATTACATGGGGCAGGAATCGTTATGGATAACGCTATTTGTGATCATCTCTTACCTTGTCTGAGTTGATGAGATCTTTCTTGCTGATGGGACCGTCATTATCTCCTCCAGTCAACTCCAGAATATCCCTGACATCAGCACCAGTACCCATGACTTATGCTGTTGTTAATCAACACTTCTCACAACCAAACGTATATACTGTTTATTAATTCACTGGGGCTCACCCAGTTAAGCGGTACTGTTCAGCTCCTAGCTAAAGGCTAACGTTGGCATTTCCAAGCTACGTTTACTTCACACAGAGCCGCAAACAGCCAAGTAACTATTTTGTAAGATACGTTCTCGTAATATTACAGTGAACGTTTCTACTATGTATGAAAACTATAGATACAGTAAGAAAATATTCATAAGCTATTGTTAAGGCTAGGTGAGTAGCTAGCAACTAACGTTAAACCAACATTACTTCCGTCCCCGCTGATGTCGCTGTGACGATACTGGTCTACTCTATAATTGACTGTCGCCCTCGTGAGGTCTGGCGGCGCACTGCAGCGTCTTCTTTCTTTTTATTGAAAATAAACCTGAACCAACGTGACACTGAAAACACCTGCAGGGTTGATACAATAATACAATTCTAACAATAAGACAACAAACCTTTACAAGCTAAATCAAGTGTCGTTCCCAACCTCGTCTTCATTAGAGTATAATACAAGGAAGAGCGTACAGATAGATAGATAGATAGATAGATAGATAGATAGATAGATAGATAGATAGATAGATAGATAGATAGATAGATAGATAGATAGAAACTTTATTGATCCCGTGAGGGGAAATTATTTCGTTACAAGCAGCAATAGGTTCCAGAGCAGCAATAGGTTACAGGTATAAAAATCTTAATATTATATATAAAGAAAAAAGAAAAAGAAAAATACAAGAAAAATACACATGTCACAATACACAATATATACAATTATAATAGAGTAAAGATGTTATATAAAAAATGCACACTATATACACAGTGAATGGAATAACAACAACAGATAGATAGATAGATAGATAGATAGATAGATAGATAGATAGATAGATAGATAGATAGATAGATAGATAGATAGATAGATAGACAGATAGATAGATAGATACTTTATTTATCCCCAGGAGGAAATTTGTTTACAGATCTCATTCTTTAAAAAGAAAACAGTTTGAAAATGTATATCAATGAATGATGGAAACTAAATTGACAACATTTCTCAAATTATGCTTTAGCTGCAGAAACCAAGTAACACTTTTCATAAAACAATAGCAATATATAGCAATCATATAACAATTTAGCACAGTAGTATAGTATATGTCACACAATGAATGGTTTAATTATGTTAAAATGAAAAGAAAGAGACAAGGAGGGGTGAGGCATAGAGCACGTTTACAGAGGCTACGGTATGACATAGTCAACCACGTTCTTTCTTTATTTTTGTTTGTGATATTTTATTTGTTTTAGAGATTAAGAGACAAGCAGAATAATGTCAAGGTTTTTGTAGGACCTTTTCTACAGCCACCCACTATGATCATCACAGGTAAATAATCCTACCTTTTCTGAATCTTTACACTGACCGCTATAGCAGTGGCAGAGAGGGGACAGTAATCAGTAATTTAAAACACTGTACTCCAGAGAATGTAATTAGGCATTACATTGGTGCTAAACGTTTAGAA
This sequence comes from Cebidichthys violaceus, assembly GCF_023349555.1. Taxonomy (NCBI): domain Eukaryota; kingdom Metazoa; phylum Chordata; class Actinopteri; order Perciformes; family Stichaeidae; genus Cebidichthys; species Cebidichthys violaceus. The sequence continues at coordinate 2,939,917 of NW_027176296.1, read as the reverse complement.
TCAAAAGCCATTGTATGCTTTGATGACTTGGATTATGCATGGCCTACTTGTGGAAATAGATGTGTAAGCAATCTGATTCCTCACCAGATCAGCATCAACCTAAAAGGCACAGCATTAAAATGAAAACCTAACTTTTTTTTTGCCTAGACTTGTGAGCCATTAAGTCTGTATAATTCCTCAGGCCGAAGCCCATCTCTCCAGCACCACACATACTAAAGGTCACTGGGTCAAATTTGTCCCCACGTTGGATTTTTATTTTGGGCCATTTACCCAAACTTAAATATTGAGGTTTTGACTCAACAATTTCAAGTTTTACCCGAAAACTGTCACAAATTGGCGTAGACTCAAATTAATAAATTGTGAGTTACAACGGCGTGTTCTTAAAAAAACACACACTCAAACAAAATGCATTTCTATTTGACACAAGTTTGAATGTTTTTTGTCGGTTTATTTGTCTGCATTCCGGGCGCCGTTATTCTGAAAATCCCTATTGTGCGTTAATATGACCTTTACTTTGTAAAAAGTACACCGGATGTAGACTATTCTCTCCCTGGTTTAAAAATTCCCAGCATTCGTTGTTCCTGGTTAACTGCTCTCTCCGCCATTTTCGTTAGCTGGTGTCGCAGAGGTGGTTGGCGTAGTTATTTGTTGCATTACGTTCAGTTTAAAAAGGTGATTCGTGAATACCATCTTCGATAACACAGTTCAATTTAGCAAGACACTAAACTGCGCGATAAGATGTCGACCGAGCAGGATGAAAAGACTATCGTGACCGAACAAGTCGACGACGAGCAGCAGCAGCAACCGACGCCGCCGCCGCCGCCGCAGCAGCAGCAGCAGCAGCAGCAACAACCAGGGTAAGTCCATTCATCAAGGTTCCTTTGTTGGAGCTAGCTAGCTAGCCGTAATGATACAGATCCACGGAAATCTCGAGAAAGACTAGTCTTCAAAAAAAAAAAGTCCCCATAGTTGCATCCTTATGAGGCTATTATATAAGGCCTGCATTTTTTTTTAAAGTTTGATGTAATTAGTTTACCTGGTGTTAGGAGGGGTGTTGGGGACCCGTCTAATTACTAGTCAAATCCATTTTGCGTAACTTTAAGTAACGATAATATATTATCTGCTAATTACTTAGCTGGTTTACTTGTTAACGTAAATTATTTGGGCCCTTCCTCTTATTTTCGTTCGTTATTTGATCTAAGACGGTGAAATACTGAAGGGATAATTGAATAATCCGGTACAGGCCTACTAGCGTGATGTCTAAAGAGCGGCCTTGCCATGCGGCTGATGTGCATTTGTCTTCGGTTGCGGACTATTATTGCAGTTCAGACCATTGTAACGGTGTTTTTATTAATATTATCAAACGTACTTTAACCACTTAATCTATATATAATAAAATCTGCTTATGTTGAAGTGTGGTTTGCACGATCGGATTTAACAAATCCCTTTAGGTCCCCTTTTGGATTGAGTGAATTACGCTAATGGCCTCGTTTTGCAAAAGGTCAAAATGGTGCCGTGTTTGTTATGTTTTAATGTTTAGTTGTTAAGAATGTACCAGCTAATGTGTCTGCAGACAATTTATTTATCCTATGTGTCCCCACTAGCTGCCTTTTGGCTTTGAATTTACATTCCAGAATCTAAATCTGCTTAATTCTATACCTTTCTGGGCTCACTTGCACTTTTTTTTTTTTTTTTTAAACTCGCTATTTACTGATCTCTTTATACAGAGAAGTGAACGGGAAAGCCAAGCATGAGCTCAATTCAAGCAGGAAGGAGAGGCCCCAGAAGAGAGGTGGGGCCGGACGCTATGAACCCTATGGAAACGTCAACAAGAGATACCGCGTTTTTGTCAGCAACATCCCATACGATGTCAAATGGCAAGCCCTCAAAGACCTGATGAAAGAGAAAGGTAAGGTGTTTTGGATAAGGGATTGAGTCAGTCTGCTTTGGACGTGACTAAAAAAAAAGATGCATCCTCCCGGGTCATTTTGTTTGACCACTGCAGCTTTTGAAGGGCTCTTGGGGATTTGTGCTGAAACTTAAAGTTGTACAATGTTGCGTGAGATCTCCCGGGAGTTATCTGGAACAAAGGTTTTGGACGAGGTCCGTCAACTAAGGAGTCGCTGCAGACTTGTACAAGTGCAGTGAACCTGGGTGTTAGAATGAACATTTATTCTCCTTTAAACCGATTGTGGTTTTTGTGAAGTGGGATTTGTATACGTGTTAAGCCGGTACACTACTGTGAAAATCCAATGGCTTGGGATCATGAGCGGCATATTGAGATGCTTCTCCCCCAAGAAATCCATGAAAAACATTCATTACATTGCCATAACGTAATGATTTTTGCCTAGAAACGAGGGACAAAGTTGCTCAAAGTTGCAACATGAAATAAACATATAAAAGAGCTCTCATGATTTATAAATAAGTAAAACTTTTGGAGACCTATCAAACGAAATCATTTGAGATGCAGGGACTATCCTTAAATTCTCTTCAATGTACACTATGGATTTACATGTGCTCTTATGTAGTTATGGGGTATTGGAAAAGCTTAAGCTATATTATAAGTAATGCACTAAATTGGCATTTACTTGAAATTAAACCATGTGTTTAAGAGGTACAATCCTTTTTCAGAAGGAGTACCTGGTATTCGTTTAATGACTGACTGTGGAGTTAAATTGCATTTTCTCTTTTAGGTGTGACCTTGACGAGCAAATGTTTTCTCAGCAGATCTCCATGTTGTGCCAAACACGGCCATGCGTTGGAGTTTTCTTTGGGGTACAGGTCTACAAAATGAAGCAACTTCTTATGCACTGTCCTTGTCTCTAGAGGTTTGGTCACTGATGTCCATCCGTTGAACAGACGTGATCTGGTCGAATGCGAGGCTGTGGTCGCCACTGACTCAAAATTCTGATATTGTGCGTTTTTAAGGAACAGGTCCACTTTAAGAACATGTTTGCCAATAGAGAAGTTTCTATCCCCTAAGAGCTTGCCTTTTATTACGATTATGGTTAGTTTCAAGCTGTAGGTTTCTTCTCCGTTGATGGGCGAATGTATTGTTGCATTGGCCTGAGGTTATAAAATGGCGACATTTGACAAAGTATGCACAGGTTTGCAATGAAATGGAAAGAGGCATTGAACAGGTTTTGCCTACTTGAAATTATTGGGTCAATTATCGTCCGGTAGAAGGTGGTGTTCAAGGCATTATATCCAAATAGGCAGGCTGATGGCCATTTCAACAGTTGTTGTCCTCAGTCTATTGCTCTTGGTGCTTCGGGAGAATTCCAACAAGGACAGGCTAAGAGGTCTTGATTTTTTTTTTTTCCATAAAGACTCTAGCTTGCTTTTTGTAGACCTGTACCATATTGTGCTGCTGCTGAGGTGCTGGGGGAAGGCGCAGGACTGGCAGTCTGAGCTCACTGTCACCGGCCACCCTACTTGTGTCTGCTCTAAACCCCCATTGTTCTCTCGGCTTCTCTCCCTTGGTGTGTGTCGTCTCTGGAATCTGATTTGTAGTGGGTGAGGTAACGTACGTGGAACACTTAATGGACGCAGAAGGCAAATCGAGGGTAAGTGCAAATACATACAAATAAAACATGAATAATCCTAGACAAACCTGTGTTTGTCAGCTTTGGTGTCTTTATTTTCATTGTTGGACATTGTTCAGCTTCAGAAACCTGGTGGAGTGTGTGTGTGAGATGGTGACATGCTGGAGGCGTGTTTTATTCGGTGTCGTTTGTGGCACTGACTTGATGTCATCCTGAGGGTTGATGCTCTTATAAAAGGACTTCAGCTTTCTTTGTAGCCAATCCTGTGGGATTGCAGTCCGAGTGACAAAGTCCCTTCGGTTGCTGGATTCGCTCCTCATGAACTAAAGGGGTCTAGTTTGCAAGAGGTTGTTACAAGGCTGGTAGATGGTTGTTAAATATAACTCATTCCGTAGAACAGCTTTACTGGAAACGTTGCCTCCATTATCTTAGTCGTGGGGAATCCTATCTCACTGTGGATTTTCTGCCCTTTGGATGTTGGGACAAATACTCTTTAATATTCACCATTCTTGCCTGCATTGTGCTAGTGACTGGGAAAAGATCTTAGAATAGTAATGTTATGTGGAAGTACAGAGTTGTGGCCAAGGCTGTAGGCTTGTGTGATGAACTTGTGATTGTGCATGAAATTGTCTATTTTTGCTTACATTTTTTTTTTGTCAATTGAAACATCTATTTTAACAATCGCTTTTACTCATTTTAATTATTCTTTACTCCTTTTGGTGCGGCCTGTTCTGGTGTCTCCTTTTGTCTCCATCAATAAAGGGTTGTGCGTAAGTAGTTTATCCATTTATTAGCATTTGTTGTGTTGATGCCTTTCAGATTGACAAAATGGAAATGTTGCACCACACGTGTCTGTTATAAAACTCTTTTTGGAGAGGGTAGTGTTTCATCTCACAGGATGTACTGTATCTTCCTGTTAGTGTTGTTGAGTTTAGGACTGAAGAGCTAATGAAGAAAGCGGTGGAGAAGGTCAACAAGCACAACCTCAATGGACGACCCCTGAAAGTGAAAGAGGTAGGCCACAGCCCAAATAACCACGTAAAACAAAGTGCAGCAAATCGATCAAAATGTCGGTTGACTATTTCCCTCAGTCACATTTTCTTGCTTTTTTTTTGTTTTTGTTAGGACCCTGATGGTGTGATTGCTCAGAGAGAGATGAACAAGACTCAAGGCGGAGGACACCCAGGAGGCCATGGCGGAATGGGTGGAATGGATCGCATGAACATGGAGCGAATGGGCCCTGGACCAAATGGCTCCATGGTCAACATTCCTCCGAGCCTGATGAACAACCCCAACATCCCCAACGAGATCATACACGGGCTCCAGGCTGGCAGGATTGGCAGCACGGTCTTTGTGGCTAATGTAAGTCTTCAAGAGATGTCCTGAAAAAAAATTACATTTCAGCCAATAAATGATTAGTTATTGTATTTGATAAAATGATGTACAAATGGTTTCATCAATACATTTTAGTGCTGTTATTTTAATCTAAGATATGTTGATAAACCGTAGGTTAGTTTGACTTGTCTTTTTGGCCTTGCCTGTGTGAACAAGCAAGTGACCATCTCTAAAATTGTTCCTTGTGCCTGCAGCTGGACTACAAAGTGGGCTGGAAGAAGCTGAAGGAGGTGTTCAGCATGGCGGGCATGGTGGTGAGGGCTGACATTCTGGAGGACAAGGATGGGAAGAGCAGAGGCATGGGAACAGTAACATTCGATATGCCCATTGAAGCAGTCCAAGCTGTCTGTATCCTTTTTGAAAAAAATGTTGGATTTGGATCCCTTTTGTGTGCATAGAATGTTAATTCAATAGAATTGCATTGTTTCAGAATCTCTCTGGTACGCTTTCCTTAATGGTTTCACAGCTATGTTCAATGGGCAGCTGTTGTTCAACAGAGTCATGCACGTCAAACTGGTATGTTGCATGAACCTTGTGTACATCGGCTCACATTATACCTGAAGCACGTGGTCTGAATGCATTTACGTTTGCTTTCACAGGATGAGAAGTCTCTGCCCAAAGATTTTGGACCACCTGACAGAGCTGCTGCTGCTCTTCCCCGTAAGTATACATGTAGCTTTCTCCACTTTTATTAAAAACAACTTTAATTCATTATAACCACAGTATCCTTGCTAGTTCAATTTAGTTGTTTCAGTTTGGTTCAGAACTGCACTCGTGATACTTTTTAGAGTAAAAACAAGCAGGTAGCGTTAGTGACTCTATTAGCCACTTGAATATATCTCAAGATACACACTGGGTGGTCTGTGAAGCCTCTTTTTTTAGTCTAATCTATTTGTACAGACGCACAATTTTGTAGACCATGTCTTAATACTGAACCCATTTTCTCTTCCCAGGTGGCCTGAGTGGTATTGGTCTGGGCCTGGGACCTGGTGGCCAGCCCATTGATGCTACTCAGCTCAATAGAGGAGGTGGAGGAGGAGGAGGAGGTGGTGGCGGCGGCGGTGGTGGTGGAGGAATGGGCAACATGGGCCCCGGAGGTAACTAGCTCCAGTGTTTTTGTTAATCCCTTGAATAATCTCGGTTCATACAACGTTTCAAGTTTTACAAATTTGAATAAACTCCTTGAAAAATACTTGATTTTCAACATAGTATCTGGTTTGAGCTACACAATTACTTGCGTATACCAACAATCTTATTAGTATTTAAAATTGGTGATCTAATCATATTATATCATCATGATCAAAACAAATGATATACATTGATTGCTTTGGGTATAAAAGGATTCTCAAATGTATTCATTGCAATTTAATTTATAGTAACAATTAAAGTTGAGGTACCTTGAAAGAGACAGTCTTGTTTTTACTCTTACTGCTGTCAAATCCTTAATGAAATATAAGTAAAGTCAGGGGCTTATCATCACTCTTCTCACTTGCAGGAATGGATGGAATGGGCTTTGGTAACATGGGAGGTCGTATGGGAGGAGGTGGAGGAGGCGGCGGCAGCGGTGGAGGAGGAGGAGGAGGAGGAGGAGGTATGTACTGAAGATTTTCAAGTAGCTGGGCCTTAACTGTATTTACCTTCATGTTTCTAAGCACCTAGACTCTGCAAGAGTCTGTAACTATGACTTTATGATGTACCATACCAAGCCTGTCCACCGGTCTCTGGTTGTGTCCTCTGGTATAAGACTTTCTTCTCCTCTGTTCAAGGAATGGACAACTTTGGAGGAATGAACAACATGGAGCGTTTTGGTTCTTCAGGAATGGGCAGAATGAACGGTAAGGAGACGTGTTGAGCACCTCAAAGCAGGCGTGGAACACTTTTCACGTTTTGCTGGATGTGTCTAATGGTTTCATCTCTTGCGTTGTCAGAGATGGACCGTGGGATTGGTGGTGCTTTTGACAGGGAGTTTGGGCGAAATGAAATGGGCATGTCTCGCAATAATTTTGGTGACTCCTTTGAAAGAGGAATGGGTTAGTATTTTCAGGATTATGTTTAAATTTCCTCAGATAACTAATCTGATAAACCGGATCAGATTAAATTCTAACTTCAGCTTTGACAGTTGATGTGACCATTTTTTCTTTTGTTTACTCGCTCTTAAAGGAAACTCTCTGGGCATGGACCGCATGAGCTCTGGAATGGACCGCCTGGGAGCCAACATGGACCGCATGGCAGGGATGGATCGAATGGGCATGGACAGGATGGACCGCGGGTCTGACCTGGAAAGGCTGGGTTCTGGTTTTGACCGGATGGGCTCGGGGATGGAACGGCTGGGGCCCAGTATGGACAGGCTTGGACCCGGTCTGGACCGTATGAGCTCCAGCATGGACCGCCTCGGCCCAGCTGGTTTTGACCGCCTAGGCCCGTCTAGTTTGGATCGCATGGGATCTGGCCTAGACTTTGGCTCCCCGATGGGTATGGATCGCATGGGCAACACCGGGATCGACAGAATGGCCAGCGGATTCGACCGCATCGGCTCCACCGGAGGACTTGACCGCTTCCCCTCCGGTGGCATCGACCGCATGAGCTCTGGCATGGATCGGATGGGGTCCGGGGGTGTTGGTGGTCAGTTTGATCGCGCTGGTGAATTGGATCGTGGATTTGTCGGGAATTCCTTTGGAGGAGCCGGAGGGCCCGGAGCTGGAGGAAGCAATGTCAGGAAGGGATGCCAGATCTTTGTCAGAAATGTAAGTATTCATCTTAAAGGCAGTTAGGCTTTCTTTTTTAACTTCATTTGTTCTCTCGTATGATTTTAATTTATTTTAAACACTTTTTGTTTTCCAGCTGCCATTTGACTTCAACTGGAAGATGCTGAAGGATACCTTCAACACATGCGGTAAGAGAAGTCATAGTTTGCAAGTACTGGATAAAATCAATTACTGTCTGTTTTACATTAAGCTGAATAATTACATTGGTGTCCTTCCTTCTGCAGGCATGGTTCAGTATGCTGATATCAAGATGGAGAATGGCAAGTCCAAGGGCTGTGGTGTGGTTCGCTTCGACACCCCTGAAACTGCCGAGCGTGTCTGCCGAACCATGAATGGCTATCGGCTGAATGGAAGAGAAATCGATGTTAGGATTGATAGAAATGCATAAATTATTTGTCCATTACATCTGACATTTCATTTAGTTCCTAAAAGTCCAAGCGCTCTGTATCATCTAATTTGCCCATAGGATATTCATATTATATTCACTTGGTTTGTTAGATATTTGTAACAATGGAAATGTTATTTTAGTTGGTAATTTGTCACAGTGAATGTGTTTTTAGTTTTTGATTAAGTTTTACTTTTTCTTTTAGAGACCAAATTTTTAATTTTTTTTTTTTTGTTCTGTCCTGCTTCACCTGTCATTGCCTTTTTGTTCTGTAAGGTGTTTTGATAAATAAACCTCAGTATTTGAAATGTGTTGTCTTTAGTGTTTTTAATTGCATTACCCGCAAGTAATGGACTCTGGTGGTTGGGGTACTTATGCCAGACCACGTATTGATATTTGCTGAGAGTGGTACTTGTTTACGATAAGGACAATGCTAATGTGATGGTGCATGTAGTTAAATGATGCCAGTGTGAGCAACATATGGAGTTAAAGCGCGCGGGAGGATTTTACTCTGAACTCTCACGCGCCCCCCCTCGTGGATATAGTAGGTCATCGCCGGAAGAAGGTCACAGGCATTAAATTCAAGATGGCGAGCCCCTTGTGTCAGTGTTACCAGGTGAGTGCCTGGGACTTTGTGTCACATAAAATATCGACATTTAATTACCACCAAAAGTTAAAGAGACAACTCTAACTGTGTTTTTGAACTATCAGTTCTTCCAGTGGCTGGTAGCGTTGGACTGTTAGTTTGTTTTCCTGATGAGGCTGATAACGTAGCGTTAGCTAACTTGGCTAACTTAGCTCTTGGACTGTTCAGATGTCCAGCTGGTGTTTTAACTCAGAAGCGCGTGACATTCTTTTCCTAGTAAAATGTAAACGTGGGTACGTAGATGCATGTTCTGCCTTTCCACCGTGCCTTAAAATAAACAAAGTGTCTGTCAAACGAGATAACTTGTTTATTTTTGCGTTTTCGTCCAACACGTATAACGAGGCATTTGCTGCGTGGCTTTCGAGCAGTCTATTATTAAAGTTTGAGGGTGACGCCGTGTGTCTGTCTCCAGATATGTGTAAGAAGAGGCTCGGTGGCATTCCCTTCCTCTTACCTGCTACTTCACAACAGACCCAATGTCTACAGGATACGTGGGGTCCTCGCGTGTTCTCCACAGGTACGAACACGCTGACATGTTTCTGGGTATTCTGAAGCTGTGATGTCTTCCTCTGTAGAGATGTTTCCTGGTGTTTGGTTGGATTGTGCTCGAGGCCAACAAATCGCACTGCAATTAAGACTTATTGTTGCTTTTTTTGTTTTTGGATAGTATTGTTGTAACAGTACAAAATTAATACACGCTCAACTTCCAATATTGGGTACAACCTTTACGAAGTTCAGTCTCTGTTTTTGGAGAGGTGTCGATTTGACTTAACTAGTTTTGGGAGATGTGCTGTTGAGTTGACGCATTATGCGGAGAGGTGTTTCTATTACTAAGCTTACACTCGATATAAATGGGGTGAACACAATGATAGAAACACCTGCCAGCATAGTGCGCCAGTTAAACAGCACCCCAAGCGACTGCTTTCAAAATGACCATAAACCTTTAACTGAACATCATGACCTTCATAAATGCAGGACTGTCGTATGAGACTACATTCATTTGTAAAAAAAAGCAGGATCACTTAAAAATGACAGATATGCAAAAAAAATTAATGGAAGCACCCCTTTGCTAAAACATCTGCTCTTGGCATGAAGTCTACTACGGTGCATATCATATATCATAATGTGCTCCTGCTGTCTTTGTTAGTTATACTTGTTTCCTATCTAAAGTTTATCAAGACGTCTTGATCATTAGGCCACACCTGCAGGTCATGAATTTAAGTTTAATTGAATCGCACCATGACATGCTAGAAGTAATTCAATCCTACATGTGTCTTATTCATACCAACTAGGTGCCTCAGTCACGTCTTCTGCAGGTACGGTATTTGTCTGGCGAGAGGGGCGGCAGAAAAGGTTTCATCGGGGAATTGCTGGACAACATTAAGCAGGAGCTGAACAAGAACAAAGACATGAAAGACAACATCAAGAAGTTCCGGGAAGAGGCCAAAAAACTGGAGGAGTCGGATGCATTGAAACAAGCTCGAAGGAAATATGTTAGTATTTGGCCGCACACAGCATTATTCAATGTCTATTTTATTATGAAAAGCTAGTGTTAGGGTTTGCTAATGTCCCGCTGTCTGTTTCCCAGAAAACGATTGAGTCTGAAACCGTGAAGACCTCCGACGTTCTCAAGAAGAAGTTTGGAAACATCTCTGAGACAGTTAAAGAGGTAAATGTGATAAGTATCTCAATCTGCTTTTCTTTTGATTCTCATCTGATAGATACGATTTGCATCTATCCACCTTTACTGTGTGTGTGTGTGTGTGTGTGTGTGTGTGTGTGTGTGTGTGTGTGTGTGTGTGTGTGTGTGTGTGTGTGTGTGTGTGTGTGTGTGTGTGTGTGTGTGTGTGTGTGTGTGGACAGGGGCTAGAGGAGGTCGGTCGTACAGAAATTGGGAAGAAAATCAAGGATGGAATGGAGGAGGCAGCCAAGACAGCGAAGACCTCGGCAGAGTCCGTCTCTAAAGGTGGAGAGATGTTGGGGAAGAGCGGTGCGTTCAGAGCAATATCACAGGTATGGACTCACTGTGCACACTAGGATGCAGATATATTTCCTTGTTTACCAGAAGTTCAACAACATTTTTTGTTTCTCTTGAATAAACTAAAAATACTTCTCTCTCTGTTGCACTGTGAAGGAAATAATTTGTCAAATTCAGTTAATGGACACTGCTCATTGTTAAGGATAAAAGTAGGGAAATAACAATGTACTATTAAATTGTTAAATGATTGTGAAATGAATTAGGAATAAAGAGAACTTTGAGTCCTGTAAACGATATGCCTGGAACTTATGTGTTGTTCTCTCGTCTGCTCCCTGTTCATCCGTCTTCAGGGCATGGAGAGTGTGAAGCAGGAGATCGGTGATCTGGGTCACACCGGCCCTTATCGGCCGCCTGCCAGGCTCAGGAAGAGGAGTGAGTTCTCCTCCAAAGGGGCAGGAGACGACGGCAAGGTGTTCGAAGCCAACGAGTACGTGAGTGCCCTCTACTTTACCCCGATACTGGGAGGAAAACACCTCTCATGTTCAGAGATGGCTGATACCACTTAAATACCCTCATGCAGTTTAATCATTTAAAAAGAAAGGGAAATAAAACCAACTCAAGGCTGAAAAATAAGCAAATAAGAAAATCGTTGTTTTCCAGAAGAGACACTGGTGAGTATTCATTCTGTTTGGAATAAGAGTAACGGTTCTCAAAGCGGAACCTTGATAGTATTCCCAGTATTTCCTTCCGTTAATTGTTCTTGGTGTAACCAGTGCAGCGTTTTCCTTTCTGGGTTGATATGCTTAAGTGTGATTGTCAGCATGACCCAGCAAGTCAACAGCAACACCCGTTTCCCTCGGCCCGCCGCTTGAAGCATTACTTTGTGTGTACTTCAGGGAAGCGATGGGCGTGGTGCTCCACAAAGACTCCAAATGGTACCAGCAGTGGAAGGACTTCAAAGACAACAACATGGTCTTCAACCGTAAGGACTAACATTAAAAATGTTCATCACTGAGCTGATGTAGTTGTGCACATTATTTAGGGAAACGTTGATGATTGAATGGCCCGGGTTACAGTTGGGATATTGTGCAGAGTCAACAGATTTGCAGCTATATAGATTTTCATAGCTTCTGTTGCAGCATCAATGCCTTTTACCCTAAATACTGTGAAATACTGTGAACCAGTACATCACTTTTCAGTAAGAGGATACATCTACAGATGATTACAATCAGCAAAATTATTACCCCCCTGTAGCTCCGATGGAATTGGTAATATGGGAATTAATTCACTGTCCAACCACTTGATATTTTTGACAGGAACAACGATGTCTAGTTTCTGTAGATGAACTTACGATGACTACTGAAGGGTTTGTTGATCTGACAGAGAGCTTTATTTCCATCCTCTGTGTGTGTACACATGTGAAGGAGATAGAAGCCTCAGGTTTGATCTTAAGATCACGCTCTCATTCTTTCTTTCACTGCAGGGTTCTTTGAGATGAAGATGAAGTATGATGAGAGTGAGAACAGCCTCATCAGAGCATCTCGTGCCGTCACCGACCGGATGACTGACCTCATAGGTGAGAGACCTCTGGTTTGATGGTGTGCATTAATCACAGGCCGAGGTCAAATCACTCTTTAACAGAGAAGATACAAAGGATGTTACCCACAAGTACTTTTAGTCGTATATGTTATATTCTACTGCTTAGATATTTTTCATTTTTATTTAAAGGCAGATTTAGTTTACATCATAACTAGATTTAGAAGCAGGGTAAGGAAGCTAAAGTTAATATGAGCAACTTTTTTTTGTCACAGATGTTTGAACACATGTAACCACAGTCTGTTCTTCAGCTTCTTATGTGTTTGCTGAACGCCACGTGTTTCCTGTCCTCGTGTGTGTTTAGGTGGGCTGTTTTCTAAGACGGAGATGTCTGAAGTACTAACAGAGATTTTGAAGGCGGACCCATCCTTTGACAAAGATTCCTTCCTCAAACAGTGTGAACGAGATATCATCCCCAATATACTGGAGGTACTTTGGACCGCACACAACACGCCTACAGTACCAGTGTCTGTGTAATGGAATCATTTAATCCATTTGAGAATGTTTTGTGAATGAATATATCACGTTAGGACAAACGCCCGATGATGTTTACGACAAGGAATGTTTTATCTTTAAGCCACGTTGAATTACAGTACATATCTTTATTATGATTTTGTGAAGTTTTGTTAAGGTGACGTTTGCTCTGCCTCCATGCAGGCGATGATCCGAGGGGAGCTGGAAGTATTGAAGGACTGGTGTTATGAAGCGGTACGGCTTTTCTCACACTCAGATACCATAAGCTTCTTTTGTTACGGATATGTAAAGGATACAGTTAGACTGCCCTCAGAGAACATTGGTGTGCATATTGGCATAATGTTATCTTCTTTTTCTCCATATTGGGTGTGTAGACATACAGCCAGCTGGCACACCCAGTTCAGCAAGCCAAGGCCATGGGACTTCATTTCCACTCTAAGATCCTGGACATTGACAATGTTGATGTAAGTTTTTCCAGACTACATTACACAGGATTAATGCATTAATAATTAAGGTTTTACTGAATCAAACAGGTGAAGGTGCAACACTAACATACAGCCAATCAAGAGCCTTTTTAATGCACAACAAGGGTTTGTGCTTTGATTTGGAGAGCTCGTGGTTAGAGACTATATGGTGATCTGCAGGGACAAGGTTTGCAAATATGCATAATCAAAGTATACAAGTCAGACAAATGTCAGTTTTGTCTTGAAAAACGACAAGCAAGTTTTACGACGAGCAAGTTTTTTTCTTCTTTTCTGTATTTTGTGTTTGGATGGTGTTATCATCAGACTGGGTTTTAAGTCCTTGCAGAAGTTTTGTCTAACTGTTAAATATCTCTCGAGCCATGATAAACTTTGAATGAAATACTTGAATGCTGTCTAAAAATCATTTTTATTGGTTCAGTGAAATATGCATGTATCCTCTACTCCAGTTGGCCATGGGGAAGATGATGGACCAGGGTCCAGTGCTGATTATCACCTTCCAGGCTCAGTTAGTCATGGTGATCCGAAACACCAAAGGAGAGGTGGTGGAGGGAGACCCTGTAAGTTACACACAAACACACACTGTGATTTATTAAAGAGCATTTGAAACACAACAAATGTAAATTAAATGTAATTTGTGGCATGGAATGTCTTATAAATAATAGGACTTTTCACTTTTTATAGTAGCTCACTGGCACACATCGTTAATGTTATCAATGTCACCTGTGGTTTTCCTACAAGTCTAAACCTCTGCTGTGAAAAACTTCCAGACAAAGCTTTAGCTGGCATTTTGTCAAAATCAGAAATGTGTTAGAACTTCTTATATATGATGGACCAAGAACATTTTAGGAGTAACTTTGTTTTTGGGCGTGACATTTTTTTAGACCCACGACCCACACTAAAGCTTTATTGGTTATAAATCAGCCGTATTGTGCGCTCGGGGCTCCTCGGGGACACCTGTGATAAAGAGGTCAAGGTATCCACCATGCAGTTGGAATCCGCTCAGTGTTCAGATTTAAAGACTACCTCATGAGGATTAATGGTGGATGTACTTTTGTATCAGCTGGCTCCAAAAGTCTGGACATGAAATGAGGGATTCTGCCCTCATGGACTACAGAATTAAATGTCTCCAACACCCAACTTCTCACTGTTACTCAGAGACCCTTTAAATCTTTTTCCAATTCCAAAATGTCTTGGTATTGATGTTACACAGCTATCTGATAAATAAGCAATATAATGAGCAATTGCCTTTGGTAGCTGAGTCATCCTCACTAGGTCATTGTCTGTTATAGGTCTCAGACAGACAAATATATAAAACCCAACATGGCTAACTGGGAGTGTACACTCCCGAGCTATGTTTTCTATTTTGAGATGGGTATTTTTCTATTTTACTAGTTTTCCATATGATTTTTCTTTAGTATCCAATCCCATGTATTTTAAATGCTGGACTTGTTAACCTTAAATATATTGAAGCCTTGTTAGAATTGACCTAGTTATGCACACTGCTACCTGCTAAACTGCACCTGTATCAATAATCCAGCGCTACCCTGGTTGTAATTGCCTGACACCAACCTTAGCATATCTGTGAGCTGGCACTTAAGTTTACATTCTCTGTAGAAGACTGAAACATGTAGGTGCTAAACGTATTTATTATAGACTTTTATTGCAAAACAGTATGCATTGGTTTTTTTTGGTTTTGATTTATTGATCACAAAGCTAAGTACAAGTCTAGTGTTTGGTCTCATGGCTTATATAAGGCTAACATAACCACAAAATGTCTTTATATTTGATTTGTCTAAAATCACATTTGTCTGTCTTTGCTGCTCTACAATGTTGAAGAAGAATGGAACGGCTAAGAATAAGTGTACCCATCTGTTTTCCTCCCTCCAGGAAAAAGTGCTGAGGATGATGTACGTGTGGGCTCTGTGTCGAGACCAGGAGGAGCTCAACCCATATGCTGCCTGGAGACTACTTGACATCTCCGCCTCGAGCACCGAACAGATCCTCTAACTCTTTGATATGCGCAGATCACTCAGAGAGAGAACATACTGTACCTGAGCAGGCCCTGGAGCTGGCTGTGAAGGGGGGGGGGAGACATGGAGATGAGGGACAGACGAGTGGGACACGGGACAACAGGAATATTGTGGCGTAGTGTTGCTAAATGCTGCTCACACTAGGGGGCAGTAGACTACCAGCAACTCTCATTCGCCATATTTTTGTTCAACGCCTGCATGGCTGTCCAGTTATTGAAACTGTGTGGTGCAGTGCAGCCGTTAGCATTTAAGGGATGCATGAAGGTATTTAACTGGGGTTCAGCTCTTTTATTATGAATATGAGAAAAGAAAATGTGGTAATCAAGGAAGCCGATTTGTAACTGAGGCCCTGAACTTCAAGTTGATGTCAGAATGTCAAAAATCTCTCTCTCTCTCTCTCTCTCTCTCTCTCTCTCTCTCTCTCTCTCTCTCTCTCTCTCTCTCTCTCTCTCTCTCTCTCTCTCTCTCTCTCTCTCTCTAATCAGTGCTTTCCTAGATCTTTCTTTGTATAATAGTTGTCCACTGTAATTGTTTAAATGTGAGTATATTTATTATGAAAATAAAGATCCCTTTTTTTTCACACTAGCAGACATTTTTATACCTTCTGTCTTGCAAATGGTTAAGCTTCTCTCCCGATCTGGAGGATATCACATGATTCCTCCTAGGACAGTTGCTAATTATTTTTTTTAAAATGAAATCCTCAACTGGGATTTCAGTGTTAGCTATATTTCCTTTGGGAAACATGATGTATCTGGGTGTCTTTTTACAGAGCGGGGCTAGAGTACTCATTTACTTCATGTGAAGTTACATATGAAAATGAACATGGCCATTTTGACAGCTTCCTTGGTCTGAGGAGTATCACCGTCAGTCTTGACATTAACACCATGTGCCATCATACAGTTGTGTTCAGATGAAATGCTTTGACATTCTGTGTTGTGATGGGTTATAAATCGCTGCTACATGTGTTCAATGTGCCGTGTCGTTGCCCTACACACCAGAGTCATGTGACCTACAATCAACAACCCAAAACTTATCTTACAAAGGCTGAATGTCCCCCAAGTCTCACCAATAATTTCTCAGTTTTGTCAAATCATGGATCCATGATGGGGTCTTTGGAAATCCTCTGCTGGCTGTGTGGGCAAATACATTCCACTGAAACACCTTTTAGAGTTAAAAGCTCTATTGACGAGTAATTTGGATTCATGTCAATGACAATTACACCTCATTACAAGTCCTATCTAATGTAAAGATGTAATGGTGTCGATTTTGTGTTGGTAACCCGACCGTTTACTTCTGATTTGCTGCAGACAATAGTTTATATATGGCCAGATAATGTAAATTTCAAACAACGCTAAATAACATTGACACATTTTCAATTGTAAATCCAACAAGAAAGTCTGTAGTGGATTTTTCTTCTCTGCGTTTTGCCCGTTTCCACTTTGTAAGATGTCACCACCTCAATCAAAATGTCTGAACTTTTTTTATACACTTGTTTTGGTTGGTTTTATTACGCTATGATCTTAAAAAAGCAAATGCAATCTGGGCTGGATCCCCCTGGGGGGTCTCTGTGCTCCATTGGCGACATGTGTCTGAGATGCTTTTGGGTACAGGGTGCAGATGAGGGTGCGATATCTCTGCAGTAGCTGTTCATCGTCCGTGGCAGCAGTCAGACAGCTCAGTACTGATGGTGGGATGCAGAGCAGCATGCAGCTCACACGCGGCAGGATTGATTACAGCAGCCTTGGGTGAGAATGTAGCTCATAAACTTGCATGTTGTGTACGCCTGCATGTGTGCTATACTGTACGTCTGTCTGTACATGTAGCTCCACTGTTTCGGGGCTGTCCTGGAAGATTTATCCTCTAGGTTGCTGAGTTGCGCTGAGGTTGCAGCTCCCCAATGTAGCATTCATCGCTCAGGACGCACCCCCAGCAACACACACACACACACACACACACGCACACACACGCTGCTCTCAACACAGGTATTCAGAGGAGCCACCCTGGAGAATTAACTACTGGGCAATGTGGTCAGTCGGCTGGATCCTATCAGACAACCACTGACCAAGAGAAGATCTAACACACATTTGTGAGTTTGCACCATGGCCTTTTACAACGAGCTGACTTTAGATTGATATACATACTGTACTTGTGTGATAATCGGCTTGCACTAAATGTTTAGTTTTAAGTGTGTGTTTTATTCCCTGTTGGGTGCAATTTCCAACCGGAGCTGTTTTTCCATTTATTCAATGTTGCATTCAAACACTTACGTAAGAAGCTACGTGTTGCACTTTGAGATGCTGTCAGAAAATTTTACCTTGAAAACCCAAATGTAACTAAACCTGGACACTGTAAAATAATACGTTTAATATTAACTTACCTTAAAAAGCTTGCTGCTCAAGTAGATTGTGGTGAACCTGAGACAATCAAACGCCTCAACAAGAAAATGTATCAAGCTTACAACAATGTTGCCACATAAATATTATGTCATTAGACAAAAAAGTCCCGGTGCTAGGAATGTATCGATTCAAATCTTTACTGCAAATATATGGATTGGAAAAGTGTTGGTAATAATGTCAAGTATATCTTAATGAGATCAAATATGCAAACATGCTCCTATAAACTACCACCCTTCCAAATAATTCCCAGATTTGAGTTTGAAACTAATTCCAATGCCTAACCGTAATATCTGGTTGAAGCCCTAAAACTAACCCCAGAAATAAACTATGCTTACACAGATGACTTCTCTTTGAAAGTTTTATCTCATCTTACTGAATAACGTATGATGAGTGCATTCACTCACTCACACACATTTGTTCACACTATGCTTAAATGCTGACTGCACAAGTTGCAAGGAAACACATGGGTAGTTAACAGTTTTGTGAAGTGAACTCAACAGGGATATTTACTCTGACCCACACACATACAGACTGCAAACGTCATGACTGTCTGAAGAGTAAAGAAGGTAACAGCCATGCAGCTGGCCAACCAGGGGCTACTCTCACATGTATGTGTCTTTCCCCACCCACCCACACACACACACACACACACACACGTTACTAGGCCAAGTCCCAAAGAAGTAGGGCAGAAGTGTCGCATAGACTCTCACACTCAACGGGTGAGTGCTGACATCACGCCGTGGCCTGAGATACAGGTTGGCAGCTGCTGCCGGACTAACAAGCTGAGTGACAGAAAGGAAGACCAAAAAAATTCACAAGTCATAAAACATCATCAAAAACATGTAAGACACAACTTAAAAATGATTCCCAGGTGCCTTTTTTGACCAAACTGATCAAAGAACAGTAAAAGAAACGAAGCAACATGAGGCCAAATATCATCGACTGTTCAAGCTTTAAAAGCGATGCCATTGAAGTAACTGACTGTGGTGTTAGGTTCCCCAACACTTATGGTTCCTATTCAACTTCATGTCACAAATGGAAATTTTCCAACACATGTCAAGAGTCTCTCGCCTATCAGCCATCCAATATTTAATTTCCTTTCTTTCCTGTCGTCTGTCTGATGCCCCATTAACTATGCTGTCCTTGAGCTCCCCTGGCACCCATTCTCCTTCAGAGCGATTTAACCAGCATAGTCCTTTTCTCTGGTCCTCATTTCATCCAATTAAGTCTATACAGCTTAACTGCATCCTTTCTTATATCTGATTATAGCAAATAGCAGAAGCAATATGATGGCAGGCAACGGTAACTGTCTTACAAAGAAAAAACAACTTTATGCATCAGATGTTTTCAGGTGGGCTTAATGCAACATGACATTGTTCTTACATGATCTGAAGTTGAGCACTGGCTGTACGAACTCTCTGATGTGCCCGTGCACAGTCAGTCTTTTGGAAAGAGCATGTGCATGCATGTGTAAGGTGCTCGCTCCAGTGCAGTGGGGCACTGCGCCAACATGTCAATTTATGGGCACACAGTGAAGAGCATACACACTCACATTCATACATGCAGACCACAGAGGGTCAGAAAGGTCAGGAGGGTGTCCCGGTGAGAGAGGGATTATGTTTATAATAATATGTTTATGATTGTGGTTATATATATAAATAAACATAATCATAGACATATTATATTATTGCAAACAAAAACCCAGAAAACATTTTTTGTTATTGTTTTTGTTATTGTGTTTTGTTATTGTTTTTGTTTATATATATATATATATATATATATATATATATATATATATATATATATATATATATAAACATATAAACTATATATATATATAAACAATAACAATAACAAAAACAATCTGTTTTCTGGGGTTTTGTTTTTTTGTGTAATCCCAGACCAGGTACAACATCACAGTGTTCAAGCAATCTGCAGCTTTTTGGGGCTTTTTCCTTTACCTCCATTGCATTTGGGTGGAGCCCAAATCTCAAATAGACCAAAAAAAAAAAGAAAAAGTAATCTGCATGGCTACTTGTATTTTAGATGAACCAACCAAAATCGTCTTTGCGGTGAGTGTTTTTCATGTGTTCCTGAACAATGTATTGTTTTAGAGTAGCATCTGTACCTTTGGTTGAATACGGTTCAATAATAGATCTTTGAGGCTTTTGTTTGGGGATATTGCCTCACATAAAAATTCCATTTTTCTTTTAAAGTTTATCCTCTTCATCTTTTCATAAAGCTAAGCTTGTTATTGCAGCTCTAACAGTGGATCTAATATTGAGGAGCTTTTGTGTCTTCCTATAAAAGTCAGTGGTCAATATATCCTTATCTTATTTTCATATATCGCGCCGGTCCTATAAGATAAGACAGCGACACCAAATTTGGACATGTGTTATGAAAAAAATCAATTTACTTTTAATAAAAATGAGAGGGAAGGAGATAGAGAAGTGTTGTCAGCGAGAAAGAGAGAGAGTTAGAGGGACTGACAGGAAGACAGACAGTACTTGTTTAGCATTGGAAATCAGTAGCAAAGCAGGCAGCAAATTTATGGAGGGTCAGGTGTGCCTGTTTAGCAGTAATGGGCAGTGAGAGTGCTCTAACCAGTCCCCTGTCTCACCCAAGCATGCACATCCAGAGACCAGCAGGACGTGGCAGACGTGTTGGAACTCCCAGGCCCAACATTATCACAGCAACGTGGTCGCAGTACTGCTGTGTCAGACACAGCTCTCTGTGTGTCTGCATGCGTCAGTGCTGATAAATACTCACTGTGGCTGGATCACACTATGCGTAGTGGCACAGGCCGGTTACTCCAGGTCATGAAACGGACTCATCTTTCTCACATATTCACTACAGTTCCCTAATTGAACGATGCTTCTTCCTTTAAGCCGTTCTGTCTCTGCCTGTCTATCTGTCACTTTCAATTCCATCTTCAATTAAAGACGGACTGTGTGGATTTCACACACCAAAGTCTGTTTACAGGTCTCTGTGCCATCTTGTGAGTCGAAAAGGAGCTGCACAAAATCTGATAAATGTCCTCAAGTGACATCACTTGGCTTGTGGCTACATTAGCCGCTACTAGCATAGCACACCAGAATCTCCAACCAAACTTTCAGTAGTTGAGTTGCATTTAGTGTAATGTAGGCGCCAGGTTTTAACAAGGAAAAATGAATGCCTTGAACAAAAAAAAGACAGTGACTGAGTTCCAAATTGCATACTTTTTCTTTTTACTGTTAGTACTGCTGCTGCCCTTACAAAGTACATACTGTTGCATGCAGTATGGATTCAATTGGGATATTGTTACACATGAAGGTAGCCTACATAATGCTTGCACTCTTCACCACCAATGTCACTCATAGCTCACCTTGATAGAAAAGAACAGAAAAGGTATGCTGAGAAAATATTGGTAATTTGATGTGATCAGTATAGAATCTCTCAAACACAACTTTCAAACACAAAACAGCAAAGGTAAGATATAATTTAGTGTTATGACTGTGTTGAAATTCTTCGACGTCTGCCATGAGCTCTGGGAGGAGCCACAGGCTCACCTGTGCTGTCTTGAGTCAATTAGACACAAGTGAACTCGATCTGCCCTGGATCAGTGCTCTAGGAGGAGAAAACCTTGCCCTGTTTGCACTGCCACTAACCAGACCTGTGTTCCCTTATGCTTGTTAAGTGGGTCCAAAAATGAGTTATTCTTTTAAGGTTTATCAGTTTGATAATGTCATGTGTTTGTTTAGTTCCATTTATGATTAATTCCACTATTTAACTGATGTATTGTTTGTTCAGAGCCAATTAGCTTTTGAGTTTGATAGTTAAGATGGTTAAGATGGATAAATGCATGGAAATGATCTCTTATGTCATACATCTTTTTCTGCTTGAGTAATAATTCAGACCCACCACCCAAGACCTAAGTTAAAGGGAAAATGTATATCAAAATAAAATGTTTTTAATGGAATCTACGGCCTCGCTGTCTGGTGGTAAATGTCCGAAACTTGATGTCCCTAGAGTCCAGTCCTTGCCAATTGGGTTACAACTTAAAAAGGCCGAAGTACATTTTTTTCTCTTATACGGCTGCTGGTTCAGTGAGTATTAGTCATAGTGTGATAAGACAAGGGATCTGTGTTTTTGATGTGTGCTTATTTAATTGCTTGTTGCATTTGTTTGGTTTTGTTAAAAATGGTTATCATGAGCTTTTTAACAGAGTTTAGCATTTCTTTATCTGTTGTTTTACAGGTACCGGGGCAGTTGGGTCTGAGGCATTGTGAGTCATAGTGTTGTAGTGTTGAACTCAACATATGGGGTTCACTCTTTGGGGTTCAATGGGTTAACCCTCTGAATTGTGATATTTCATTATATATATTTTATGTATCATTTTAAATTTCGCCCTGAATAAAATTAAAATAAATTCAACTAGCGTTCTTTTTCTTTTTTATGATTTATGTTATACTGCACAAAAGACATTGTTGAGTTTTGGTTGTACTGTCTGCATAGCATGCAGGATGTATATATTGCGATGAAAGAAAAATGTGACGGGACCATCATCCAGCATACAGTTGTACAACTGTATGCCAAGAGAGGCACCACTACATACAGTACATATGCTGTACATGATACAATATAAATGCACAAATATCAACATTTACGTTTCCTCCTTTTAAGGTATGTTACATTCAAAGATTGCAGCTTCTTTCACAATATACATTTTCACACCCATTAATACCTGAATCTTTTCATATCGTATTTCATCCTTTCCCATTCTTTTGAATCTCATACATTAGCCACTTTCTAAGCGTTTCAATTCCATTATCACCTCTCTTCCTCCCCCTCCCCCCTTTTTTCTAAATCGAATCCCCTGTCCACCCAAGACACCATCAGCAAGCCCACCCTAATTGCAGGCAGCAGATTCTTTATGAGAATGGCGATTCTGCTGAGAGGAGGAAAAACAATGGAAGCAAATGCTGTTTCTATTGATCAGCCACTGCTCTCCCTCCAGCCGGCTGTGTTTACTGTTCCCATTCAGAGTTCTAATATGTCATACGATTTAGTGGCCTGGGTGCCCATATTAGCCTCTACAGGAAGATATTTCAGTGGACGAGCAGAGATAAAGGTGGCTGTAAATACATGCTGCTTTTCTAAACAGACGCACATGGCTTTGTAAGTTGTCGGGAGGAGCTTCAAACATGGCCGTTAACTTCTGGCCCACAGACAACCTCTGAGGGAAATAGCACAGTATATCATAGAGGAAATAATTAAAGTGTGTAGTGACAAAGGACAGACAAACAAGTGGAAGAGAAGAGGCATTTTGGCCAGAGTTCACAATAAACAATAAAATGGCTAATTTTCAGTGAGTATACCATGACTAATACATGTTTCCCTTTCGACCCATTCTTTTTCATGGGCCCTGTGGGATGACACTGTGTCAGATCACCTCACCTCCAGTGAAAGCTGATCAATAGGAGTAAATCAGACTGGGGCTGAGGCCAATGGACAGCTGGAGTGGGCTACAGGTATTGCCCTGCTGGTCTGCTCTGCTGCTCTCCACAGCCTTTCAGTAAGTCTAATGATGATGGAAGACCTGTTAGATTCACTTTCCACACTGTTGTCCTATCAGTCATGGAGGTCAGTGAGCTGCAGAAATGAATGTTAGCTTGTCAGAGGTTTGCATTTGCATAGTAGAAAGACTGCTAATCACTTAAAATAGAGGATATTCTGACTGTGCTCCAGGTAAAGCAGAGGTCCATCCAGCACACAGAGCCTTTGACCCAGCAGTGAAGGCAGATGTGATATACAGTATACTGTCTATATACAGTATATACTCCTTCTTTCACTCTCTGCCTCTGAGTGCGTGTCCGCACACTACGGTTGTTTTTCTCTCTCCCTCAGCATGACGGGTAGATGAGGTTGTGAATAAAGAGTTCCGTCGTCTCATCAATAGTTATCAAGGTCAGGGTCAGAGAGACAGACAGGTAGGTGATTTATTACTCGAGGCAGAAGGTGGAGCGTGAATGAGGGAAAGTGGGCAAAGGTGAGGGCATACAACAAGGAGAAATGAAAAATCTGAAGAGGAACAACGCAACTGATGCAAGGACAAAAACGCAGAGACACCTACTCATGACGCAGTGCACTGGGAAGTGTTCAGAGCAGTTTGAAGTCCCTCCATGCAATTCACTTCAGCTGTAAGTCAGATGGGTAGAGAGAGGTCACTTGTTGGTGATTTTGAGTCCATTAATCAAGTATGTTCAACATGTCCACCCTTATCAGCAATCCTTACCTGACGAGGTCCTCGTTGAGGATTAGTGATGTTAGATAATGTGAGGATTTGGGACTGCGATGACCTGCGATAAATCATGGTTCAGCACTGCTAATTAGCCCAACGGTCTGTGTCTGTTCTTTTTCTTAATGCTTTCTTTATTGTTTGACTGTGTTTCTGCTCAACTTTGATCACTAAAATGTATTGGTTGAAGACTTATTGTACGGAAACTTGCAACATAAGTCACATTGATATACTGTAACTTGTGTGTTCCTCAGCTCGCAGTGTTTCCTTGCAATCCCCTGTCAAATTACACAAGTGTCAGGGTGACATAGTTAATCCACCACACTGTTCTCAAGAGAGTCCTCCATGGGCTAATCGTGCTTCAAAGAATAATTGCAGTCATTTAAAAGCCATGCGTGAATGGTATTTGATAATATGAGTTCTTCTTCCCCACAGACTCCTATTTCCCTGTGATCCTCCACACCCTACTTCCTGCCAGTAACAAGGACTCTGCTGTAGAGTCTGCCGGTCTGATTATGAATTATGCTGCAATCCACTGTACTCAGAATTCGAGTCAGAGTTCCAAGTCGGAAACTCAGGCAAGATCCATCTAGCCTGAGGTCGCCGACATAAACAAACCGGGCGGCACAGCAACATGACGGTGAATCTCAAGCAGAACGAGCTTTTCCTCCATTTTTATTTTATGCATTGTTTGTGTTGTGAAATGTGCTATAGCGATGTTGAAGCTGCTGCCTTCTTAAAAACTCATATCATAATTTGAATTGCCTTCGATAGTGGCCCTGTGGTGATGTAGGTCCTCTGTAGATGCTTGTGAAGCTCAGAGATGTGCCATATACCATAATACCAACCAGAATTATGCTTGCAATGGATTTTAGCATTATAGTTACTAGTAAGAGATTAGGATCCTGTCATTTAGTTTCATTCTCACAACCTTCACGTAATAACAATACTAACATGCTGATTTTAGCAACTATGATGCTAACAATGTTCACCAAATTTAATTTGGTGTGTCAGCAGACTAAAATTTGCTTATTATGAATTTATTTATTTATTTGTTTTGCACATATTTGGTCATAAACCAAAGTATTGGACACATTTTGACTTGATGGGGATGCGAGATGAAAAGTTGGTTGATCAGTAAAGTTAGCCTATTACAATTTATCCTGAAGGGGGCATGGATGTTTGACCCAAATTTAATAACAATCCATACAGAAGTTGTTGAGACATTTCACTAAAAATTACAAATGGGCATCATGATTATTTTTACCAAATTGCAAGACAATCCACCAAATAGTTGTTGAGGTATTTCATTCTGGACCAATGTGGTGCATTGACTGTCATTGCCATAAGGCCATGCTGCTGTTAGCTGACTCCTGAATATTAAGGAATATACCGGTTTTATTTGTTGTATCTAGTTCCCTGTTCCTCAGTTTTTCTTCTCTATCTTGCATGTCTCCCACTCACTCTCTCACACCCATGCTTATTTTTTCTCTCTCTCTGCATCCATCTACCCATCCATCCATACTTACAAAGACCAGTCTGTTGACTGGAGAGATGTTTGCTAAGGAGCAGCATAAAAGGTGTGACACAGAGTCAGGGTAGTCGGGCCTGGAGTGACGGATTGTATCAGGCCTGCCTGGCGGAATAAATAGAGGCATTAGCAGCTCTACAGCTGGCCCGTGCTACTGCTGAGGCTTACTGGCCTATGAAACGTGCAGCTTGGCGGTGTCCTGGGCCTCACCACACTATGATGAATGCCTTATATTTCTCAGCAAAGCATATTAAAGTCATATTGCATGATGGATAGCAGGCAGAAGACAGCAGAAAAAGAGGATAGGAAGGTAGAAAGGGGCGGATTAAGGAAGTGGGGAGAGAGTTTTTGATAAAATATGTAAAGGGAGGAAATTAAATCCCAGACAAAAATATCAAAACTGCTCTCCCACCTACCTACCTTCCATTTCCAGTGACTGATGAAGAGAGCAGAGGCAATTTTGAATTTTTAATGAGTCCCCAGCACAATGTCTGGTCTTTCCCTTGCGTGCACTTGCTTCACTTCACAGTTCAGGTGTGCTTCCAAAAGCAAGTTCAGATTCTGCCCATGACCCATGAATCTCTGAATGACTCTCATTCAGTTTTCCTCAGGTATTCACCATTAGCGCCTAGAATTGTAGAATTAAAATATAAAAAACGTATTATTACCCACCAAAATTTTGCTGATTTTTTAAAACTACAATCTAAAAAAAATATATATATATATATATATATTTCTGTCTAAGAAAAGAGCAGGATTTTTTTATTTCCCTCAACTCAACTGAATATGGACCATGAACACGTCACACTGGAGCTAATGAGTATCTAGTGAGTATCCACCTGGTGCTCCTTCCTGAAACTTTTCTTAAGTTCCTGCATTTCAAAATGTGTATATCATCCACAAATAAACGCAAGACATTTTCCTTGGGTACATATTAGAAATTTAGAATTGTTCCCACACTTAATTGTGTGTACTGTGGTGGAAGAAAAATTATTCAATAGTACCGAGTGAGTCCAATAAACACTGAATACTGAAACAAGAAACATTGAGGAAAGAAGTTTGTCTTTAAAGTATTTATTCTCTGGCCAGAGAAGGCTTCACCGTCATACAGACTGCAGCACAGTCTGCAGAGGATGAGCAAAGAGTTCAGGTTGTCTCCTGCTTTTAAGCATCTCAGCTCCCTCAGGTATTTACATTAGATACAATTGATCAACAGTTTCAAGCTTCCCATTGAACCCTCCAGTCATCCCCTTCATCTTCTGAGCCTCGTCACACAAAGACATGTGTCTTTATTACCCTTGCCTATCTCTGAGAATCTTCACACCTCAACATTCTCTGGTTAAACTGCAACCCCCATTTGGTTGCTCCCTCTTATCAAAGCAAAAGGCAGAGATAACCCATATGGTCCTGTTACCACTCTCCTTACACAATCATATGTCACATATATAGTTTTGTGAGTGAGTAAGGCACATAAACTAAATCACTGTAGAAATGTACTAGCACACCAAAATTTTCTATCACAATGTAGGGGGGGGGGGATTCATGTTATACTTCTGTCCCCCTCTTGCTGTGAATAACTTGAAGGTGTCATGCTGGAGCTAAAAAACACTGGGTGCCAAACAACCACACCTTTTTACCCACAACAGGTATACAGATGAGTCAGACTACACACACGGAGGTGAACACAGTTCTTGGGAAGTTCTTTCGTCTGAAATACAGTAGAATAAATATATCTAATTTGTAAAGTAAGATTATCAATGTATCAATTATGAAAGAACCATGAATGAATGGAATTGGCAATTCCCTAATTACCATAGGACAAAAAATTATGAATTAATTATTTTGTCATTATTCATCTTATTCATTCCACTATTACTTCATTTTTGAAAACGATCATAATTACATGTAAAATTCCAATTTTCATTAGTTAGCTGCCATCACAGGCTCGGTCCAGTAATTGCTTTTTCACTGTGCTGATGGGATGTCAGCTGTATTGAGTGAGTGGACTTGCCTCATGCAGGCTGGATACAGAGCAGCAGTGGCGGTGATGCGATGCTGACCTGCAGATGTAATTTCCTGGCTGGTCGCTCTCTGTGTGGCTGTGGAAAACTGTACTCCAGTCCAGTGTCAGTGGGCATCCATCGATCCATTGACAGAAAGGCTCAATGGTTCAATCACTCAGCAGCTCAAAACCTGATATCTTCATATAGGAGCAACTCTGCGTGGCATTTTTCCTTCACAGTGTCACATGGATCAGAGGAGATTGATCCTTGCCCAGGTAACGGGATCATATTGACTTATTGGCTTTCAAGTAGGGTTAAACAGGCCACATCGACTGCTGAGCACTGAGTGAGAGAGAGAAAGTACAGTCAGTGTTGAAACGAGTTGTGTGTGTGCGTGTGTGTGTGTGTGTGTGTGTGTGTGTGTGTGTGTGTGTGTGTGTGTGTGTGTGTGTGTGTGGGTGTGTGTGTGTGTGTGTGTGTAATATGGTGGACCAGCATATCTTGTTTAAAAAAAAAATGCAAATGACAAATTTGAAAGTGATGCATTGCAGCAGGAGGGCTGGTTGCCTCTCTGGCAAGGCTTATCCCTCATTTGTTATTAATATATTTACTATTTGTTTCATTAATTTATAGGGATAATCAATCACTTCAAATGTAGCCAGAATTAATCCTCTGGCGATGCTAAGCGTGGGGAGAAAATTTGAAACGGTGCATCATCAGTCAACTGGCTCCATCAGACTCTGTTATCTGAACTAAGTGTCCTCTCATCTTAATTTAATTCAGTCTCCCCTCCTCACAATCCCTCCCTTTCTCTCACTTGCTCTCTCTCTCTCTCTCTTGTTCCCCGAGAAGGAAAATTACACCGTGAGTAGCAGTACAAAATGATTTTGGCAGCCTGATCCAACAAAGCCCTCCAATCACTGTCCACTTCGTCAGCGTGTTCGGACCTTTACAGCTTTACACTTAATTTCCAAAGCTGATATCAAATGGTCATCAGTCATTTCGCTTTAGGTTTTGGAGTAATAAATGTCCCCAGGCTCAGAATCACACCGAGCAGATAAAAAGTATTTCTCTCTCTACTCAAGGGTTGTTTACTACTGTTGGACATCCATTCATAATGAAAGCTGTTATGAATAACTAAGACCATGCATAACCACACCACACACCGTCTGGGGAGAGAAAATAAATCCTCAGAATGTTCTCACCAAGGTCAGGGGTTGAGCTAATGTCTCATTAAAAACTAAGCTGAGCTGATGGACAGCCTCAAGGTATTGATCTGCAACTGTTACACTTAAAGGGGAACTGCACCCATAACATACACAAAGCCTTTGTAGCACCACTGGGAACTGTGAAGAAACGGATAAATCGCCTCAAGGGGTGTTCCTTGGGACTGAAGACAAAAGTTTGAAAATGAAAACAATCTGGTGTGGAGTTTGAAAGGAATTATGGTTTACCTGACTTCTGTAGCCCGCCCCTCATCTCTGCTTTAGGATAGTGGCTCAAGGCAACAATAGCTGCAACTAGCATAAAGTTGGGCATTTTAACACGTGGGCCATTTGAGGATCTTCCACGATGGCTTCATTTCTCAACATTGGAGGTTGCCGTTTGAGCGATGTTAAATCTGTGGAGTACTCTTTTAAAAACAATGGAAAAAAAATGTCACTCCTTGTTCTATATGTGTATAACTAAAATGGACATCATCTTAAGATCTGTACACACACACACACAGCATGCTAAGACCTTGGATCTACCTGGCCAAATGTAGAGTAATTAAACAAAAATAGAATATGAAATGGACCGTTAAGCGTGGAACAGCAAAGAGGAGTTGTTTGGGGGCTGATAGGTGAAGGTGTGTGTCTGTTTTTCAGGGACTGGAAGGGTTTGTGAGCTTGGGACAACCAAGGGTGAAGCTATTGAATGATGAATGTTGCTCCATAGCAGGGACTGAGAGGGAACGATTAAACCCTTTTCACCGATTACCTCCCCTGCAGCTTGTAGGAAAACCACCCTGGAGATGTCGCTTCTGCTATCAGTAGAGGACACACAAAGACACACACGTATACACAAACATTCAAACTGTATATATATTTTTTTACAACTGCTGAAATGTGGATTTAAACTTTAAAGATCATTCTGTAAATTGGCATGAAGAAGTATTTGTAATTCTATGTTGATAGCTACGTGTAATTAGACATCTAATCCTTTGCTTGTTTAGATTATGTGTACATGCATGCTGCAGAAATGTGCTGATCCAGCACTGTGTTTCAGCCACAGAAGCATTTTTGCTGAATTTAATTTAGATTTTTGCATTTAGTTGATGTTCTCATTCAACAGCTCACGATGGATGAGAACAAAGCGGTTAATATTTAATGTTGCTCCAGTGCCACACATGGTCTGCTAATGCACCCACAGAGTTTCATAGGGGACTAATCTTGTGTCATTCTGGTTTCAGGAGACAGGACAGTCTCCCTACACTCAATTTAGCAAGGTCCCTTTATACCACTCAATCAGCCTAACCCCTACAGTGATGTTCACACACACACGCACACACACACACACACACACACACACACGCACACACGCACGTGTACTAACGCACCACAGGGTAAGTGACATGGCTCAGAAGGTCACTGGCTACAAAACCGCTCTGATTCCCAGAGGTATTAATGACTTTCAGACACCCTGTTGACTTTTCCACTTTCACTTTGAAAACAGCGGCCACTGATTTTCCAGCATATTAGTGTAATAATCCATGTGCTGGTGGTCGACATGGGAGGGATTAGGCTTCAGGAATGAGGAGAAAATCGTCATGCCTTGTATGAAAATTCTTCTCAAACATACTTTGTGATCAGAGCTGAACGGTTTGCTTAATTAATGTCTACAGATGATGTAATGCCTATTCAAGCTAAATACAAGCATTATTAAATTGTGTAAGGTTTATTTTGGTGAGATAGTGAGTCAGACAGCTTTAATTATTGTGGGATATTTTCAGAAACTAATTTCCACTGCTGACAATCATAAAATGCCGCATATTGCTTTGAGCTCGGTCTGTCAGCTTGACAGAAATCACTTTATTTGGTAACTTTAACAGATATTGAATTAGAGAGGACTTTACGCTCCAAATGGAGGAATAAGTAAATGATGCTGCTGAAATCTCATCACAGACTTCTTCAACTGTGACACTTTATGAGTGGAGGAAATTAAATCTTCAACCTTATGAAAAATGTTCGAACTGCTGCTAAACCACAACCAGACTTTTGAGAAATTACAAGTATTTGTCCTAAAGAGAGAAACATTTTTTATTTGCTTACAACAACTGAACATGTACTGGCGTCTGTTCGGCTTTGTTTTGCCTCAAAAGGTTAATGAGGTGCGTGTTTGTTCAGAGGAGAGAAGACAATGATGCTCTTTACGGAAGAGGAGGCGTTGAACGCCTGAAGGGCCACCATAATGACACCCCTCAGATCTCATTATCAGGCTTATTGATTGGTCATGGCCGTACGCATCCACCCAGCCAGACACGCACACAAAAGCAGAAAAGATGAATTTTTCACTTACAGAAGTATTACGCATGCACAGACACAATCACGCACATATGCCTTTCAGGTTATCAAGCCGGCAGATTTTAGTCAACATGTCAGTTGTGGGATCTGTAGCTCCACTCACAGCCTTCTACACACACACACACACATAGATTTGAAAAACACGCCTGGGAAAGTGACACACTCACTTTCATTGCATCCGTAATGTACTTGCCCACACCCACACAGTCACTCCACAGGGGATGAACACACATACACACACACACGCACACACACACACACACACACACACACACACACACACACACACACACACACACACACGCTTAAACACACTTACATACATACATATTTTCATCCCCTAATGTGAAGCTGCCATTTTGTTCCAAGAGAAAATGGCTTTGATTAGAATCAGCACAGTGATAATAGAAGTACGTCCAGCTGGGTTGACAAAGGTTTGAACAATCCGTTATGTTCGCCCACACACTCTCACCATTGTGAGATGAACCAGCGGGGAATATCTGACATTGTTCGGTAACATAACCTGCACTTTGTTGGCCTCCACACAGAGTTTTGGGAGATTACTGTAAACAGAGGAAATGTATATTGGAGGATACAAAAAGTCATCAGACCTCAGCTTGGGTTGGTTTGCTTCTTCGCATTGTTTCCAACTGGACACATTTTCAGATTCTACCATTCTATCAGTTGTTGGAAATCACATCAGAGTCATTCAGTGCGCAAGGGTTTAGTAGATGTTATTTCCACATGGAGCATCTTACTTCTTGGCAAAACAAAATGTTCCAGGAAGCAGTTTGGCATCATTCCTTTATCAATTACATTTCAACTGTGGAGGTGAGTCTGTGAGGACCAAAAGAATTACAGCAATAAATCTTATTAAGGCCTCTCTCCACGTACAACCCGTCTGCCACTGCTCTCTCTCTCTCCCGTTTACCACCTGCTCCAACACTCGAGGTCTGACCTGCTCTGCTCGGAACAAGGGTGAGGCGACTGGCAGCAGTAGCACCTGGCAGTGGGATGGAGGGATGGCAGCAGGTGGCAACAGATTGCACGGATGCCACTGGTTCCCCCACATGGACTGCAAGAGCAGGAAGAGGACGAAGCATTTCGGGTGGATTGGGCAGTGAAATGGAGGGAGGAAGGAATGAGTTGAGGAGAGAAACGAAGAGATTGTGTGGACCAATGGCTTATGAACCAATGAGACGAGAAGAAGTTTTTAAATATTGATTCAAGACAAGAAGTTCTATAGCAGAGTGGTTAAAAATGGTGTGAGTTTACTTGATAAGCTGCATACACAGCTACAGTTTTATGGTGAACCACGCAATCTGGGTTGGTCGCTCAATGAAGGGACTTCAGCAGAGGAGCATGTGATGTGTGGAACAAGCTGCTCAAGAACAAAAAGGTTGAGGACAAGAAGAAGTAAGTGGAAGGGTCATTTGTGAAGTCACATTAACTGTGAGATGCACGGCGTTGGGCTATTCCTGCATTACAAGCTTTGTATAACAGGATCATAAGGGTTTAATATTTATATTAATCTCACAGAGACACAGGTACAAGGCTAGGATTTTTTTTCCGATGTACACAAGCATATTATATATATATATATATATTATATTATATATTTAATTGTCAGTTAATGGTACCCCAGGAGTACAAGTTTATCTATGCAGGGCCATATTCACAGACAGGAATATTCCTCAGGGAGGTTTGATTCTTTGGTTCCTCATTTATCTATATAATAAAATAAAACAAAAAAATAAAAGATATACAATAACACAAGACAATGCACAGGTGGGTTGAAAAAAACTCAGATGGCTTGTAAAAAAGAAACCACCTAACATTGAAATTAAAGACAGCTTTATATGCTTGTGCCCAATTTACTAAATATATTTTATAAAGAAAGAAGAGAACACAGTTTCCAAACAACAAATACTAGTTAGTTAATTGTGCAGTGACAAATCCTGCAAAATGTACCAGAGGTACTTCCGTAGTTGTTTCCCCACCAGAATATGTATTTTGTGTATGATTTATTTATGCGTTATTGTGATTGGCTGTGCGCTCTGGGGGCGGTGGAGTAGGTGGGGAGCTTTAAGAGACTCGGGCTGCTTCCCGTCGCGTCTCCTCGCAAAGCAACGCTCAGCAGCAGCGAGGAGGAAGAGAAAGAGGAAGAGGAGGAGGAGAGACGAGCGCATCACAAAGTTTGAAGCTGCAGCTGTTCGGACAACGCAGTAACACGCCTGGTCAGGTTTGTGTAATATTTTAACCTCTATTTGCAATCGCAATGTTTATAACGCCTGTATCTAAAAAACAAAACAAAAAACAGCAGAGTTAAAGCAAGATCAATCACTATCGGACAGATAGAGATTGAGATGCGAAACACCGTTAAAAATGACTTGCACGTCTTTTGAATTTTAGATACCGCTGTGTCTTTTACGTCGATTCTGGTATTATTTGTGTCAAACTTTTAAAGTTCTTGCATTTCTGCAATTCTCTTGCAGAATACTTAAAAATTGATATTAGCTGACACAATGTACCTAAACGTTACATCATGGTGATATGTGTGCAGAAATAGACATCACTACCTGACAGCTACTGGGAATCATTGTACCAAACCTGCTGACTTTGATTTATTTGAAATCACCAGGTTGCCACATCGTGGACCAATGTGCCATGAAATTACTACAATGCTTGTGTGGCAAGACAGAATTCCTTCTCCCCCTTTTAGCTTCAAGCTGAGATAGGGTGTGTATCAACTCCTCGTAGGTCATTAGGAGAGCACAGATGCAAACATCCAACAGATAGCTAGCTGTACACACAGGAACTAAATTTAAAACTGTCACTCAGAGTAAAAATCTAATTTCCCCACATAATGTATTTTGAATTTCATTGGCTCTTTCAGGTTTGCTATTGATGCGGATATGAAAAAAAACCTTCTGTATGCACTTTATCTATGATCAACTCCATTTGGTTATTGTCTAATGTGATCCACCTAGCAATGGAGGTGTTGACTTTGGCCCATTTACACCTCGTCATTTACCCACCAGGACTCTGAAATCTGTGCTAGGCGTTGGATGCACCACGGCCTTCCTGGCTTCTTCCATCCACATCGTCTCGTGTAACAGTGACAACTGCTAAATAATTAAGCACGTCTTTTTAACAGTAATATGTAATCTGAGTTTTTGTTATCTAAAATCTGGTTTGAGGTCGTTGAGCAGCGGGCAGAGGTCTGGTGTTCTTAGACCAGTTTGAGTTTCAGATTAAAATGTAAGCAACACATTACCCCTGGTAGAAAGCTGGTCAACTCTCTCTGTTTAATCAATAAGTTATATGCTCAGCCATGTACAGTATGGTGCTGAAGGCTACATTTCAATAAGGTTAGGTAGCTGCACACTATATTCTCATTTTCTCGAGTTTTTATTAAAACAGCACTGCAAATAGACAGACTTCATTAGCCTTTATTTTGGCCTGATGAAAGCTGTTTGCTGAAATGTTGGTTGTCTTACTGTAAAAGCAGTGGCCCTCTGGCGGGCCACTCATTACAAAGACATGATCTGCATTGTAACATTGTTCAAACCCACAGAACCTGATTTTAAACTCCCAACATTTTTAATAATAGTTTAATAGTTTTAATAGTTTAATAGAGTTCAAAAAAACGAATCATGTCAAGACAAAATGACACATCTAGTATACAGTCAAGGCAATGATCTTGGGTTTCAATTTTTACTCAATGTAAACATCAAAAGCTTGAATGCAGAGTTGGAACAAGCTGATACAGAACATAATGTGAATGTGAAAACAAAAAGGGGTAAATTGTACGTTAAGGGGTTGATAAATGATCTTAAATATGAGAGCATGCAAGTGGAGTCTGTGGCTACTTTACTTTATTGACCACTCTCCGTTTACCACTTGTGATAAATGGACAACACGGTACGGTGACACTGATCGGCAGGAAGCTCATCATCAGTGTCATCATGTAATGGCCTGTAATGAGAGGAGAGATGGAGAGGAAAGAGAAAACCCTGGAGGGTTTACCCACAAAGCCCTCCTAACACCCCTGTCAGCATATACAGTATTACATGGAGCACATTAGTGAATCAGGTTCTCCACCACACAGCATATAACAGTCTCTCTCTCTGTTATTAGGTTCCATATCTTATATCACTTATTCTCTGTTGCTCACCATCGTGGTTGTCTTATCAAATTGTTCAGGCCTCATTTAAAAGCAGCTGAGAGACAAAGTAAATTCACTAAAGTGTCTTTGCTGTAATGTTCCAAGTGCCATAATTTAAACTCCAATGCGGTAGTACGGTTCAGTTGTTAAATTACTTTTTCACGCTGAAGCACAGAACAAGACATCACCTGCACATTTTGTGGCACTTCAATGTATTAACCCTGAAATAATAGCAATGTCACACTGAGCGTGATTCAATTTGGCTGTATGAAATGTGGCAACGTAGCACATGGGTTCATAAACCTCCTATTTGCTGTCCCGTGGAGAGACGCCTCCTGCTCATGTGAGCACTGAGGCAGCAGGAAGGTGGAGCATCTTCTGTGCAAAATGACTTGTGTCTCTGCACAGAGGAGACGCAGCGGAGTCATCATGGGCCCTTCAAGCTGGACAAGCAAGAGTGAGGCCTCCAAGATGTTGCAGTTTTGATTTCCTGGTGAAGATCGGCCATCAAATATTCATCAACCCCATAATTTATAGCCCTTTCATCATAAATGACAGGATTTGTTGTGTCAGCTCCAGATAGCCCCTTCGACCCCAGAACAGCGCCCAGCGTGAGTCTATTAACTCACCTGGAAATACTAGAAGAGGGCCAATTCACTTATTGGAATGAAATCTGCTGATGGACCATGAAGTAAAGTGTGCCGATAAGCTCTTTTTTCATCTGCCCCAGATGTGTTTGGCCTTCCCTTTTCTGGTCTGCGAGGCTTTAGGCTTTCTCTCTCCACCTCACTATAAGCTCGGTAATCAAATCAGCTGAAATGACTTCCTCCACTTCAGCAAGTTGATATATCTGTGTCTTTGTGATGACTTTTCTTCTGGTGTTTAATCCGCGGTTAGGAGTCCAACTGGTGGCTTCAATTGTCAGAGGGGATGAGAGCAGTCAGCAGCACCCTGCTGAGCAAAGTTATTTCAGCTTCACCGTTTGAATCAGCCCTTTGCCACTGTTGAGTATTTAAAGCTCCAATTCTTTTCAAAAGGTGGACAGGATTTACCGGGCATTACGCCCTGATATTGTATTTTCACATTCATGGGTGTGGTACAAGTGTTTTTTTCAACCCCGACTGAAAAGCATTGTTTTACATCCTGGCTTAAGTTCGCTCCGACGTCTCAGGTCATTTCCTTTTACCGTCTACAAAAAAGTTTTAGCCTTCCTTAATGCTGACTCTAAGCCCACTGCCACCTTGATTTTGAGCAAGTGTTGTGTGGGCAGGGCATGTAATATATATATGGCCTTCATTGTGGGCCGGTTGACTGGCTGGCACAGGCTCTGCTCAGTCCCACTGGACTTGACAGAATGGCTGCTTGATGGAAGGAAAGTGCTGTCTTCTGACTTTAAGAGTGCTGACATTTCTATATCCACCCTCCCCAAATCTCCCCCCCCTCTTCCTCTTACCTCCAGATGTATCTGATTGATGCCACTCTATTCCCTGTGCTCCCCAGTTAGCTGCAGACCTCTGCTCTGTCTGAATGCAGACGTGAATCATAGGGATTACCATTCTGCTCTCCACCTTTCCTCCGTGCTTTTATCCTTTCTCTCGCTCGGTCTCCGCTTCCCTTCTGCCCGTTCACTGTCCTATCTCACCTCATCTTTCATCTGTCATCCCTCTCACCTCACCGCCAGGTCTTTCCCGTTGGTGTGTTGTGCTGTTAGCCATTGTGACAGCAGCAGGGGGTCTTTCAAGGTGAATTATAGGGTTGGATGGGCCGTGTTAGCTGCTCTCATGCTCACTCACACCCTCCTTCTGTTCTCTCTATTGCCTTTTCCCCTTGAATTAATACAGAGTAATCCTGGACATAAAACTTTTCCTTCTCTTTTTAATACTTTCTGACTCATCAATCTCACATCCACACATTCAACCACACACTCCACCTGCCACCACTCCATCCTCATCATTGTATGTGAGTATTTCATGCCTGTGATTTGTGAGTTGAATGTAGTTGGATATGATTGGGGTGACATTTGTTCACCCTGACTGGTGGGACAGAGGGGATTCTAGATTAGGGGATTTTAGAAAGGAGGGTGGGGAGACTATTTCAAAACAGAGGAGTCAAGGGACGAGAGGGGGGCGAGTGTTGCAAGGGATTGATGGAAATGATGGTCAGATATGACAGAGTTGATTATGGTGGTGGTGGTGGAGGTGAAGGAGAGAAAGGTGGTTTATTTTGCTGCCTGTCAGCATGCCAGCATCAGTGAGTTAGATGGCTGGAAGCGACAAATGTGTTTCAGGACAGTCTTTCCCTCTGAATCAGCCCTCGAGGTGCTTCACAACAGGAAGAAATAAAAAAAATAATTTAGAGCTTAGAGAGTCATGACTTAGTGAAATAAAATTCACAAATAGGTTCGCTCTGTGAGTGTATGCATTTAGTCTTTTTTATTATATTTTTATTGCCGTTATTTTTCTTGACATGCCCGCTTTATTGCACAGGGCGCAGCAGACCCAGCGAATACTAGATGTGATATTCTTAGTTCTCAAATAAAGGTCTTTCGTTTCTTTGGTTTTTATGCCACTTTATGTGAGCCTGTGAATCATGGAAACATTCTGGGAAGGTGTGATTAGAATTAGTTATTTCAGCATTTAAGACAACACGAAATAAATTAAGGAATCAAAATATATATATTTTTAGTATCTCATTACAAATTTAAAGCAGGAAAATTACACTGTCAAGTCTAATATTTGTGCCTTTAGACTTCAACGTTATGCCTTATGCTTTGGTTTTTTATGCATATTTTGAACCATGTTTTTCATGAAAATGACAGGTTAAGGAATGCACGCAGCGCTCTATGTATCCCATAAATGCAGAACATACTGTATCTTATATCTGTCAGACACCTTAGAATGTAGTTTAAGACATTGGAATTTACTAAGCGTTCACATTTAAATTCTGTGTAACTATTTTGGTCCAGGTGTTATCCATTGTTGTCAAATAAAAAACTAAGCACAAAGTATATAGTGTACATGTATATACTGTACATAAATAACCTGCTGTATTTGTAAAGTAACTTACATTACAATATTGTAGTCGTTCTTGTCACATCCTTGCACTCTTTTTGTCCATTGCTGGTAAGGTTGATTCTTAAGCATAAATGGAAATGAAATAACAAAGTAAAATGTATATATTTTTGCACTGGCTCATTGGAGAGAAACACAACAAAGGTCAGTGTCATGAAGAGTGGAGAATGTGGACACAAATACAGGAGACTACAGGCAACAGGACTTCAGAGTAATGACTGTAATTCAAGGTTCAGTGCAGGCAAGACAGAACTGAACATAAAAAACAGGACTTAAACACAAATTGATGTGACAAGAGGATGGCGTGCAGGTGGAGAGATGGGTGGAGAAGCTCAGGTGAAGGGAATGAGGTTAATAGGCAAGAGAACGGGCAGGGAGCTGATTGGCAGGGGAAAAACACTAGGAACAAGAAAGGAGCTGATTGGCTGATGAACTAACGAGGCTGATTCAGAGCAGGTGTGTAGATAGGAGGAGAGAAGGATTAATGAGGGACAGGTGATACTAATCAGGGCAGGGCAGACAATCAAAACTGGTGGGAAAACACATAGGCAGGAAGTGAAGTGATTTGAAACTAGAGGAGAAGTGAGTAACCAAATTAAACA
The DNA here is from genome assembly GCF_023349555.1 of Cebidichthys violaceus. NCBI lineage: Eukaryota > Metazoa > Chordata > Actinopteri > Perciformes > Stichaeidae > Cebidichthys > Cebidichthys violaceus. The sequence goes on along the minus strand of NW_027176296.1, from coordinate 2,901,007 downwards.
GGAAACACTAAACCTGACAGAATCAAACAAAAGAAAAACATAACTGAGGAGCAGGGCAGATTGTGAGTTGGAGTGAAAGACAAGATGCTGCGGATCAAATACTGTGAACACACCACAGTCAACGATGTGCTTCTTAGCCTATCAGGATGCAAATACAAATACACTTATGACTTTATGGACAGTCACAGGGTGAGAGCTGGGTTTGCATCTGCACATCTTTCTATGTACAGTTTGTCTCTGTGGGTGTTCTGCATACCAGCAAATTAGTTTTGTGTCCATATATTGCATCCCGCAGTATTCAGAACAATGCATTCGATAGTTTTGATCATCCTGATCGGCAGGAGGACGTCCAGCATCTAGTTCCTTCACAGAGATACAGAATTGAGTCCCTCAGAGCATTTCCCAGTGGCAGTCAGAGACGCTAGTGCTTCAGGCTGTCCAGTAGAGTGACACAAATAACCAGGAGACAGGACAGACCAGGTTGGAGACTAAATAGAGGGGAGGGCCCCCCCCCTTCTCCTCCTCCCTGCTGTCTGATTCCACTTGGTGTTTTTGGGAGAAACCTGCAGCAGGTGACCCCATCAGGGCAGACTTTCTGCTCAGCAGCTGTGCCTAATCATGCCTCGTTGTATTTAGGTAAATCAGAAAGCTCGTCCTGAACAAAATGAATACTATACTATCTTGAATACTTTGAATATTGATGCTGAAGTGACCTTGAAAACCCTAAATATGCTGATAGAGAAAATAGACTTCGTGTTCATCTGGGCTAGTGATAAAATGATAGATTGTAGGCAGCTTCGAAGATGGAATTGCTCAGCTGCGTTGAGAATCACAAAGGGCTTGTTTTTTCCCCATTGCTCCTTCATCTGTGCACAACTGCATTTGTCTGTCTCTCCATATCTCCGTCCCTTGTTCATTTCTCCTGGTTCACTAAGTTTCTCTGTGAGCTGATGTGAACAATTTCCTACAGTCATGGGCCACTTTTTCTCTTTAAAAAACACCCCGCAGTGAGATCCATACTTCAATCTGATGAGAAATGAGCAGTGAGAAAGTGCATGTGTTTATGACAATGGAAAGGTCCTTGAAGAATATATCAATAAGAAGTGTTGCTGTACCCTTTTTTTTTTTTTTTTTTTAAAAAGGTCAGCAGTCTTGAGTGTTTTCTACACCCACAGTTTTTCATTTGCATGTACTCAGTGAAGGAACAGGGCTCTCTCTCTCTGTCTTTCTCTCTCAATGTGTCTTTACATCCATCTCTCACACACAAATACACATACATAAGCAAGTGTGTACTCTGAGCCAAATGCCCGGCTGTGTCGAAACGGCAGAATATTTAATTGCCCAACTTTATCACCATTACTGTAGCTACTGAGCCTAATTATGACGGGGGCTATCTGAGGATCTGGCTGGCCCTGGGCTGAGCTGCTAAAGAGAAACGACTCCGCAGACACTTTGTCTCTCTCAGGTGCTACAAAAAAAAAAATACCTTTTAAGACGAGCATGTTTTGGTCTGTGAGTTTGTGTGTGCATATTTACAAATGTGTGTGTGTGTGTGTGTGTGTGTGTGTGTGTGTGTGTGTGTGCGCCTGAGAATCCCTTTTTTTTTTTTTTTAGAAGATGCATTAACAACCCTATAAGTTGGTATCTGGATGTTTGTTGTTGTTCGCAGCTCAAGGTGACCTGATCCCCATCGTCCGTTAGCCACAGACACACAGCCGTCGTCAGCTCCCTGAGGTGACGCATGAATCCAGACAAACACCCACAAATCACAGCAGGAATCAAACTTATCTATAAGGCTTAATGATGGATGGTATCAGTTCACTCTCACTGACTCCACCCGCCCCTTTTGACAATACGTCCAGTTTCTGTGTTTCTGTGTGTCTGTTTTGTGAACAGCATGGCTTTGACGTGAAGGGGGATACCACCTGAGCTTATCGATCTCAAGCAGCTCCCCTTTTGCCTTTTCTTCAGGCCCACTTTATCTTGCGTATAAGCAGCAAATTGGAAAGGGTTAATTCAATTCCCAGCAGACTGTGGCTGAGACTGGGAACATTTACCGTCTCTCTCACTTTTTCTTTTGCTCTTTCCCCTTGTTCTCTCTCTTCTCCCTTTGTCTTTGTTTCTGAGGTCTAATTACTTTTAGAGAGTGGCTTTACTCAGGCTATAAATAATGACAAATCAAGGCTGTCTCTGCACTGACCCCAGTGGTGGCTGGCTTGTTTTGGCTTTCTGTGTGCTTGAAGAGGAAGAACAGTGGTGGTCTGTGGTTTCCTCCCTGAAAAGAACATACTTGACTTTGTTTTAATGTGAAATTTGTGTGACTCTGGCTGAGTGTCTGTGTGGGCGCATTGGGGGGGGGGAGCCGACATCCAAAAAGAGCTAAACAGCTTTCAAAACAAGCAATGAGGCAAATACAATGTCTGTCTGATTTTTGTTGAAATGTCGCTGTTTTTTTTTCTTCTTGGCACTGCAACAGAAAACAATACTTCCACCCCACATACATTTTTTAATATGACCTCACATATTTGTCTTTTTTACCCAAATGCAGCTCAGATGTCAAATATGATCAGCACTCGAAAATATCTACTTCTATGAGCCTAAATGGATTAACTTCACTTCAATGTCTCCATTGAAATTAGAATTGTTGACAAATATTGTTCATTAGTAAATGCTTAAAATATTTCAATTGAACTTGATTGTAGATTAAGAGTGTAAAGCACTAAAACTGTGCACGTGGACGTACGTGAGTCAGTGGGAGGTGGATAGATGAGGGAAAAGGTGACACCTTGGTCACCTGAGAGGCAACAACATTATTTTCAGCTTCTCTTCATTTACCCTGATGAGTTCTGTCAACGTTAGTTGGATCAATGGCTCTGTGAGGAAGTGATGACAGTGGTGCCGCTGTGCGTGCGCATTGTGCGTTTAAGTGAATCTCTCTCCATCTCGGTCCTCAATGTCTGCAAGTTAGCTTAAGTGAGGCAACTTTTAAGTGTGTGATTTCATTCCATTGTGTGTTTTTGAATACAAATGAGTTCCCTCTGGTGTGTGTGTGTGTGAGTGTGTGTGTGAGAGTGAGAGTGAGAGAGAGAGATGTCCATTTAAGGGCTTTTTGATGAAGACTGACGAGTGTTTGCTTCGCTTCCCTTCAACTCAGGGGTCTCGACGGTGCTTTGAAGAAGTGTCCTGGAGGAGAAATGGAGTGGGCGAGAGCTAATGCGAATCGAGCAAGACGATGGCTGATGGACGACAGTGTGTGTGGTTTTGTGTGTGTGTGTGCGTGTGTGTGTGAGAGATACTGATGGAGGGTGATGGTGGAGACTGATGGAGGGTGATGGTGGAGACTGATGGAGGGTGATGGTGGGAGCAAGACTTAACGAGCAGGAAAATAAGCTGAGCAATCTCTGTCTGTCCTCCCTCTACTGCCCAATGACTTATTCACACACGCACCATGGTAGCCCATGACTGATTTCTGACCACTGACTCTACAAAGGCTTGTTGCCATTTTACATTTGCCATTTTAACTTCCTTTTTATAAAATCAACCATTTTCACACTTGTGACCACAGTTAATTGCTTAAATAAATCAATATAATATGTTGAAGTAATGGTATACCTATTATAGTATACAATGAGGCATTCCACCATTTCAAAGAGAACAAATGCTTTCTCTCTCATTAACTCTCTCCCCTCCCTTTCTTCAGTTCATTTATCATCTACTCTCTGTCAGTGATGAGTTAGTGAGAGATAATGGAAAATGCTGCCACTAAATAATTACAGGGTGGATAGGATCAGATGAGGAGGTTATGTGTGTACCTTTTTTAGCCGCTCCTCCCACATTCAAAATGGAAATGATTCATTTGTGGGGTTTCGTCAGAAATGTTCTTTTTTGCCCACTTATATTTCAAGAGTGTGTGTGTGTGTGTGTGTGAGTGTGTGAGTGAGTGAGTGAGAGAGAGAGAGAGAGAGAGTGGGTAGTTGATAGTCTCACGGCTGGATTAGACTGGTCTGTCTGCATCACTGCAGTGTTTACATGAGTTTTGCCTGTGCAGTGAGCATCCGTCCTGGGCAAGGTTTAGTATTTGGTCATGTGGTGGTTTAAGGTCTTTAATTGCTTTTTATATACACAAAGGCTGCTATTAGTAGCTACATGCTCTGAGAGGTGAAAGGAATAGAATACAAAAAAACCCTAAAAGAATGGTGTGAAGAGTGACTGCTGAACAACATTTTACCTAATAAGCTAAACATTTTGTATAAGTCATAAGTGTGGTTTCAAAACGATAAAACGATCTCACTGCAGACGATAACAGTTGGAGAGCCTTTCTGATCTGGAGCTGCAGATGTGTGACTGTGACAGCCGTAACAATGTCCTTCAAAACAGTTTCAAGGTTTCCTGACCTATTTTTGGGCTCTGCAACTCACCTCAGTCAGAGGCAGCGCCGAGCTGGAACACACGCACACGCACACGCGCACACACAGAGAGACACAGAAGTGCACACTCATTCACAGTGCAAGTGCCACCTCCCCGGTGTGTCATCCTACTGCCAGCTTGAGTCTGTTGCACCAACCACCCTGGAGACACTGGCTGATGAAGTAGCAGATATAAAACCTTAGAGAGAGAGAGAGAGAGAGTATGAAAAGGCATTTTACCATGGTTGTGCCAGCAAACCTCTTCTCTCTGTACTGCTGCCCATTCACCAAAGGAACTTCTGCTCTATTCATCCATCTTTACCTCCTCCTATCCATCTACATAATTAGCTTTTCATCTTCCTCTGTTTTGTTTCCATCCTACATTCCTATTTTTATCTCAATACATTGAGTCACTCCACTGGTTTTTTTTTAATCTCTCATTGTTCTATAATGCGCTCTCCATACAATAACTAACTCACTGTAAATGTGTTATAAATTCAAATCTAACCAAATCTCTGCACCTCAGTTCATTTCCTCTGAAGTCCCTTCTCTCTTCCTGTTTCCAACCATCTCTCTGCCTCCTCTCACCTTCGTTTTTCCTAAACATCTTACCCCACACACACTCAGTGCTCTGCATATCTATTGCTATCACGATTGTCAAAGCAAATAGCCCAGTCAACACTCCATTCAGAAGTTTGAGCAGGTAAAAAATGGTTTGCGTATTGCGTTTCCTCAATGATTTTGAAACGTTGTCCTCCAGGGGAGATGTGATTTTAGATTATTAATGAGGCTCCACAACACTTTGTCTTCCCCTCCCTCATGTGAGCGAATGAATGAAGGGGGTCAACATTTGAACAAAAGGCCCAGTGTAACAGTGCACTGACAAATGAGGGTGATGTAATGTGGTATCACTGTTTATTATCATGTATTCATTACTGCTAATGTGGCTGTAATGACACTATAATCAGCTCACTAATTGAGTGTCATTACAAAAGGATGCTGGTGCTGTGTTCTCCCTACAGATGGCTAATGTCACTGTTACTTATTGAGCAAAGGGTGAACATGATCACATCGTATGATGAAATGAGGAAGGAATTACTTAATCTTTTCCTTATCCTCCGCATTAGAAACAATCGGTCCCAAAGGAAAAGTTGTGCAATGCGTGCAGTGTTTTAAGGGATTTTACTGTGTACTGATGTTATATTGTGAAAATGAAATGTCCTCATCAGAGCTTAATTAGTGTCAATTAATCTAAATGTTTTTCTAACCAGATGTCTCTTATTCTTTTCAGCGGGTGGAGCTGCAGTCACTCACTGGTTGCTCGGCTTAATGAGGAACATCTGATGACACTACATCTGTTAACGATGCTCTGTCATGTCTGCCGAAGAGCCCCATAAACACAATCTGCATTCAGTAGACTGAAGATCAAACTGGATGAAGCCACTTTTCATTTATGACTGAAAATTTAACAAACTTCTCAGAACCTTCATTTTCTACCTCTTGTTGCTGCTCGACTTGTCAAGAGAGGCTGTTTCTGGTTCAGTGACTCAACGCCCAGACACACACTTACACCCAATTGGGTGTTAGAAGTCCATCTGAACACTATTAACTCCCATTGAGAACAGCGACCTTGACTGTGATCAGACACGTGTTGGTGTGTTTGCATTAGCAGGAGGCAGTGTCACGTCCTGCTGGCTCCGATTGAGAGTGACAATGAGAGCTGATGTGGCAGAGTGGCCCTGATAGACACTCTAAAAACATTACCGCCTTAAGGTCGGTCACTCAACAAAGAAAGGCATAGAGCTTCATTACACTGTTTAGTCAGTTCCTCAAAATGTGTGATACTAAAAAGTAATTAATACTAATTGTGTGTATGTGTGTGTGTGTGTGCGCCTGGCACACTGTCAGAGCACAGTAGGGCGGGGCCTTTCTGGGTCATGTCACTTTAAATCACCTTGATTTGACTCAATACACTGGCCAGCAGAGGAAGATGTGTGTGCAAGTCCTGCCGTGATCAGAATACACACATCTTAACACCTTCACTTTCTGACTTTGAAAAAAGCTTTGCAGTCTTCTTACTTGTAAACTACTACTACACTACTACTACTACTACTACAACATGCCCTTCACCCAACAAACAGGAAATACAATATAAAACTTGTTAAGTTATTAAGCATCAAACTCCCCAATCTCCAGTTTGGCCTTTCCTTCTGCACCACCCCTCATGAACAACTTCTCATCCTTCTCCGCACCTCCTCCCAATACACCAACCATCCAGTCAGTGTGTAAGCTCTGCCTGCGGGCCCCTTGGAGGATGAACAATGTGCCCACACTTGACTACGAGTTGCTGCTGTCCCCGGCCAGCTCCTCCCTCCCCGGCAGTCCTGGCGGTGGCAGCAGCAGCCCCCCTCTGTCCTTGGTTGGCGCAGACAATGAGCAGCGCACCGCCTTGGCCTTTGTAGGCCTCCTCATGCTCTTCCTGGTCTTCCTGCTGGTCAGGTGCTTCAGGATCCTGCTGGACCCCTATAGCCGCATGCCTGCATCATCCTGGACTGACCACAAGGAGGGACTGGAGAGGGGCCAGTTTGATTATGCACTGGTGTAGGTTGATGTGGAAAGGTGAATGTTTGATTGCACATAGACGGGATATTTAAAACCAATTTAGATGTGGAAATGGACTGTACCAATTCATAATATTGTGAATGCACTCTTTACAGGAGAGTGTGCCTAATGCTGGTGTATGCCTGGTTTTTATCACTGTATTGCAGCTTGTCTACTGATGTAAATATGAGGCTGCAGGAAACTATGTAAGCATAACAAGTCTGGTTCGGTAACAGGCACACAGACCACCGGAATCCCTGCAAGCCAAACACCCAAATGTTGAACCATGAAGGACAGAAATAATGAGCTGCACAGCTGCCTTAACCTGACCTACTGTACCCATTGAACATGTTACGTCACGCTACAACATCACCTTAGGGCTAGGTTTTCCAAACTCCAGAGCTTGCCAGTATTAAAACACAATATGATTTTGGGAAGATCACCTTTTGTTCACCACATAGTTTGATTTCTGATGAGAACACTCAACATACAGAACACAAGCAGAACTTAAATGAAGGAGTTTACACTAAAGCAGATGCCCCTTTAACAAACATAAATCCTTATTATTAAAGCAGTGTTAAGTGCTGATCAAGGAGCACAAATCCACACTTTTCTTTTCTTTTTTACTTTGGACATTGATCCTAGAGCAGTGCTTTTCAAGAAGCAGGTAGTTTGAGTCTCCATAAAACGTTATTCGTGTATGTTTTGTGTGTTACTGTGTCGTTAACTGAAAAGCCATATTGAAACTATAATCTCTTATTACAGGAAGTAGAGTTTGTGTTCACTGGTTGTGTTTTTTGCTTTAGTCAGCCTGCCAAGTGTGGTGATGAAGCTAACGGCAACCTTTAGGCAAAAGAAAGCTTTATTTTTCTATTCTTGACTCAAGTTTGGGAGTCTCCTTTTTGCTATCTTTCTGCCCTCTTCCTACTTACTGTATCAATCTTTAGACTGTGGATTTTTGAGGTAGTCATGCAGCCACAGCGTAGGGAGGCAAAGCAGGTAGCTTTGCTATTCTTGTGTTTTGTAATTAAATATTTTTCTGACTATCTGCTTTGTTTTTTTATACGCTGAGTTAAATCAGCGAAAATGAAAAAAAAAGGATTTTCTTCTTCCTAATTTCCACTGAGAGGTGGACTGTGTGGAAAGTCCACATTGTTCATGTTGTACATTAAATAAAATGATTACTAATGTGTCACCTTGTGTCACTTTTGTTAGCTGTCGACATTTACACACAAGCCCAGGAGAAAATAATTCAGGACACAAGACTTAAAAATATACCCCACAATACTTTATTGCCGTTAATGTCACTGGACAAAAGTTTACAATATTATGTGAATCACTCTAATTTTACAGACTGCCATTTGGTGTTATAAATCTTTGGTTTTTGACTTTGCACAAAAATGATGATCATTCAGCATATTAAAAGATGTTCCATGATGGCTGATTGATTTATTGATCGTCAGCTGGTAGATATGGTGTGACTGGATGATTGTCATTTCAGCTTTCAGCTGGACTCTGGTGTCAACAAGTGTCAGGCTTATGGTGGACATTTGAACTAAAACAGGCTCCTTATTTCTAAAGTATAAAGCACACATTTCAATGCAAGCAGATGACGACGACAGTATCGTTTCAAGTTTGACACTGACGCTGAGATACAGTAAGCACACGCAAAACACTGCCTTTTTTAAACATAGTGGCAAATAAAAGAAAAATTACAAACTGACAATAAAGATACAAAGTATACAAAGGTTCCCAGGTTGGAAAAATGGTTATGTATTATAAACATTGCCTAGGCTGTGGGGCAGTGCAGCAACCTTGACTGTTAAGAGAAAAGGATTATCGTTCAGCACCATAGATCCGAGCTGGAGATGGTCATTGATCCTTATGGCATTGTACAGACAGTGTAAGCTTGTATGAGATAATAGATGATGGGAATGGTAATTATCTTTATGTCTGACGTGTTCTGATTTAATTTGCTGACAACTGATTTGAATGGTGACAGTGGTTTCAAACAATACAAACAACTGCAATGTTGCATTTGCTTTGTGTTGGTTTTGCTTCTTTTTTTCTCAACAAAACAAAGTCAACAGCACATAAAGGCCTTCAATATTGGGTTTACTGTAAGCATTTGTTTCGGCAGCCTTGGCATTTAAAAAAAAAAAACATCTACATTTCACTTAAAAATATACAATTTAATTTTCGAGAAGCAAGTTTGATAATATTGTTTTTTTCAGCACTGAGACAAAACAAAAGACAGACATACACAATAACAATAAATCCTAGCAAAAAAGAAAGTAATTTTTGCAAATCCCGATTCAAGACTGCACTTTCTTTGTACAATGTAAGAGATGGTATTATCTAGCACCGTTTTTTTCTTTGAGAGAAAAAAAAAAAAATCACGAGAAATGAACGATGACCTGATGGACAATTGCTTTTTTGTGAGCTTTTTTGTGAGGTTTCGTGTTCACCTGTGCGTGCCTACACTGTAAAGCACTACCTTTAGTTACAGCTTAGGCTAACATGTCTTGTACCTTTGAGACTGTTACTCAATTCAGCTGTGTGTCTCTTTGTGTTGTAAACGAGGCTCAGACCTCAGACATCAAGCTCAAGTCAAAGAAGTCAGATAAAGTCAGCTTATAGTCAAGTTCAGCCTCCCAACTCGGGCTGTCAGCTACAGCTATGTTACCCTGAAGCATTTATGTCCAGGAGTTTGTTTGAAAAATGCAAAACCCAGGAGAAGCTACAAGCCTCTGACAGCCAACAAGCGGAAAAAACTTTGGACTTAAGGAAAAAGCTGGCTCTCAGGTCGAGAATCAGTGCACCTGAAGTCTTAATCCCTACAAGGATAAATACAACGTGACCTGATCTATCTTCTTTTACGTCTAAAAGCTACTAGCAGGTGTATTTCCCTGCTCATGATGCATGCTGAGCGACACTAGCCCCCTCTTTTGTTTTAAAGTCAGCATCACAGCATGGTGTCCACACTATTGAGGTAACCCAACATGACAGCACACACACGCAAACACGCTAATCCCTGCTTGCCGCTGCCCGCAGGCAGGACAAAAGTCAGTTACATCGGAGTGGAACCCAGCTTGCTGTTCTCTCGTCTGAAAATTGGTTATCATCCAGCTATAAAACAGAGCGCTATGGACCAAAGAACCTGAAATGCTGTGTAAATGTTGCAGTCCTTCGTGTTAACATTTTTCAAACAGCACAAATACATTAAATGACACACTACAATACTGAGAGGGGCAGACGTGAGAAACTTTGTCCCCTTTGTTGTGATTTTTTACCAAGATCACAGAGAGGTGAGAAAGTCCTTGGACCACCATGATGGTAACCCCGTCTTTATAACACTAAACAGAAAGACATCACTTAATATCCGGCATGTGATTTTAATACTACAACATAAGTTGCATTAAGACAGTTTTGGCCACTCTCAGCACTTCATTTCTGTTTCTGTGTATTTCCTTGTTTTGCATGTCTACAAAAGTGCTTCATGGATTTGTGAACCATCTGTCTGCCATTTTGTCTTTATTAGAGGACTATGGTCCAAGCACTAGGGCACCTCTCGGCCATCTCCTCCGCTGGCTCTCTCAATAGAGAATGAGTGCTGGGTCTGATACAAGTGGAGGGGGAGTGTAAGGGGGCAAAAAACCAACAAACCAAACATGAACATATAATAACATAAACAGTAACAAAGTGGTGGTAGAGTTGGGCTGATTGACTCAGTCTTTCATAGCCCTTGATTACCCCTGTTGGTAAGGATGGTCCTGCAGGGGAGGAGTTATTGGATAAAAGGGAAGGTTAAAACTCAAAGGCTTTAGGAATCAGTCCAGAACATGATTGTGAGCGTGCCCTGAGCTCAGTGCAGGTGGATGAGGAGCTTGATGCGCAGGGCGTCTCCCATTTCCCCTTGTAGGTAGTCACTGTCGTGCTGCTCCTCCAGCTGGTGTAGTCTCCGGGGCCCAAACAGCCGCAGGCTGGCAATCTCTAGCCGGTAGGATCCCGCTTGAGGCGGCCTCTTGCCAAGCCGGAGCACACTCTTTCCGTCGCGTCGCTCCAGCAGGCGGAAGTGTTCATTAGCGTTGCCGTGGGTGATGACATAACGTACATGGTGCTCCAGGGGCTGCAGGGCAGGCAGAAGCTCTAGCAGAGGCTCCTTGTTGTGCAGCGAGGACAGAGAAAGGTTCATGGGGATGGAGGCCTGGGTGTCTATGCTGGCCATGCTCACTGCTGGTTCCTATAGTGAGGAAAGGGACAGAGAGAATGAGATGAAACACGAGGTAGCAGAAGATACAGACCTCAACAACTGATTTTCTATAAATCCGAGCACACTTATTGTGAATTGTCAAACCCAATGCGACAAGGACTGAGAAGCAGTTTGTCAACACAGTTACCTGGTTGAGCTCATTTTCGTCAGCATTGCGTTTGTGTCGTCCGTTCTTTCCTCCTCCGTTGATCTTACACTCATAGCAGGCCTCAGGAGACAGACTATCATCTTCCTCGCCCTCCTCAAACTGGCCTGGGAAACCTGAGCCTGTCATACAGTGACTGGATGGAAACAACAAGAGAGTTTAGCATGTTGATTAAGAGGGATGGAAGTTCATTTGAAATTCATGAGCAAAACTCTCAGCACATGAAACATGGTAACATTTTTCTAATGGTCAGATGGTGACACCAGGAATTACTCAAAAAAATGTTTGGTGACACCAGTTTTTACTCAAGAAATACCAGTTGCTTGCAATGATCTGTTTAATTCCTGTTCCCTCACCCCTGTCCGGCTCTGTAGAAACCTCCAGGACAGCCACACAGGTAGCCTCCGTCAGTATTGGAGCAGCCGTAGATACAGGGGTTGGCGCTCTTGCTACATTCGTTCACATCTTGGCAGCCACCAGCGCCCTGCTCAAAGTCAAAGCCAGAGGGACACACACACTTGAAGCTGCCCAGTGTGTTGTAGCAGGAGGCAGAGCCACACACTGTTGATGCCTGACACTCGTTTTCATCTGTGGAGGAAAGACAAAAAAGTGAGAGAGAGAGCGTGTTAGGAGATGATACAGTACATATCTGGTGACATTTCTTTTGCGTGTTGATGATGATAATTCAGCATTACTGCCTATATCATCATGAGATGATTATCTTTAGAACATTCTTACATCAAAATGTTAACAGAAACATGCTGTCAAATTACTTCTGAAACAAATGCTTTAGTACCAGGAACGAGTATAGAAATACACATTCTATAAACAGTAGACATACTGTATATGGATAGTTTATTGTCAAAATGAAATCAGATCAATCAAGAAAGTATATGTATTATTCCTATGTATTTTTTTATACGTATGAAGAAAATATATGTATTATTATTCATAACTCAAAGGATAAACGTGATCACAAGGTTGTTGGAATTAATCCCTATCACATTTCTGCTTACATGAATCAAAGTTTTTTATATGAAATTATACTATACATATTTTAATCTATGGCATATTAAATTATACTATAAATGAACATATTGTTGCAGCCTTAAAATACTTCCAGGTCTTCTTTACTACTGTGTACTGGTGCCTTGTACTGTGTACTGTCAACATGACAAACTCGCAGACTGAGTCTATAACTCACCCACACACTGGTTCCACTGGTAGTGCTGCACGTAGCCCTGAGGACAGCCGCAGCGGAACCCTCCCATCATGTTCTGACAGCCGTGCTGACAGCGATGGTTACTGCCACACTCATCCACATCTGCGGAACATGACAATTACGAGTTTTAATTGCAAATTGGTTTCAAATTGGTGCAAGCACTATTTGCTGCCACCTTTGATCAGCAGAACTTCATCCATGTTCCCATGATTTTGGAATTGAAAAGGCCCCTGTGTGAGAGACCTTCTTCTCACTAAATGTAAAGGTTTCTGTGTCTGCTCACCCTCACACTCCACGCCTGTGTTGTCCAAGGAGAAACCTTTAGTGCATTCACAGTTGAAGCTCCCAGGCGTGTTGACACAAGAGGCCCGGGAACCACATGCACTGTTCTGACCGGAGCACTCATTGTTGTCTGCAAAGAGAGGAGAAATGGATTTGATTTGAATTAAAGATGCATTTTTTTGTTTTTCCTTTTTGTTTTGCCTTTTGTCTGTGCGGGGTAGCACTGATGTCCTCCTGTCTTGTACTCACCGATGCAGGCAGTCTGGTGCTGTGTGAAGCCGGGAGGACACTTGCAGGTGAAGCCTCCAATGGTGTTGACACAGAGGAACTGGCAGTTATGCTGCTTGGTCGAACATTCATCCAGATCTAAGAGGGAAAGATGAAAGCACTTAACGTCCACCAGATTACATAGATGGATGGACACTCAAAGACATAAAGCTTGTTAACATAGAATTATATGAGAACAATATTTCATTTGTAACACACAATAATAACTAGGACAGGCAATTTCTATAAAATATCAATAAATGTATGGTTTGAACGAGGTTTGTAGCTCAAACTATAAATAAGTTGAGAAAAGCCTGAAAATGTGTGTCAAACTGCACTTATTGGTTTGTCTCAATCAGCTGTGTCTCATCCGGCATGACAATTAAAGGTTGCCTTATTGATGGTAACTGCTAAGTGACTTGTCCTTCAAACAGTTAATCTCACAGACGAGATAGAAAGTTGAGGCGCACCTCTCACCTCTCATACTCATACTCCTATAACTTCTATTTGTGTGTGAAGTGTCAAACATGGGGAGAATGGGAGTTAGAAAATTCCAGAAATGTTTGGTCTCATTTAACATGGGGCTTTATGCAGCAGTTGGTTTGAGTTCCTGTCACAATCAGACTCTCGTGGCTAATGTAAAAATCTGCGATGGAGATTTTTCCAAAGCTCCAAAGAAAAGGCAAAAAAAAAAGGGTACGGAAGAATAATGAATTTTGGCATAGAAGAACATATGACAACAGTACTCAGACTGCCGCAGTGTTGAGGGTAACAATACAACTCATATGGCTAACTATCAAAAAGAGCTATGAAATAACCAGCGAACATAAATTTGAGAGTCCACCTACCTTTGCAAGTCTTTCCATCTGGCTGGAGGCTGTATCCTCTGGGGCAGGAGCAGAGGTAGCTGCCCTCTGTGTTTTTACACAGGAAGTTACACGGCTTCGGAGACAGAGCGCACTCATCCATATCTGGAGTAGAGAGGGAAAAACCACACAGCTGTTCAGTATAGATAAAACCGTATGCCTTTCAAACCAAACTGGCTGGTAACAAGAGAGAGTATTAGCAGGACAGAGATCAACCATACCAACACAGGAGGTTGCAGTGAAGTCGGTTTTGTAGCCCACATTACAGTGGCAGCGGAAGGATCCGATGGCGTTGATGCACTGACCGTTCCGACACAGATCTGGCATCACCTGGCACTCGTTGATGTCTGAAAGTAAGGAGGCATTTCAGAAAGTGATCTAGATTAGTCAGGTACTGTTGCTGCCAAACCAATAATTCAACAAAGCCAGCACAAGCCAGTCTCATTAAGTTTCTTTATGACAGTGTGAGCTGCATTGAACTTGATGTACCTCAACCTGCTTGGTTTCCTTCCCGATTTCAATGCTATTTTGTTTTTTTTACTTTAAATGATTGTGGTAAGTAAATTGAATCTAAATTCAGTGCGCTACTCACCTCTACCATCTGTGGTGTAGCCAGGTCCAAGTGGGCACATCTTCTTGTACTGTACGGTGCCAGGCAGCGGGCAGAGCTCACACTGTGACCCCCAGCCTCGGCCCGTGTTGCAGCAGCACTCAGACTTGGTCACACTGTTCCTGTTGGTGGATGACTGCTGGCACATAGTCTGCAGAACCTCTGAGTAACAGTAGCCCTTACGGTTGTCTGAAGGAAAGGAAAAAAAATATGTATTGGCTGCTAAACTTCAACTGAATTTAAGAGTATAATCACAATTGAGGTTATGGCACCTTCACCCTAACAGTGTTTGACAACATGTTGTTCAGCAGTTGTGATCTTACCAATGCATTCAGTTCCAGTGGAGCTCGACTCGAAGCCGTCGTTGCACTCGCAGCGGTAGCTTCCCACTGTGTTGACACAGCGTCCGTTCTGGCAGATGCCAGGCTTGGCGCGGCACTCGTTCAGGTCTGCCAGAGTACAGAGCAAAAAGACGGGAGGATGAGGAGAGCGAGGAGGACTGAGGCTAACCTCTCACATTGGCTGAAACATTTTTACTCACCCATACATCCCTCTCCATCCGGTCTGCGCTGCATGCCAGGAGGGCAGATACACATGAAGGTACCAATCAGGTTCTTACAGGTCATACCCTTGGAGTCACAGTCATCCAGACCCTCAGAGCACTCGTCCTGGTCTGGTGAGGGACAATTATAAGAAAAACAGTCATGAAAACTATATCCTGTTTCAGTGGTGTCAAAGAATTAAGGAGGGAAAAATCAGAGACGGGAGGAGTCCAGCAGCAAAAAGTGACACATTGCAGAAATTAAATATAAGGTTCTCTCTCACCTCTGCACATGCGTTGGTCATCTCGCAGCACGTAGCCAGCAGGACACATACACTCGTAGGAACCAAAGGTGTTAACACACCGGAACGCACACAGCAGGGGATTCTGGGAGCACTCGTTGATGTCTGGAGTCAAGAAGAGAGACAGCTTCTTTTAATTCACTATCATTTTACGTGTGCCACTGTGTTACTGAGTAAGTGACTGACCTTCACAGGTCATCATTGATCCGGGTTCGAAGCCCTCCTGGCATGAACACTCGAAACCTCCCACCACATTGGTGCAGGTTCCATTTCCACATGGGTTTCCTATTGAGCACTCGTCAGTGTCTGGGGAAGAGCGGGGTATAGATAGAGCAGGCAATTAAAACCAATGACACATTTTTTACTGTACCTGAGACTTTAAAAGCACTCATTAGCAGCTTAAATGTTAGTCCAAAAATAGAGCAGGCTCTGATGCAGGAAAAGGCTGCTATTGGTGATAAAAAAATAACACCACACTGATTTTAGACACGGGAATAAAGTTCCTAAAAAAAGTCCTGCAAGCGGCAGTCATTGATTTTTCTATGTCTACTCTATTGAGGCTGTTTCAGTATGAATTCTAAAAACACTCAGTTTGTCTTCTATAATTCCAATGTTGCAGATTGTCAACTTTAATATCAGAAACCATCTCACCAACACAGTTGACTCCGGTGTAATCCAGGTTGTATCCGAAGGGGCATTCACAGCGGAACGAACCATCTGTATTGATGCAGATACCATTCTGGCAGATTCCTGGGTTTTCCAGACATTCATTCATATCTAAAGAAAGCAGAAGAAAATGTGCATATGTTTTTAAATATATAAAAGATGTCCACAATTGGCCACTAAATTCGAGAGACGAACGAGATGTACGTTTCAGCCCTCACCTTCACGAGCATCTCCCGGTCCAGGCAGGGCTCCGAGGCCGAAGGGACACAGAGTGTCAAAAGCAGCTGGAAACGCACCAAAAAAAGGTCAGCTTCATTATTTCTTACAAATGTCTTTGTGTGCATCTGATATCTTCATTAAAGCTCTGTGTGCGTGTGTGTCTATGTTACACACCCTCGCTCTCTCGAGGGCACAGCTCACAGGGAAGTCCCCAGCCCTCTCCAGGCATCTTGCTGCAGCAGCACTTGGCCTTGGTGGTGTTCAAAGCTTTGGGGACGGAGCATTTTCCTGCTTCGAATTTGGTGAAACAGAAGCTCTCTCTGGTATCTGCCGTAGAAAAAATGATTGACAGCAATTGGTCTGGTATTCATGGAACACAAAAAGACAAAAACCTCCTCCACCACCTTAGTAAGGGAGATACAATATGTCACATCAGCATATTCATTCAAGATGTTAACTAACAGCTTTTCTCACCGTAGCAGCGTCGTTTGTTGTCAGAGAGTACGAAGCCCGCCTGGCAGGTGCACTGGAAGCTACCAGGGGTGTTGGTGCAGGTGCCAAACTGACAGATGTTAGGCTCCACCTCACACTCATTGATATCTGGAACGTAAAAGAAGTAAGGAAGGTGGGGAAATTGTGGTGGTGTATTTGTGAGAGTGTGTTAGAGCTGATGGCTCAGTGTATGTGTATTGAGTATGAGTAGAGAATTTAGTCTGGACTGAAGCTTGTCTATACCTGTATGTGTGTGTGTGTGTGTGTGTGTGTGTGTGTGTGTGTGTCTTACCTATACACTGGTCATTCTGCACCTCATAGCCAGGAGGGCAGATACATCTGAAAGATCCGTCCAGATTCTGACAAGTTCCCGGAGAGCAAGTGCCGGGCAGACTCACGCACTCATTGATATCTGGGGAAAATGGCACAATGTACAAATCAGAGAATGTGTGTTTATGTCTGTGTATGTCAGACAAACTGTAGCGTATGAAAGTCGATCAGTACCCCATGATGCCACCGACTTACCAACGCAGTTTTTCCCATCCGGAGTATTCTCATAACCCTCATGGCAGAGACACTGGAAGGAGCCGAGTCCATTGATACACTGTCCGTTCCTGCACACCTGGCCCTGGAGGGCACTGCACTCATCTATGTCTGTAGGAGGATAAGGACTCTCTAAACATACCTTGGATTTTTGATAGCCATTGACAAACACAACCAGAAACATCAAGAGCTTCTGAAATAAATGTCTTGTGTGAAATGTTCTTTGTTACACAGGAAAAATCTAAACTGATTTAAAGTCTACATTTTATGTCATGCCCGAATGTTATACTGCTACAGGAAAGGGCAACATGTTCTTAATGGAATTTAGAGGTGTAATCTTTAACAATATGACATCTAAACCTGCGTCAAGACTTTGACACTGACTGCTGTTGACCTTTGTAGAGCAGAACAGTAAATGATCCATACCCATGCAGTCGTTGTTGTGTGTGAGCTCGAAGCCGAGGAAGCAGAGGCAGTTGTAGGATCCCACTGTGTTTTTACAGGTACCGTTACCACATGGCTGTCTGTCACACTCATCGATGTCTAAAATACACACAGAAGGAACAACATTTAGACTTACTATGCAGGATTATATGCAACACACCGCTGTGTGTATTTGTGTATTTTTAGGTTGAGTGTCTCACCCATGCACATGGTCTGGTCAGCAGTAGCCTTGAAGCCGTTGTGGCAGAGACAGCGATAGCTTCCCTGTGTGTCAATACACTCTCCATGGCTACACACATTAGGGATTTCCTGGCACTCATTACGGTCTGAACAAGAAAAGAATTATTATAGATTGGTTTTAAATGTTGACATATTATAAATATCATAAAATGTTGAAAATGCTCATTATGATTTCTCAGAGCACAATGCGATGTATTGAAATAGCTTGTTTTATCAAAAATCAAAAGATATTAAATTCAACAACAAATTCTAACATTTGAAAAACTGGTTCCATCATCTTTTCTTTGATTGATTTGGTTATCATAACAACTGATACATTTTCTGTTAATTGACTATTTCTTGCAGCACCACTTTATTATTTACCTTTCGTGTGTGTTGTATGCTATTTATAATATGTTTTGTTCTATTCCATTTGTGTGAGCATTGAACTTCTTTTTTGTGTCCAGTTTTTTTGTTTTGTGAATATTCGGACACATGTTATGTGTAGGTTGTTTGTGACTACATAAAACCAAACCAGGCATAACATTATGTTGTGTGTAATCAAAAGCTGGTTTAAATTAACATTACTCAGCAGATTTTCCACTGCCCCGTAAATGCAAATCATAAGAATTTCCCCTTAACAAGGGGTGATCATGTTTTACATTTTCCTCACATCACCAACACTGTCGGCCCAACTCTCTGGCATCTTACGATAGGAAACCTCAGTAAGGCCTGTCAGACAGGCTGCACTCACCCAAACAGGCCCCACCGGGGGACGGTTTGAAGCCCGGCGAGCACTCGCAGCGGTAGCTGCCTGGAATGTTGATACAGTTGGCGTTTCGTTGGCACAGGTTGTCCCCGCTGTTACACTCATCAATATCTATGCAGGGGGAAGAAAAAGAGAAACAGCGAACATCAATCACAGGCTCCATAACTGTCTGTTCAAAGCAGGCAGTCAGCTTGTGGACAGCAGCAGAGAAAACACAACGGCTCCATTTTAGCTCTGGTACAGTTCGGACGCTGGTCAGACGCTGGTCTGGATGATTGAAGGTCCAGACAGGTGCTTTCTTTCAGAGCCACTATACTTGTCTTTACAAGGGCATAACTCTGTGGGAAAAGGCAGTATTAACTCCACTGAGTGGACTGCTTGTAAAAGTGCCTCTCGGCCAGTGATTGAGTGTAACCTGTATTTGTGTGTGTGTCGGGTGTGTTGGCATGATTTAGTGCTGAAATGGTGGTAAGTGTTTGTCCCAGAAGTAAGTATATACTCTATACTGTATAAGAAATACATAAGTATGCAATGATTCAGCAGCAGGGTCAATAGAGGAGATAAACTGTGGGGAGGTAAAATTGTGTGCACATGTGTGTGCTCACTTTTATGTGTGTAAAGAGTGAGAGACAAAAAAAAGAAACAAAATAAGCAAAAGAGCAGGAAATCTATGTAACACCACCACGTGCTCATCGTCTCATAATAGGTGGCCGTGGTTTTCCAATCCCAGATAGTTGCCGTTATCTTCTCTTGCAACAAACACAGTAAGAGGAACATAAAGGGAGAGTGTTTTACCTTCACAGATGAGCAGTATGTTGTTGTAGCTGAAGCCCATAGGACATTCACAGCGGAAGCTCCCGATCTGGTTGATACACACTCCACTGGCACAGATACCAGGGATCTCCCTACACTCATCAATATCTGTACAAAACAACACAACAGAATGTCATTATGCAAACTGTACCTTGTTACAGCACCACTTTTGCACTGTAGCCCTTTTGACCTTACCGATCGGCTTGCCAGTGTGGATGTCGATGATGAAGCCAGGAGCCTGGTTACCACACAGTAACTGGTACTCAGCTGAAACAGACGGGGCAGGAGATGCTCAGTGACAGTAATGAAAATGCACTCATACAGCAACGTTTTGGTTGTTTCAGAATATGCCTCTCTTGTGTTTCTTGAGACTCACTGGTAGCAGGAGTTGGACAGGCCTCACACGGCTTGTTCCAGGCTTTTCCCACGTTGTAGGCACAGCAGCACATCTTCTTGGTCATGTTGAAGGACAGCTCGTTCTCACATGTGTCATTGTAGCTACGGTAACACACACTCTTCCTCATGTCTGCATTACAAAGAGGAAGACAGGCCTTTAAATCCAAAAGCTGCGAGCCAGCATTTTGAAATGTTTTTCCTTTTCAAACGGTGAATGCTTTTTTAAATTTAAGACATGATGACTATTTTCTTGTAGGTCTTTCCCACTCACCCATACAGTTGTTTCCTCCATTGACCTGCATGTACTCAGGGGGACACACACAGGTGTAGTTGCCCAGAGTGTTGTAGCAGGTACCAGGTCCACAGATCCCAATGTGGGTTGTGCACTCATCGATATCTGTATGTAAAGATATGATAACAGATAATCAAATAAAATGTGAGGGGAGAGCAGGTTGTTCATTTTCAATAAACTAATTCAGTGTGATTTCTCTTCCAGCTCTTACCCTCACAGATGCGAGTCTCCTCATTGAGATAGTAGCCTGCTGGACACTCACACTGGAAACTACCAAAGGTGTTAATACAGTTTCCACCCTGGCAGAGACCTGGCAGCTCCTGGCACTCATCAATATCTAGAGAATAATTTAAAGTGTTAGTTGATTCTAAAAATATAAGCCAACATTTAGTGTTTTGCAATGGTGGTTGCCATTGTTCATTAAAAAAAAAAAAAAAAAAAGACAGAGAAAGAAAAGAAAAGAAAGCTTTCTCTGTTCTCAGAGAACAGAGAAAGCTGGATGATTTACCTTCCAGGATAACAGTGATGGGGTTGGGTCTGAATCCCTCTCCTCCTGGACAAAGAGTCTTGTATTCCGCTACAGACAAAACAGCAAGTTAGTGTGACTCTTTCAGAGTGGGTCAAAAAAAAGTCTGAATAAATAACTTTAGCTAAGACAAATGGGAGTAACTGTGGCATGTGAATTTGCAGTAAATAAAGGTGATTGATCAGTCGAGGTCCTGTGGTACATACTGGAGTTGGGGGCAGGGCACAGTTCGCAGGGGTTTCCCCAGGCTCCTCCCAGGGAGCAGCAACAGGAAGCCCGGGTCACGCCCACGCCGATCTCCGCACTGCAGGAGATTCCTCCATCACCACGATCAAGAGTGTCCAGGAAGCAGTTGCCCACACGGGTGTCTAAGAGAGACAAATATTTGCTTATCAATACACTTTCATGTGTCAGGAATGTAATAAAGAGTTAGGCTCAGGCCAGCTTTAAGTGTGACTCACCCACGCAGCCCACTCCTGTGGGGTTGAGCTCAAAGTCAGCTGGGCAGTTACACAGATAGCTCCCTGGAGTGTTCACACACAGCCCGTTGATGCAGTTCACGGGGTCCGCACACTCGTTGATGTCTGCAGCACACAGACAAGCTCAGCAACGCACACCAGATAACAGACACCTTTCTGAAATGTATTAACCTATAAGTTTATATGCTGCTGTAAGTAGAGTAAACAAATACTACTTTTAAAGATTTAAAATCTTGCTCATGTCACAAACTAACAGAGGGATGATTTAAAGGCGATCTGTACAAAGACTGAGAAATTAAGGGAATAAGCAGACTTTGGTCATATGTCGGATATCTTTCATCAAAGATTCTTGGTAATGGAAATGGTAATACGATGCATGAATGGAGGCTGTTATTGTCAATGAAACTCAACCAAGCTATTTGAGTCTGTTCTATGTCTGAACTAAGTGATTTAAGGGCTAAAGTTACAGAAGCGAAACACTAACCAGTGCAGTTTCCTCCGCTGCGGTCCAGTTCGTAACCATCATCACACACACAGCGGAACATCCCTGGAAGGTTCTGGCACGATCCAAACACACAGATGTTTTGGAAATTACACTCATCGATGTCTGTGGTAAAGGCAACACAGAGAGAAGAAATGTTAGTTACACTACATGAATAAAAAAAAAGAATGGCAAAGAGAATACAATGTGCCAGAATGAGTGCGGCACCTTGACAGGCCTTGCTGTCTTCAGTAGGAGTGAAGCCCATCTCGCACTCGCAGCGGTAGCCACCTGGAGCATTCAGACACTGTCCATTCTCACATAGGTTCACGTTGTCTGCACACTCATCCATGTCTGAAACAGAGCAGACAAGTGCATTTTAAACTTAGTGTGCATGGAGCTCACTTGCCACACACAGTGGCAAGTATTCAATTATGATTTATTGAGAACATTTCAGCAGACTTACCAGAGCAGGAAAATCCATCTCCATTGAAGCCCTCCTTGCATGTACACCTGTAGGATCCCGGTGTGTTGACACAGTCTGCATTGGGGTTGCAGTTGTGGTCCTCTAGAGAGCACTCGTCCTGATCTGCAGGAAGAGAGAGAAAAAAGTGTGAGAAAAGTAAACTTGATAGCAGAACTCAATCAAAGCAGTCAGAAATATCTAATATTCTTGGGTACAGAAGATTTTTTGTTCCTTTATTTTGCCTTAAAAACTTATTTTGTAATATGAAACTCTCTGGTCTGAATATGTACTCACCCACACACTTGATGCCATCTCCCACCCAGCCGTCTCGACAGCGACATTTGAAGCTTCCAGGCACGTTGATGCAGGCAGCATGCATGTCGCAGTTATGAGCCCCGATCTCACATTCATCAACATCTGGAGAGGAATATAGATCCATTAGCCAATACTTTTAGCAGGCAGTAACACACATTTCCCTTTAAACATTAACAAAATGACAAAAACTAATTTAGCAGATAGTTTTTAGTTCTATTTGTAGTGAGTCAATAATTAACTAACATTTAAAAAAATTGTAGACCTGGAACTAGTGTATGCATGGGTGAACTGTCTCAACACTCGTCTGAGATTTGGACATAGAGAGGCCCAAACCTCTCAGCCCCTGATGTTTGTGTGTATGAGTGATTGTGTCTGTGTGTGTGGTGTGTGTGTGTGTGTGTGTGTGTGTGTGTGTGTGTGTGTGTGTGTGTGTGTGTGTGTGTGTGTGTACCTGTGCAGCCAGTGGATCCCTTCTTGACAAAGTATCCCAGCTGACAGTGGCAGATGAAGGAGCCTTTGGTGTTCTCGCAGTCCCCGTGGAGACAGATGTTTGGGTTTAAGTCACATTCGTTCACATCTGGGCAGACAGGGATGGACAGATGCAGATAATATGTGAACGTTCTGGCCTTCAGAGATTAGAGTGACCGATAATGAGTCTGACAGAGGAAATCCCATAGATCAGCTCAGAGGAACTGAATGAATAAATGAATGTGACGGACAGAAAAGTTACAAGTTACATTCATATTCTAAGTATTGTTTTTTCTCTCACCGATACACGTCCTCATGTCCATAGAGGCCATGAAGCCATCGTAACACAGACAGCGGTATTCCCCAGGAATGTTGGTGCACTGGCCTCCGTCACAGATGTCTGGAGTTTCCTCACACTCATCAATATCTAATAGAAACAGTAGAAAATAAATGTAGAAGATCAAAGAGAAAGACATCAGTGTTTTTCTTTCATGGGATACTTATGGGATGTAATGGAAACTATCACATTATGACATTGGTGCATCTGTTCATAGTTTTAGTTTCTGATAAAAAAAAGTTAATTTAAATACAGGTATACCGAATATATCCTGTGTTTGATTACCTGCGCAGGTCCTTAGGTCAGGCATAAGAGCGTAGCCCTCACTACAGCTGCACTCATAGCTGCCCTCTGAGTTGGTACAGTGTGTTTCACAGCCTCCGTTCATAATGGTGCATTCATCAATATCTGCAAAGAAGGTGCCGGTTACGGTTTGCATCTGGGTCTCATTAGATAAGAAGGTAAAGTACACAAACAGAAAAGCCCCTCGTTAGTTCGTTCCACTCACCAACGCAGCCCTGTCGGTCTGGTGTGGCCTGGTAACCGGTGTCACAGGAGCACTGGTAGGTTCCCGGCATGTTGACACACTGGCCATGCTTGCACAAGTTGTCACTTAGCTGGCACTCGTTCACATCTGGCAGGACAAGCAAACAAGTTAGGCAGTATATACAATCTTGTGTATTGTACTTTAGGGTAATAATGAATAATAGATATAACATAAGTTTATAGAAATTAAAAGATGCAGAGGAGAAAGGTTTGACTCTGTGAAGCATAGCAGTTTGTGACTGACTTCAAGCTCTTAAAATAGATTTGGCATAAAGTTTGATAAATAACACCAAGTGAGCCTGTGTGTGTGTGTGTGTGTGTGTGTGTGTGTGTGTGTGTGTGTGTGTGTGTGCGCGCATTATGACGTATGATCTACCTTCGCAGGCAGATCCATCGCTGCTGAGCGAGTGTCCGGGGGGACATTCACACTCATAACTCCCTTCTGTGTTCAGGCAAGTTCCTCCACGACACAACAGGGGATTTCTCTCACACTCATCAATGTCTGTCAGCAGAGAGGAAGACAGGGAAGGTGGGATGAAGAGGGAAGAAGGAGAAAGATGAGATAAAGAGAGGAAAAGAACATGGAAGTAATAGAAAGATCAGGTGATCTGCCAAACTGGACAGTAATTTCAAACTATGGACATGAATTCAAACAGGGTGTATCATTTGAAATTGTGTAATTGTGAGTGTAAACTTGTTTTCAACTCACCCATGCAGTTCTTCATCATCATGAAGCCGCTCTCGTAACCCTCGAAACATTCACACTCAAAGCTTCCAGGTGTGTTGACACAAGTACCGTGACCACACAAGTCTGGGGAGATGCGGCACTCGTCAATGTCTGAAACACAAAGACATTAAAAACATTAGAAACACTCACTAACTGCTCACTAATCGTGACAAATGTTTCATTTAGTTTGAATAATTTTGACTCGTTTTCTCGTACCTGTGCAGTTCCTCTCTTCTGCGGTCAGCGCAAAGCCGTTGTTGCAGCGGCACTTGAAACTGCCGATGGTGTTCCGGCAAGTTCCATGAGTACACAGGCCCTGGAACACCTTACACTCATTTACATCTGAAGAGGAAGACATAAAGTTAAAATGGCCACGGCTGCAAAAAAAACCTAAATTATATGATTTACTGGATATAATATATATATACTGGATTATATAATATTTTATATAAGTATGAACATTACAGATTAGAGTTTTCTGACAAGTTTTCCACTTTGATTCTAGGGTTATATACACACTCATGGTGTCATAAAGCCCTTTGAGTGAGAGTTAAAAGTTCTTGGTACCTTTGTAGAATGGCCTGCCAGTCAGAATTTCGCCTCTGTTGGCGAAGCCGGGCCCTCTGGGACAGATGGCTCTGTACTCTGAGGAGGCTGGTTTGGGACACTCCTCACAGTCGATGCCCCAGGCAGAACCCACTGAACAGCAGCACATGTCCACGCGGTATCTCCCTGGCAGCGGCTCGCCACACTCATCCTCGTGCCACTTCATGTAGCACTGCTCACTACGTGTATCTGGAAAAGTTTGTGATAACAATCAAAAACAAAGTCACCTCTCTTTCTAAGTTTTGTCTGAATAGTTTAGTGACATGATAGTCTCTGGAAAGAACAGTTTCATTGGAAGTGATGTCTTTGTTGTGCTGTGCAGTCCTCTTACCCACACATGTGCGTCCAGTACTGTCCAAGGTGAGACCCTCAGCGCACTCACAGAGGAACGAGCCCTGGGTGTTCACACAGCGGCCATTTGTGCACACTCCGGGGAACACCTCACACTCATTAATGTCTAAAGGGAGCAGGACAATTTATGAACCGTAATTACAAGGTGAAACACAGACATTTTGTTTTAAAGCTATCTACAGGGAGAACATTAAGGCACATTACAAGGACAGAAAGATGATTTCATAGGTGCCGATGTTGGATGAAGGGAGCACTGCAGGTTTGTCACCATTCATCAAATTATCACATTTTCTTACCTTCACAGACGACGCCCTTCATACGAGCAAACCCTCGAGAGCAGGCAGTGTCTGAGGGGACATGACAACATGAAGAGATGTAATAATGACATTACATATATGAGAGCATGTAGAGTATGTATGCATACATTGGTTTGCCACAATATTAAGGAGGTATTGGCCTTTATTTCATATTTGGTACTTCCTTATTGACCAATGCAGCCAAAAAACATGTAAAACCTTCAATATCATTTAATTTGGTCCTTTATTCTTTTGATTATGTATTAATAATGTACTTATTATAATATGTGCAATTGTAACCACTCTTCAATGTGAATTTGAAACAGTGATCTAAATGCCATTTTAGAGTTTTATCAACAAATCGTATGCCTTAACTCTGGAGGACTGAAATCGTGTCAAGTTTTTCTTAAAATGGTCAGAACATCAAAAACTGTCAGGAAAAGTGAGCGGCATCCTTGTGTGAGAACTGACCGATCTCGCAGGGTTCACAGGGGCTGCCCCAGGCGGCTCCCAGTGTGGAGCAGCACTCAGACTTCAGTGTGGCTCCGTTGATGTTGACCTCGCAGCGGTTGTCTTGTATCGTCAGCCAGCATGTGCTCTTCATGCTGTCTGTGGAGTCGAAGTTACAACACAGAAGACTTGATTATAGGAACCTTGTGGGTTTTCCTTGTAAACACAGTTAACATTCAGCGTTAACCAGGTCAATTACCCTTCAGGCCGGGCAGTTCTGTCTTCACAAAACATTTGCAAAGTATTTTCCACATGCGTGTGCTAGTAGAGCACAAGATACAAACAAAACAGTTATGTGCTCATGAAAACATAACTCCACAGCAACACGAGTGGTCAAAATGTCAAGATCTCCACAGGGTACCTTTAACTATGGCAACAAAATAATCCACAAACACAATCAAAATGTCACCTTTAACTCCCCTCACTACCATTAAACGTCTTTGGCTACACGCTGAGCTGAGTAAAGTAAAGCCCATGCGTCATTACACTTAATCCTTTGCCTTTCCATTACTAATGAACTGAAAGAATGTACAGTCATAAGAGTGACACCTTTTTCCGAGACCACCCAAACACAAAACCACAATTTGCTCTCACTTTTCTCTCCTCGCTGAGTGATGGGCTCTAAAACAGAAACAGAAATTAACCAAACCAGAGGAATTTGTAGATCTTTGACTGAGCCAGCTCATGCAATATGAATGAGTGTATTTATTTAATGACTCATTCTCCCTTCCAAAAACATCTGTATTCTGTATTAGCATGTAGCTTTCTCAGAATGATTTCCCAAAAGTAACAAACTTCCAAACAAGTGGAATATTTAACCTCAGCAGAGCGTCTTACATAACACATGTCATTTTGAATCTGCGGCAGATCTCTGCGAAGTAAAGCAATCTCCATGTGAACCAAGGCCATGCATGCAAGTATTTTTCTAATAAATTACGTGTGTGCCATTTTGCTTAACATCTGAGGATGATAATGTATGTGGATGGCTCCTGGAAACCTGAACAGCCTCAGTGTTTTCTTTACAAATAGGGAGAGTAAACCTCGATTAGAAAGATTACAGAAAGACTCCAGCACCAATTATTTCCGGTTGACACTCTTAGTGTGTTATCATTATCTCAAGCAGTTTCTAGGACCCTGCCGGGTTGCTGTAATGTGCGTCGTGCACTTGGGAGGACGGATGTCTTACCCACGCAGATGGTGTTGGTGGAGTCCAGCTTGCTGCCGTGGGTGCACTCGCAGTTGAAGGACCCGGCCACGTTGCGACACGCTCCATTGATGCACGGGCTGGAATCGCATTCGTTGATGTCTGAAACATGTGCAAACACACACACTTGAGGTCGAGGCTGAGAGGCCGATTCAAATGGATCATTATCCTCATTTGGCAGGTACAAACAGTGTGTGTGACTTTTTTCCATGAGCCACATGTTTACTGGAAACTAAATGCAACACATCTGGTAATAATGTCACATGTTTGTGTGTCAGACAGAATGTGTGCATGTGAGAGCTCACCTTCGCAGGTCTCTGAGTCGGGTTTGAAGACATATCCTTTAGGACAGGAGCAGGTGTAGGAGCCGGGAGTGTTTCTGCAGAGGCCGTTGTCACACAGCAGACGGTTCACTAGGCACTCATTGATATCTGAAGGGAGGCAGGAGAAGGCAATGGTTTGAAAATAGAGGACAGTAATGTAAGGTTTAAGACATTTCTAATTGAAGGGCTATCATTCAAATGTACAGTATTGTCCTCTTCTTTCCTTGTGCTGCTGTGTCTTAACAGTAATTACCTGTATAACTTGTGGCCACAGTGGCCTCTATAAACAGAATGGTACATAGTTTTACTTCATAAAAAAAAATCTTCTCCACTCTGACTCACCAACGCAGTTTTTGCCACTGGTGTCAGACTCGTAACCGATATTACAGATGCAGCGGTAGCTTCCTCTCAGGTTCTCACATATGCCGTTCTGACAGATGTCTGGGTCCAGGGCACACTCATTGATGTCTAAGAGAGGACAGGCGTTATGTAGATTAATACTGATTAGAGTGTTTCTAAACAGCACTGTCGGAACATTCACATTCATGAACAATATACTCACCTCTACCATCAGCTGTAATGCCAATACCACTGCTGCAAACAGCCTGGAATTCAGCTGAAAGAAACATCAGATGAGCCGGATTGCATTTCTCTCTTTTTTGTTTTACAAAACGAACCAAATTTTTTAAGAATGGAAATGAACAGTTTGAAGCAAATGAAAGATTGTACCTGAGTTTCTTGAGGGGCATGGTTGGCAAGGCTCTCCAAAGCCATGTTCAGCATTGGCACAGCAGCACTCAGACTTGGTCACTGCACCAGGGAACGGCCGCGAACATGTGCCCATCTTTATGGCGCCATAGCAAGTGGTCCTCATGTGCGTGTCCACACACACTCTCCCATCTACATCGATAGCCAGGCCTGGAGGGCACTCACAGCGGAAGGAGCCCTCAGAGTTGATGCAGCGTCCATTCATACAAATGCCAGGAGTTTGACACTCATCGATGTCTGATGCAGAGAGAGCACATAATGTATCCATCACACGTCGGCTTCAGTTTACGAGCTAAGGTGTGAACAGAATGGGCTATTTCTATAAAAAAAAAACTGAAGGAGAATCACCACTAAATATGCAAAGGACATGAGTTTCCTTTAAAAATAAATCTAATGGTGATTTATTTTATTATTCTGGATACTTAACAAATAGTAACAAAAATAAATCAAATATTGTAAAAAAAACCAAAAATTTAAATTACATTTCAGCCATCTTGGATTATGAAAGTCAGTGTTTTTTAGGAAAACATTTTCACTGATCTCATAGCTAATTTGTGAGCAGCATGAAAGTATTTTTTTTTCACTTTTCAAGATAAATAAAATAGTCTAAAATACGGAAACATGCAACATGCGGTTATAAAAAACAAGCACAGAGAGCTTGATGAGGAATCAGATCATGGAGAGTTAGCAATAACTAGATTGATACGTGTTGTATTTGGGATACTGTGCTGTCGATGTTATGGTGTGACTTCAATAGACTGGTAGTCTTGATACTTTCTACTCAAAAGAGACTCATACCTTCATCCATATATCTATTTGTGGACTTTCTGGATTGAGTCAGACATAAAGTGTGCACGAATTGATTTAAAAAGGGATCTGAAGGATTTCAAAGAACACCAAATCAGTCTACACAGCAGGTTGTTTGGCCCAAGACTTGAGGTCTGTGTTTGTATTAACACATAAATCATACCGGTGCAGTAGCGTCCGTTAGGTGCTAAAGCAAAGCCGGGCTTGCAGATACACTTGAAGCTGCCGTCTTCATTGATACACATGCCATTGTGACACATGTTGGTGGTCGCACACTCGTCGTGATCTGGAGGGAAACAGGAAGACAAAGTCAGGTCAAGTGTGTAAAAGGTGAGAGTTTATGTGAAGGTCAACCTGTGTTGACTCCTTACCAATGCAGTTCTTTCCATCAGGAGTGACCTCGAAGCCAGCATTGCAAATACACTGAAAGCTTCCCTCTGTGTTGACACAGCGGCCGTTGCGACACATCACACCATTCACAATGCACTCATCGATATCTAAAGGGAGGGGAAGAGGGAGGAACGATGTGGCTTAGTGTATTATATCTTAACCGTCATTAACAGTCATAAACATAATACAGTGATACATATGTCCAAAATTTATTTTAAAGAGACATCTTGGGGAACACTAATATAGCACAGTGAGACAAACCATTGCAAGCTTGTTTGGTGGGGGTTCCG
Organism: Cebidichthys violaceus; assembly: GCF_023349555.1. Classification (NCBI taxonomy): domain Eukaryota; kingdom Metazoa; phylum Chordata; class Actinopteri; order Perciformes; family Stichaeidae; genus Cebidichthys; species Cebidichthys violaceus. The sequence goes on along the minus strand of NW_027176296.1, from coordinate 2,870,749 downwards.
CTGTAGCCCTCATGGCACTTGCAGTGGTACCCTCCAGGTGTGTTGGCACAGTCTCCATTTCTACATGGATTACTGACGCACTCATCCACATCTGGGGAGAGAAAACATAAGTCACATTTTAGCAGATTTCACCTGCACCTACACTTGAATCGGCTGAAGATGGCAGTGCAGTGCATGGAATTGGTTTGGTCTTGCTCTCGTGTCACATATAGTCACTGTGTCTGCCTATAATGCTCTGGTAGGTTATTGAGAACTGACTGCATACATTACATTGTGCACTTATACAGCATAGAGCATGTATCTTACCGATACACTCCCCACGAACATCCTGTTTGTAGCCCATGTTGCACTCGCATCGGTAGCTCGTGGGTGTGGGAGTGCAGCGTCCATTGAGACACAGGTTGGTGAAATGTCTGCACACGTCAATGGTGTCGTTCACAGAAACCGTGCCTGAGAATACACGACAGACATATTAGCAAAACAAAAATGCATTCTCGTACTGAGAAATGAGCCCTTTAATCTAGTCCAGGCTCATGGAAATCCACAGAGTGACTTACCTATGTGTTGGTGTCCGTTACCTCCAAAGCTCCCACCGTTCCCATTAAAGCCTACTCCGCCGTTACCACCGATGCCTCCGTTACCATTACCGTTTGGTACACTGGGGAACTTGTATCCATAGTTGTACCCGTTACCGTTGGTGTTGGGGAAGTGTCCATTGGGGTAGACGTGAGGGAGTCCGTGTCCTTGGGGAACCCCCACAATGCACAGACGCCTGAACTCGTCTACAAGGGAGACCAAGATCACAGGGAACAAGTCGGTCTATGCATTCTACTGTAGGTTAAGTTTCATTTGTTTCCGGCCAGGTGAAGCTGAGGAGGAACATGTTCATAGGCTCTCAAGTTTTGCCAACCAAGAAAAGTTCTTTGGATCACTCAAAGTCTTACAGTATAACACATTTGAAATGTACTCAATGTTTCCTGGAGTTGCAGATTATACAAAGGCCATTGCATTTGCTGTACATTTTGATGTTCTTTTGCTGAAGATTTCTGAATAAGTTGACTTTCTAACTGTTCTCCTGGTTTCAAATATACTTTGACTGGAGCAAGGCCTGACCAAGTAATAAGAGAAAAATGTGCATTCTCAATGATCAACTCTACTCTGCTTGGTATGCTGTTAAAGTAGGTCTAGTGTATTGTTAAAGTGTATGTTTGTATTTATGAATACATGCATGTATGCACTGCAGGTACTTTATTTGTGTAGTCATATGTTTATATGTCTATGTGTGCGCAGTATACATGCACAGTATTGTATATTTTTATGTTTTTCAGTCTACAGTCACACTAAATCAAACACACACATATCAAATTTTGCCGGTGCCAGAGAAAGCAGCAGAACATTCTGTAACAGATCAGTTTTGGATCACACAATCTCACGCAGAGGAACAGTTTTTTTTTAAGCTTGACTGAGGAGATGATGGGTCATTATCTTCACACAAATCTTTCCCATCTTTTTTTGTTCAGTTTGTGCTCATGACATCATGCTCATCAGTTTGAGGAGATGATGTTCCCTTGCTGTCACACACACCCAAACTCAAAGTGCTCTCGGCGTCAGTGTTGTCTAGTTTAACATCACTGTGTTAAACTAATTTGACTTGTGAAATGTTTTCGCTGTCATGGCTTTATTTACCGCCTCATGCGAAGTCATGGACAATGTGTCGTGGAGACTGCCAGTTTGTCATCGGCAGTGGAAGAAGGTGATGGTTGGATTCAAAGCACATATCCATCACTTTGTTTGGGATCAGCTAGCATATGAAACGTGTATCCTCTGTTCTGTGTATCTTGTTTTCATGTGTACTCACCAGACCCCCTGACGGGGCACATCTCAGGGATCTGTCCCAAAGCCCAGCAACGTCCTGTGTCACAGCAACACTGCATCTTGGTGTACTGACCGTTCAGCTCCGCAGCACAGCGGCCGTTAGCCAGAGAGGAGAAACAGGTGCCCACACGCTGATCTGAAGGAAGAGGAGACGGATTAACAGAATTAGACAACTGAGCAGGCAGCAACATACGTTTAAGCTCGAGGTCATCAGAACTGAAGTCAAATAAAAAAGGCACATCATCATTTAAGATGTAAGCTTTCTACTGTATGGACATATGAAGAATCAAATTAATATGCAGACCTGGAAAAAAACTTAATATATTTTCTCAATGAGTTAACTATATTTTTGAGGTATTGATACTTAATTGAGTATTTTCATTTTCGAGATTAAGATGAAAACTGTTTTTAGGAAAAGGTACTATATATAACACAAAATATGTATCGAAACGTGTTTAAACTTACAAACAGCAGTGTCATATAGTCGTTAGATGAAATAAAATATCTAACAGGTAATGTGTAATAATTCAAAGTTTTAAAGAAGAAAAAAAAAATAAAAATGGAAAATTTAGCAAAATTTTTACTCGAATAAAATGAACCACCGCTTTTCAGCTGGCTGTAAATTACTCTTTAAATGCAGGGACTTCATGTAACAAATTAAGCCCCATTACCGACACTGACACAGCTTTTTATGTGGGAAAAGGTTGCAGGTAATCGCTGCTCTTAAATCAGCAATTGTGTTAGTCAGAGGGCTGGCCTGGCCTTTCCATGGTGGCTGGGGAGGAAGCTTCTTTATGGGCTGGCAGTGGGAAAGGTTGCATGGGGTCTTGAATAACTGCAAGCATCTGAAGGGCCTCCAAATGGGGGTCTTATTTGTTACAGTTTTCCAGGTCAGGGTCAATGGGGCAGGAAAGGGGGCTGGGGTTCAAAGATCGTGTGTAAGGAGTAAATGGAGAGGAGGAAGACCGGAGGTTTCTGGGTATTTAAGGAAAATACCAGGAAAGAGGAAAAGGCAGAGTGAGAGGGAGAGAATGCATGCATATTATTTTAGAAAGTGAGCAACATGTGTGAAAGAGAATTTAAAGTGTATCTACAGAAAAAAGGGGGAGAAAAGGGTAAATGCAGAATGAAGGGGGGGAGTGGAGGGAGAGGTACAAGTCGATTAACACACTAATGAGCCAGCAGTCTGGAATTAATCAGTTCCATGTGGAGCAATTCTTGCCAATTAGATAGAACATGAGGCACTGTGTCTGGGAGCACATATTGTACAGTACACACACATTTACACAATTACACACACACAGATATGTATTCCCATACAGATCCACGGTCACGTACACAAAACATGCAGAAATACGCACACATATGCTTGTACAAAATATGTACATACACACATTAATGTACACAAATACACACAAATGCAATCTGAAAAACATCCCATAGGAATGACGGAGCTGGAGGCCGGTTGGGTGGAGAGGAGAAGGGGTGGGGGGTTGCTCATGAGGATGATGATGACTTAAATTGGATCCAGACCTTGGTTTGCTCGCTAGTGTTGCTCCACTACACAAGCATATGCTTTCATTTGATGAGGTGTTTTTACAGACTGACTGACTGGACAGGTCCACTGTGTGACAGGGCATTGGGCTCCGATTACTGTCACAGCCCCCAACAGCTCCCACTGGCTTACTTTACCATGGTACAGTACATCCCACAAAACACAGGCAAATAGCCACATAGTATGGCCTCCAGGACCAGAGCTATATACATCCTGCTTCTAAAGCATGGGGGCGAGAGATCAGCCCTATAAAAACGATTTACTCTCTTTAATTCACTTTATGCTTTGACCACAAAAAAAGCAAAGAGATCAGACAGTAAGGGAAACTGCGTCAAAGTGTGTCAGTCATGTGAGAAGGAAACCAGCTGAGTTTCTAGGCCCAGGTTTGCTGTTTAAGTGTGATCAGTGGTTTGGCCCTGCCCTGGTCTAGTCTTGTTTTGTTTGGGTTTACTTATCTCTGCCTCTGTCTCCTACCAATCTAGTCTTGTCCATTTTGGATGCGGGACAGAGACGGAGGAAGGATATATTAAGGTTGTGTCTGGCACCTCTTTTATTTGCTCTCCCTTTTTTTCTCTCTCTCCCTTCTGCTGGCTGCAATAGAGCAACTGAAAACCACAACTGACGGAAACAAGGTGCAGGATCTAGATGTCAGAGGATGGACGGAAAAAAAGGTCCAGAGAAAACAGTTAGATAGATAAGGAGGATGAGAGCGCGAGAATGCTTCAGTTTTGGTGATTAGGAGTTAAAAAAAACAACAACAAAAAACATAACAGCCAGAGGAGACGGAACAAGAGACCCTTACAGAGATGGAGACATGCACAGTTGAAGAGTAAACATAGAGACTTTCTACTGTAAATCACTCAACTGTTAGATGAGAGAAAAAGATTTGGTGCGATCCACTGTGCACTCAGAAAGAATTAGAGAAATCTGTAGAGAGAGAGAGCAACATATCTCTTCAGGACAAAGGAGGAAAAAAGGGGATAACAGTGGAAAGAGAAAAAAAAAATCTGGTCACGCATAACGGATGACAGATGGAGAACTTTTGGGATTGGTTGATTGGAGCATCGCTTTCCCAGATACACACACATTGGCACAGGCACAGGCACACCAGGCTGCCAGCCATATTTGCAAAGATCCTCTCACACTCTTTCACTCCTCTCTCCAATGCTTCACCTGTTTGTTGAGGAAAAACACAACCCATCTTCCATCACCTATTCATCCTCTTTTTCTTCTTCCATATGTTGACTGTTATCTCTCCCATTACCAATTTGATTGTTTGTTTTTTTTGCTCTTTTTCATATACAGTTGTGGTCAAAAGTTTACATACACTTGTAAAGAACATAATGTCATGGCTCTCTTGAGTTTCCAGTTATTTCTACAACTCTGATTTTTCTCTGATAGAGTGATTGGAACAGATACTTCTTTGTTACAAAAAACATTCATGAAGTTTAGTTCTTTCATGACTTTATTATGGGTTAACAGAAAAAGTGATCAAATCTGCTGGGTCAAAAATATACATACAGCAACATGAATTAGCAATTTTGGTGACTTAGAAAGTTGTGTCAATGAAATGAGCTTCATAGCATGGCCTCTTAACTTCTTGTGAGTGATTATGAGTGACTACAACTGGTGACTTCTCTGAGGCCATTTAAATAGGGCTCATTGGATACAAACGCCCACAAACGCTACAATGGGAAAGTCAAAGGAGCTCAGCATGGATCTGAAAAAGCAAATCATTGACTTGAACAAGTCAGGAAAGTCACTTGGAGCCATTTCAAAGCAGCTGCAGGTCCCAAGAGCAACAGTACAAACAATTGTTTGTAAGTATAAAGTGCATGGCACTGTTTTGTCACTGCCACGATCAGGAAGAAAACGCAAGCTATCACCTGCTGCTGACAGAAAATTGGTCAGGAGGGTGAAGAGTCAACCGAGAACCACCAAAAAGCAGATCTGCCAAGAATTAGAAGCTGCTGGAACACAGGTGTCAGTGTCCACAGTCAAGCGTGTTTTGCATCTCCATGGACTGAGAGGCTGCCGTGCAAGAAGGAAGCCCTTGCTCCAAAAGCGGCACCTTAAGGCTCGACTGACGTTTGCTGCTGATCACATGGACAAAGATAAGACCTTCTGGAGGAAAGTTCTGTGGTCAGACGAAACAAAAATCGAGCTGTTTGGCCACAATGCCCAGCAATATGTTTGGAGGAGAAAAGGTGAGGCCTTTCACCCCAAGAACACCATGCCTACCGTCAAGCACGGTGGTGGTAGTATTAAGCTGTGGGGCTGTTTTGCTGCCAATGGAACTGGTGCTTTACAGAGAGGAAATGGGATAATGAAGAAGGAGGATTACCTTCAAATTCTTCAAGATAACCTAAAATCATCAGCCCGAAGGTTGGGTCTTGGGCGCAGTTGGGTGTTCCAACAGGACAATGACCCCAAACACATCAAAAGTGGTAATGGAATGGCTAAATCAGGCTAGAATTAGGGTTTTAGAATGGCCTTCCCAAAGTCCTGACTTAAATCCCATTGAGAACATGTGGACAATGCTGAAGAAACAAGTCCATGTCAGAAAGCCATCAAATTTAACTGAACTGCACCAATTCTGTCAAGAGGAATGGTCAAAAGATTCAACGAGAAGCTTGCCAGAAGCTTGTGGATGGCTACCAAAAGCGACTAATTGAAGTGAAAATGGCCAAGGGACATGTAACCAAATATTAGCACTGCTGTATGTATATTTTTGACCCAGCAGATTTGATCACTTTTTCTGTTAACCCATAATAAAGTCATGAAAGAACTAAACTTCATGAATGTTTTTTGTGACAAAGAAGTATCTGTTCCAATCACTCTATCAGAGAAAAATCAGAGTTGTAGAAATAACTGGAAACTCAAGAGAGCCATGACATTATGTTCTTTACAAGTGTATGTAAACTTTTGACCACAACTGTACATACACCCCTATACCTACACCCCTACATTGAAGGTAAACAATCACACAGTACCTGTGAGATCAGCCCCACCCTGTTTTTTGTTTATGTTCATGAGTGGGCATATGTGAGACTCTGGCCATTAGTCTTCTTGGTATTTTTGGGTCTGTTAAACAACAGAAAAGCTCCACAGGTGATGGAGGACAGATTGCAGGAAAACTAGAAAATAACTGGGAGGAAACAATCCAGAAGTTTTAGTTTGCTACGGGAGCTTTTATTGGAGAAGAGTTTAACTGAGCCTGTGGTGCAGATAGGGTGAAACGGACAGACCTTGAGCTGTCAGTTTTGGGGCTAAATCTTGAAATAATGTATTAACACCTGGTTGTGTTTCACTGTGGCTGCCATGATTGGTGAGGATTGCAGGAATACATTAACACCTGGTCATGTTTCATGGGACATGTCACTGCACTGTATGGGCATGAGTGTGTGAGTGAGTGAGTCAGAGGGGCACTAACATTAGAGTAGAGACTAATGCTGTCAAGGCCAAATAGTGCGTGCAAGTGCGTTTGTCTGCACATGGGGACCACAGGCCAGCTTGACTCATCAGGACTCCACACACAGGAAGCAGTGATGGAGGGAGGGAAGTTAGTAGCCAGATGTGTAGCTTTTAGCCAGCCGGGGAGTGAGGAAATGCTCAAATGAGTGTTGGAAATCTGTTCATGTGTATGTCTGTCTGTGTGTGTGTGTGTGTGTGTGTGTGTGTGTGTGTGTGTGTGTGAGACTCACCCACACATCTGGAGCCATCTGTGCTGGAGACGTAGCCTCGTGGACAGGTGCAGACGTAGCTACCGGCAGTGTTAGTGCATTCTCCTCCATCACACACACCAGAGATGGTGCTGCATTCATCAATGTCTGAAACATAGTTACATCAAAAATACACATCACATCAGGGGACACATCCGTCAAGTACGCCTCATGCCAGCTCAAAACTACATTTTTTTCAAAGTTCAAAATGTTTTTGTTTGGAAAGATACAGTAGCACGTTGCAGTAAAAGTTGTATTGCCCTGGAGCAACCATTTCTCCCTGAGGAATAATGAAGCAAATCAAATAAATCTGCATTCAACTAAAGTAGAATTGATATACTTCTGGTGTGTTCTGTTCAGGCTAAAACTCAAGCTTGTGAACCACAAACTGTATAGCTCAGGGAGAGAAGAACAGAAGCAATGAACGGCTCCTACGAAGGATGCTAAAATAGCTCTGACGTATTATGTATCAGGTTAACCTCTCTCACAATATGATAACCAATCAAATTATATGTAAACAAACGCAAGAGTCTAGTTCTACATAGTAGTTTCACCGATATGTGTATGTAGGAAAGAGAAAATTAGTGAAACCTGGCATTGAATGCCTTCATAGTCTTCTTTACTTCTTTGCTCTACCAATTTCGATATATTTGTGCCAATTTTAGACTGTGTTTTATTCAGACAAATGCTTTGGTCTGCTGCTTGTGACATTTGGGAAGTTTGGCTTCTTTTATTCCTCAAAGTAAATTATAAAAAAAAGGTATCATGAAATTGAAAGATACCCAGCTCTATCAAAGGGCATAAGAGAACAATTGATGAAGCTATAAAGACAATGATAAGTGATTGTTATACTGAAAACTACTTGTTGTACAGCATGATAAGACAATGAAGCAGTCTTAAGAAGACCCCAAATGTGGACAGAAACCAAATATATGGACAGGGATAGAAAGGAATCCTGCTATGCTATAAGGCAAAATATATGTACAATACCACTCAGCATTTGGCTTAATTACTTGTGCAATTGTGGTATCTACAATTGCTTAAAGTCTACAAATGTCCGTACTAAAAGCAACAAAGCTTCCAAGGTTACAGTGAATAAGTTGAATTTTTTGAAAAACATGCCATGGTTAGACTCATAAATGTGTATGATGGCTGAGAGTACCTGGGTCGGTGCTTGGCAGGCCCCACCTTTATGATGGCATTTAGCTGTATTATTCAGTGGGAGGGGCCCTCATTGCTCCATGATGGGGGGAACCCAAAGTGGAGTTCCAGAAGGTATTGGGTTTTTATGATGTGTCACGCTTATTTATATGCATACGTAATTACTGCACCACTGCGGGGCATCATTACAGCAATAGCGCAGACGTGGTGCATGAGGTAATGTGTGTGTGTGTGTGTGTGTGTGTGTGTGTGTGTGTGTGTGTGTGTGTGTGTGTGTGTGTGTGTGTGTGTCTGACCTGCGCATTTAGTCGGAAAAGTGAAGGGTGTGTTATTATTTGTCTTTCTAGGAGTGTGTAACTTACATCCATGTGTGTTGCCTGCAGTTCTTCCCCTGCTGACTCCTGTCTGACAGCAGTGGCAGAAGGCCTAGGTGAGGCTGTAAAAAGCCCCGCCAAATAAACCTTGTGTCAGCAGCAACAACAACACGCCAGACATTACGCTCCCCACAGACGTAGCACTCTGGGACCGAACAGAGGGAAATGTGTGTCACCTGGATAAACGTCTACAACTGAGTCATCAAATTGCCATGTTTAACTGTGTGTACGTACCTATAATATATTCCCAAAAAAACAAAGATAAAGTATTTGTTTAATTTAACCAGTTTCCATTGTTTCATCTAATCTAAACTGTGATGTGTCAAACTGTTTGTTTGTGTGTGTGTGTGTTTGTACAGCACAAGTGCGTGAGAATCCATGAGTGTCAGAGGGAGGTCCGCGTGTGGAATCAAAAAGTCTCCCAGATGTCGTAAGTATTTCTTTGTTCAGCACTAACAGCTGGTTTTAAGCCAAATGACCATATTTATGGAAGGAAAATGGAAGGAGAAGCAGAAAAAAAGCAGAAAGAGGAGGAGGGGGAAAAGGAGAGACTGTTGAGCACAGTCTGAACTAAAAGCAGACCGTTAAACTAGGTGCTTTGTGCCCGAAACGATCAGAAGCCCATGACATCTTAACTGCACTTTATCTTAACTGCTCCAAAACCTCAGTAATTTCACTGTGAAAGCTCTAAGCGAGGCTTGTTTGTGCATTAGCTAGAAGAACATTTCAATAAAACTCCCCCAAAAGACCGGGTCTGATTGTTTCCGAGATTTCACTAAACATGGGTTTCCTGCCGATCCATGACTTCAGATACACATCACAACTGTTCTTTTGTATTTACAAGCTTTACAAACACTGAACTCTTTCTCTTCTAGCATTTTTGTTGTTGTTGTATTCTTTGTTTATCAAGCAACATTAGAATGGGAAACTGCAAGGAACATATTTCACATTTTCTGACTTTTTTTTTTAGATTGCACACGTTCTAATAATCATTAGTTGCAGCTCTAGTCTTGTTCTGACCATGATCACCTTTGCTGAAGAAAATGAAGTTCACACTGTGCATAAAGTGGTGGAAACAAGAAACTTTGTCTCAGAGCGTCCTTGTAGTATAACTGCTCAGCCCTCTCTGTGCTGGAATGTGGCTCCAACATCCACACCCAGCATCTCATTTTCTCCTGACTGTAAGTCCTGATGGTGTTCCCTCAAAACCACAACTGAAACAGGGACTGAATTTAGTGAAGTCATCCTCCCCGTTTCCTCTAGTATTCACTGTGACATAAATCACTTTTTGGTCTGTCATGATAATTGCTTCCCATGAATCTGAACTGGAGACACTAGTTTTCTTTTTGTATCTCGTGCATCCCTCAGTCATGCTAGAAGTTAATAAAACTAGAATTTAGATAATAATTCATGGAATGACGCACTGGGATAGCCAGTTCAGCCTTCTTGTTCAGTAGAATAGATATCATCTGGCTGAAACTGTTTAAGAGCTTTCTGTAATCCTCCCTAAAGACTAAGAACACATCGGCTTCAGTCCAACAGACACAGCCCCTGCCTGGCTAACTATCAGACTGTTTAGCCTGGGCATTGTTTAAATTCCATCCAATCAACACATTGTAATGTGAATCCACTCTGTGTGTGTGTGTTTATGTGCACACATCCAGACTTCTTTAACGCTGAACATGTCGTCACTTTTTAAACGCCCGTAGAGATTACAAAACTGAACCCAGCAAACCCAAAGTTATCACAAAGTGCATCGTCCATTACTGTCTCACCAGCAAGTAAACAAAATCTAATTTAAGTTTCACTGGATTGTTTTGCATTAGTAGCAGTAAAGTTGATATATTTTGCAATGCTTTGTCAATCATTAAATGAAAAAAGAATCTTTTTAGTTATTAGTCGTTATCTTAGTTGATAATAATAAGCCAAAATGTAGTTAGGCCTATGGGACATGTGAGACAGCTGCACTCACTGCTACATATAGGATTATAACTTCTCACAGAGTGAACTTCTCCTTTTCATTCTCAATAAAGACGTTAACGTATCAGCTACAGTTCAGCAACAATGAAGCTATCAGGAAATCAATGTCTAGCTCAACGACACTCACTTCACGGCCTACTGCCTCTTTCTAGTGAAAACTGTGTTTTAGACCCAATTCACACTTCGTTGCTTTATCTACCTCAATAGTATTTCCCCTAACTCAATTTAGACAATAATGGCATTGCATCAAAGAGCGCTAGTCTTCATGGTTTCTTTATTAACCAGGTTGACGCTAATATGATCCATTTTCTAATACCTTTGTATTACCCTCGGTCCTCATTATGCAGGTTTGTTCTCTAATCATTCTCTAATCATCAGTCCTTGTGTTGAATCCACTCACCTTCACATTTGTGGCTTGTTTCACTCTGACGGTGGCCCGCGGGACATTTACACTCGTAGGATCCCACAGTGTTGATGCAGTTGCCTCCGGCACAAAGACCTGGCACCGCCTGGCACTCGTCCACATCTAAGAGAAGGACAGAAAGACATAATCATCTGTGAGAAGAGGCCGAAGCAGAAAAGGATAAAGGTTCTAATAATTACTGGCGTCTGCATATTATTGATTTGAGAAATTAAGCATCCTAGTGTTAGTTACACCCCAAAAACTACAAAAAAAAGAAGACTCAGACTAGCATCAAACTATTCTATAAAAATATACATATATATTAGTTATATGGCTCAAAGCACATTTTACAGCATGTTTCTGGAACACTTTCTATCGCTAAAACACTGTTCTTCATTTTTCTGTTCTACATCTTAAAAGCGAGACGTAACTTGGCGCCGACTGTGATGTCTAAGACCACTTCCAGAAAGACCCAGTCAAGCTCTTGTTTCAACAGGAAACGACTTTTTAAATGTGAGTTTTTCCCAGCATTCAATGTGAGTCACTTTCACCAGTATTGGGTATATGTCAGAGGGCGGGTTCCTGTAAGAAACTGTGGATACCTCTGATCCTGATCCACACTCACACATACACACACAGTGGGTTTATATTCACCACATTGCCAGTCACCAAGCATGACCCGGGCATTGTCAATGTGTGCCATGGCCTGGAGATATATATGAACATACACATACATTGGTACAGATATAGATATAGATATAGATATATATAACAGCCTGTTTCTATTAATTTGAATACATTCAATCTCTGCTTCTTTGTCTAAAAGGCTGAGAGAAAAATGAATAAATAATCTACCAGCCAACAACCTGATGTGGAGCCTGGAGTGCATGCAATCCTCATAGTTGGATTCATGGTCAGGTGTGCTTTGTACTTCTGCCAGAGAGACGTTGCTCTGGGCTCTCGAGTGATTAGTTGTCTATGGTGCATGTGTGTGAGAGAGAGAAAGACAGTGGGGCGTTAGAGAGAGAGGAGAAAAGATAGAAACAGAGATTCAGAGAGAAAAGAAAGAATAAACAGACGAAGAGTGAAAAAGAGACTAAGAGAGGAGATATGTTAGTCACAGAGAGATGAGTGAGTGTCTCACAGTGGCATACCTCTAACATATGAGCAGCCTGGCAGCCACGTCCAAAAGACAGGAAGTCGTGGAGCTAAATATCAACCAGTTACTGATTCCAGATGTGTTACCTTACTGAATTGCCCTCATAAATAATGTTTACACACTTAAATAGATAATAATTATTTGAATCTCTGGATGAATGGAAGATGTGGGCGGGGCTTCAGATGCCTGGAACCAGGCTTTTAACAAACACCCTGTCAACATATCTGCCAATGAAGTCTAACAAGTACTGGTATAAGTCTACCATGAGTAACTTTCAATCATAAACAACTCTTGAGTTTGCTATAATTCCCAACTTCCCAGCATAAATACATTAACTTAATGTCCTTAGCTCTGATACTGTTGAAGTGTGGCCAGGTGCTATGAGCTTCAGAACAAAAACACAGTCTCCCTCTGTGGCGGCTCCAGCAATACGTCAACCATCACAACTGCCCAGGGTGGTGTTGGGTGTGTCGATGTGAGAGAAGCTGGATTGAGGCAACAAAGAGCTTGGCTGGGCTCATTTAACAAGGGACACGACCTCCACATGTGTCATATATTGATGCAGTCTTATTGCTTAGTCTAGTCAGGGCCATAGGTTATGTGAGAGGCATGCAGAGAGAGTCTGGTCTGGTCTGAGGGGGTTCTGGGACACCAGCGATAGGAATGTTGATGGAAGAAGGTTAATTCCAGTTCATATTTCCCTCAGTTTCTCTTTTATAACCTCCATATCTCACTCTTGTGGACCCCTTTTAGTCAGAGCTGCTACGTTTGTACAATTAATGCTATAAGTATCTTTGATTTGCCTAATACATGCACATTAAAATTCTGCTATTATGCTGACATGATGCACTGTGTATGGAACATACTGGTTTAAGCAAGGCGAGGACAAGCTCTCATTTTGACTTAACGACAGAAAGACTGATGATACAGTATATTGAAAACAATTCAAGAAGCTTTCAATTCTGACATCTGCAATGATCCATGTTCAGGACTGGCTCACTAAATCATGTCTCTAATTTAATTATGTAAAAAAAACAACGATGTGGATGATGTCTACAAAATAGTAGACACCACCAGTAGAGGTGACATGTTCTTGAAAACCTTGTGGTCACATTGGACTCTGCCTTTACTTTTAAAAGTCATGTGAAAAGTTTTATCCACAGGTTTTATGCAAATCAGGCCAATTCTGACAGTTAATGATGCCAGGATGTTTTTACACTCAATGATTTTGAGTATTGATTTATTAACTGGTCACTTACAGATGCAACTGCACTTAAATCAATACAAATACTTTTAAAGAAAGCCCTTAAAGTGTTTAATAAACATAAAAAAAGCTTCATTCCATTATTTAATGTTTCTGAACAAATATAATTTATTGAGCCTTAAGAATTATAAAAATGTAAAATATACTTTTTTTTATGTGTAAGGTTTTGAATGGGCTTGCCCCACCTCCTTTAATTAATCAATTAAAGGGCTGACAGCAGCATTGGCACCAGGCCCACCACTAGATGGGACTGTGAGACGCACCACATTTGGACAAACTGTGCTAAAAGATGCAATAAGGGAGTGCCCTACATGTTCTACTTTTAAGATCCATCTCAAACAATGGCTCAAGGCAAAACAGAACTGTGGTCACTTTTAACATGACATGTTGCACAGTGTATTTATTTGTTTCTACTTGTGTATTGTATATTTGCATCTGTATATTGTCCCTTGTAATGTTTCTGTTTTTGTTACTACTAGGATGTAAATTAGCATTAGCCAGGTTTACATCTTGTATTTTTATGCTGATGTTTATTAATGTGCTCTGTCCCTATCAAATGAGCAAATAAACCAAAATAAGAGCTTATACACAGCTTCTGCTGATTAACACCATAACAGGACAATACAAGCTAGTATTCGTCCTACATGTACTTGCATACATGTAAACACCATCTGTGTTGTTAACACTACCAAGGGGATGTTGTGGGCAGGAATCGCAGTTGAGATGATGACGGATAAAGTAATGGTTACACTGACTATCATAGGTAATTCTGGCTGTGTACGTGAGTCTTAGTGTGTGTGTGTGTGTGTGTGTCTTCCTTCATCACTGGTTAAAAGAAGATCTGCCAGGTGTGTGTACAAGAAAGAGAGAGAGACGTATGTGCTCCGATCTGACCTTGGCAGGCTCCGGTGCGTATGTTGGGGATGAAGCCTCTCCTGCAGGGGTGTGGCTGGGCGGGGCACTGCTCACAGGGGTGGCCCCACGCTCGACCAATGGTAGCGCAGCAGAGGGTCTTGGTGCAGACGATCCCACTGAGCTGGCCCTGGCACATCTGGTTGTTCACCTGGGTGAAACATGGCCCAGTCCTGTAGTCTGTGGAGTGAAAGAGACAAAAGTCCTTTGTTTGTTAGTGGCTTATTTAACTTTTGATTGATTAAATAGATCAGCGAATCAGCGTTTCAGTTCCTCAAACACATCTGGCACACCATTAAATGAAACCAGATTAAGTACATAGTTGAGAATTTTCTTCTTTTTGTGGGAAGGCATATTTCCTGTAATATCGAAGTCAGTGATCTTTTCTTTCTTTGTTAATTTCACTCAAACAACAAATGGAGGAATGGATGTTGGAAAAAAAAGAAACTGGCACAGCATTAAAGGATGATTTTTAGAGAGATGACTCACCAGACCTTTAAACACATCCTCACAGTTTAATTGTGTTCAGTCTTTGAATCAACAATCAGCTCACAAGGAACAGCATTTACAAGTAGCAGGTTTTACTAGGACTTAAGAAGAACAATATGAGAGTTGGTAGCAGCATAACAGATCACGTCAGAGCACGTGATTTCACACATTTTCCTATTAAACCTGGTCAGAATAAACTGCAAAACACAGCCAGATTGTTTCTTTCCGCAGGAATTTAGAAATAGGATTTGAATGATTGCTATGCATTTAGTCTCTGTGATAATAAGTTAACCCATTGGATTGACTGAAGCACATTCCAGTACTTTAACTAGGAGTTGGTGGTGGGCTGAACAGTGGTGGTTTCTGTTTCCATCTATATGACAGTACAAGCAGCTAATGGCAATGTGGTCGTCGATAACAATCACCCCGTGACAATCATTTGCTCCAAAAATGATCATGACATTTTAACGCATCTGGATGTTATCTTCAGGACAATGCCCATTTGTGTGTCCAGAAACACATACGACGTCACACAACATATGTTGCCAATAACACAAATGTCTCATGGAAGTCGAGACAGATGTGTTGAAATTGAAGATCCTATCTTTTTAGAAAGGATGGTAACAACAGTGAAGATAAGTAAATACACACAGCAAACAGATGTTGCAAGTAAACACATTATGATAAAAAACTGTCCCTGTCTTCAGTGATCATCTCGCCTGTACTTGCTGCATTGCCGTTTTCCAGTAAACCATGGTATAACCTCAGTAAATGGATTTCACAAATCAGGCACAATGACCTCCTGCTGAAACCATTTCAGCAATACGATGCTCACATCACATATAGGCTAATGATGGCTTCCTTTGTGGGAGAAACCCTCTGCAGTGGCGCCAAACTTATTATAGCCTTCATTAAAAAAAGTAGATCGTTAGATCACGAGGGAGACAAGCTGCACGGTTGGCTAGCCAAGGCTGTGACAATGAGATGTGGAGAAAGACAGCGGCTCAGCTCTGACGGACTGAATGACATAGGAAGATCGGAATCAGTGGTGGTGTCTGGTGGGAGTCCTTCTTCAGACTTATTGGTTCCTTGTGCTACATAAAAGGGGATCATGGAGAACGGGGGAAAAAGAGTAGGAGAGGCAGAAAGAAAGAAAGAAAGAAAAAAAGAGAACGAGAGGAAAGTAAAGTAGGTCAAACTGAGCATGCAGAGTGCAGGTTGGGGGCTCACGCCAGTTCTCCCTCATCTGTCTTTTCTTCGCCTGCTTTAGGTCTTCCTGTCTGTCTGCCTTCTACTCTCTCCTTGCCGGCCAATCAGACGCTATTTGATCTTCTGTTGCCTAGTTGGCACAGGGGAGTGGTGATTCATACGCCACATGCATTCACTCATGTTCTGAGAAATAATACAAATAAATGATCTACATACAAACCTACACACACAGAAGCAAAATACAAATTTACATTAAATACTAGAGAAGAACAAAGAATAAGACTGCCGTTATTTTATATTTTTCTTATTCCTCAAATCCCATAAAAAGACCCAAACCAACAATTCTATCTCTAAGTATTTTTTACATCCCTCCACTACACTGTCTGTAAGGCTCAACAAGCCCATTGTTCCTACTGAAGACAGACATTTATAGCTTCAAGTCTTTTTTCCTCACACAGCTGGGTACTATATAGTTTTTGCAAACATTACTATAACAGAGGTAAACAGTGTTACAGTCGTTTCAATTCATGTTTTTTTATTTTTTTATTTAGGAACTGTCTCTTTCATTGCAGACTTTACTTCCTGCCTTGTGTGTTGTCCCGCCTGTCCTCATTAGCCCTGCTGTCACCTGTCCCTCGTTATCACCCTCCTTTACTTGTGTGTTTAATCTCTGTGCTCCTTTTTCCGTGTGCCAGTTCATCATTGTTCTTTGTTCCTTGTATTAAGCACTCCAGTAGGAATACTGGTTCCTAGTATTTATGTTCTTCCAGTGTTTAACGTTCCAGCATTTTTGGGGATTTATTTCTGTTTCCTGCCAGCTTTCGGACTCCTAGGCTGTAAGTCATTTATGTTAATAACTCTATTAATTACCTCTAATAACTCTAATAATAAGTCTTCCTGCTGCCTTGTCAGCAGTTTGTCTGGGTTTGGGTCCAAACCTGAGAATCTGGCAATGGCAGCAGGAAGGTGTATGTAAATGGTAAATGGATTGTACTTGTATAGCACCTCTCTCGTCTTCCGGGCACTCAAAGCTCAAACATTGATCCTCTTATTGAAAGACAATCTATCACTCAGCCACAGTAGCCCAATGTGCAACTGACTAAAAGAAACAAGCTACATGAAGCTTTGGTTACACACTTGTTGATCAGTTCATTTTTGATTTGGGTATTTTCTTTGGATTTGTTGACAAATCAAATATAAGTATTGCTAGCCTTATCCTTTAAAACCAAAGCTCTTAAATATTCCGACAGCAACTACTGTTACTGTTTCTTACACGTCTGCAATGAAGCAATTGACAATCTTGTTTTGGGACCAGTTAAAATAATCAAACTGAAAACAGATTCAAAGGACATTGAAGAAGAAAGAAAGAAGACAAATAAATAAGAAAAGCAAAGGACACATTGAATGGTGCTTCCAACCCTTCAGTTCTCCTTCTGATTTAAGAAAAGAGAGAACTGTTTCCGTTCTTAGAGGAGACCGGACTCTCCCACACAGTAACAGTAGACAGTAGCACACAGCAGCCAAGTTCAGCAGACTATGCATGTGCGCTAAATTAAATATATATGCACTGCCCCACTCTTCTCTCTCTTATACACATGTCTTTACCTGAAAGAACACACAGAATCTCCAAGCTGCAACGTGGAGCCAAACTAAAGACTGGAGCAGCAACACATCTTTCTTTAAAAGCACAAAATAACAAACAGTGAAGAAATGCTGCCTGTCTCCCAGTGTCCCAATCAACATGTGTGTTCCAAGTGTTCAGGCTTTTGTTTGGTTTACACGTCTGTATGTTATACATGTAACGTCAGCGGACACGTGCGAGCATTGGCTAGGGCAGGTTAGGACAAGCGAGCGATCCAACATCCTGACTCGGTCCTGCTGACAACATTCGGAAGTAATTTGGTCTAATTAGTGTTCAAATTGCTCAATAGATGAAAAACATTCACCAGTTCCTCTCTTCTATCCGCTGTCCACTCTTTACTCCTAAATCCACTGTTTGCAACCTCTGTCCCTCATCCAGATGTCTCCGGTTTGGTTCATAACCAGCACACATCACTATGAATTAAGTAATTTTCCTTCAATGAGAACTTGTCCACTTTGTGCTAGACTTACTGGAGTCTTCTCATTCTAACAAGTTTAAAATTCTTTTCAAGGAAAGTTTCAAGGAATTGCTGTAACTCAGCTCCGAGTTTGCTTAAAGCACTTGTAACCTTTCACCTAGATCAGTCCACATAAATCATATCAGAGGACGTTAATGGCGTCTGACCCTTCACATATGATGACGTTTTTGTGGTGGCGCCAACCCCATAATAATCTAATATTGTAAAAAATAAATGTGATCAGACATCAAAGCCCATTACGCTTTGCTCTAATGATAGTTGGATAAAAGGAAGATAAAATACTTTAAAGGCTGAGGTGAGAAAACATTTAATCCTGTCTGGAACGCAAACCCTTCTGGCAAAACACTTTCCCATCAACCCCATCCAGCTGTGGGATCGGGGAGATGGGATGGGGGCATTGACTTGAGCACCAGAAGGGAAGGAGAGGGAAATAGCAATGGCAAAAGAGAAGAGAAAAAAATCCCATTTCAGATCATTAATAACTGCTGAAGAATTTATAAAAACTCCCAGGAGAAGAGGTCTGGGAAGATAAGAAATTTGAAATATGAGTTGATCACATGAGAATGAAGCTATTATCATGTATAAGAGGTCAATAGGTCAAATGAATCAAGATAAGAAATATATGTACATATAGACACACTTGCCTGTGTGTGTGTGTGTGTGTGTGTGTGTGTGTGTGTGTGTGTGTGTGTGTGTGTGTATTTTCAAAACCGGCTGTCCTCTCTAGACTTTATACAGCTGGAAGACTTACTCTGAACCCTAAACGTCATACTGTTACTCACCTGTTTGAAAATACAGACATTTTCTAATTATCCTCTGTGCATGTGTGTGCGTGTGTGTGTTCATGTTTGGTTGGTGTGTATAGACTGAGAAAATGTCTGGCGGATCTTGTGGAATAACTGATTGCATCGCACTGTTTGTGTCCGTGTGTCCTCGACTGATGTGGACCTAAATAAATGATTCAAATGTGTGGGCTTGTTTGTTTGCATGTGTGCATGTGTTTGTGCGTGTGTGTGTATGTGTGTGTGTGTGTGTGTGTGTGTGTGTGTGTGTGTGTGTATGCCTGTGTGTTTGGGAGGTTTGGAGGTTTATCCTCATTGTAGCCGACCATAACAATCTCTGTGAGTCTTATCAGCGCCATTATCAACAAGCTTGAAATCACTCTTTTCCTTTATCCCTTATCATTCTTCGAGGAGTCTGCTTCTTTTCATTTCGTTCACACCAGTCGCTCAAACGTGACTAAAAGTTTAACACACACACACACACACACACACACACACACACACACACACGCACACACACACACACACACACACACACACACACAGGGTATAACAACTGTGGGAGAATGGAAATGGGGGAGATAAGCGCTCAGCAATCTACAGAGATCTCAAAGTCTGAAGCCTGTAGTTAACTGCTGTGTGTGACATGACGACATCTACACAAAATAGTTATTAAAACCAGTAATTAGCAGGCATTTTGTAACATACTATGAATGTGCGTATACTAAAAAAAAATAAAGAAATAGAATATAATTGTGTGACGTCTTATGTTGTGGCATCAAGTCGTTCCTCAGTCATTGTTTCTATATCTCACCCATTGTGCTGTAAATCTATCTTGACTTCTACAGCTCTTTTGGTGTGTTTTGGGAAACTTCCCATCACAATAATGTTGAGCAGTGGAACGATAATGCAGACTCTATTGAATGCAGACACCGCCAGGCAAAAACACAGTCGAGCAAGTGGGCTCCAGGCTCCATCAACAACTACCACTCATGGGACATGAGTTACTTATTCGGAGGGAGCAGTCTTTGTAGTGCTTTCTTAAGTGCAGCGAGAGTAAATCGGCCCATTTTTTATCAGGCCAGATCAAAGACGGCCTTCATCGCCATCCCGTGAGGCTACTCAAGTATTGATTGGAACAAACCAGAGCCTCAAAATTTGGCCTGGGCCAAATAATTTCCTCCACTTTTGTTTATGAGATGGATCATCAAAATTTAGTACCCTCATGAAAAGCAGACACTAAAAACAGCTTGTTAAATGTGACGTTCCTAATTACACTTAATGCATAACATGGTGATTAAATTCTGAGCACATAGTCACACATAGTATCTGGATGAAGCTCAGGGCTCATTATGTTTGCCCAGTGAGACACATTTCCATACATGGATTAAAACTAGAATTCTAACACTCTCAGCCAGTTCTTGAAATAGTATTTGCTCCTTTGTGTCTTGATAGGGTGTGTCTTGCAGCAGAAATTCCTATGATATTGAATATATGGAAAACACACAACATATGGGGTCTACATTAAGAGGTAACGTCATGCTGCATTAGTATATCATTTATAGACTTGCTGTAAATCAAATTTAGCACGGCTCCGAACTGGCTGACTGAAACTAAATTGTCATTGGGAATATTTTCCACAGAGTGACCTGTGCCTGCCCCTGAGTCCCACCCTTCCACCAGCACAGCCATCCTGTCCAGCTATGCTCTGTCCACTCTTATCCAGAATCCATAGTGCAGAAATAGCACAGCTTCCTACTCTCCCTGCACCTCAAAATGCCCCTCACGTCACCGCCTGCTGGGGGGCAAAATTGCTCCTTGAGCAAATATGGGTTTATTTGCTCTGGCTTTGGATTGGGACCGACCACAGAGACAGACTGGACTGAGCAGTGCTGGAACAGAGACCGATTAATGAGCCAAAGATCTGCAGACACACACCAGCATCGCTCTCCTTAGTGTACATGAATATAGGTGAAAAACACACATTAACACAAACACGTGCAATGGGGCTCATATTGGCGTGTGATGCACACACTTAATGTCGCATTGTAAAACAAGAGTCTATAGCCTGATATAGTGACTCTGTGAGATTGAAACTAAAACATAACAGTATGTATATGCACACATATAAAGACGCAAAACGGTGACACACATGTACTGTGTATAGCTGCTAAATAATGACAGAGGGCTGACGGTGGGAATTCTTTTTCTTTAAGGAGGAATGACTAAATCTAACTCTGTCTCTTGTAAACCAAAGTCAATGAACCTCAGGCAAATGCACACACACAGCTGCACGTGCACACACACCACAAACACGCGTACACAGAGGAGTTTCCCATGACTCCATCCCGCACATCCAGTTCGCCCATAATGGTTGACTTTCACTGCCTTCACAATCACAGTTCATCGGCAGTCCTCTCACTGAATCACACTATATCTACTGACTCATGGACTCAATTGCACAAACTTTCAAACCACAATACACAACAGAGCTGTAAGAACACTAAAGGTCACACCAGGGACACAGCATCCACTTCAGGCCAAACCCAATAATAAAAATAATACGCTGGTCGTTTATCAAAATTATTGAATATCTCAGAGGATGGTTTACTGAATTTGAGAATCAGTGCGCTGACAATTCTAAGCTCTTTTCTGGCAAACTGAAGGACAAATGTTTAAATGTCTTTAGTGAGCTATTTGCTAAAGACATAGTGACAACTTTCAATTTCCACATCCAACACACTCGTCGTTAGGCTCAATTATGCTGTTAATTTGACAAATTTAGCCCAACTCCACTGAAGCATACTTGGCACCAAAAACACACACACAAAGATTTATAAGTGTTCCCCTGTGACTATACCTGCAGGTCCAGCAGTCTCCCCATTCCTGCAACATGGAGAGTGTTTGTACTCCCTTCCAGCAGGCTTTGTGTACACAGCTGGGGAGTCCATTTTCATTTTCACCCTTTTCTTTCCCTCTTCCTCCCCTCATTCCTTCTCTCTCTCTCTCTCTCTCTCTCTCTCTCTCTCTCTCTCTCTCTCTCTCTCTGTGTCTCTGCTTCCCTCATACCTTGCTCCGCTCCTCATCAGGAAATGTCCACGATCACTCTACAAAGAAAGTCTATTCTGTCAGTCCTGTGGGGATGTCGGGGGGGAGGGGGTATTTATTGCCAGATGTCTTTCAGGCTCCTTCTTACAAACTCAATCCCCAAAATGTTGTATTTTCCCAGAAAACAAGCCCCAGAGTATGAAGAAATAATTTGAGGGATGGGGAGTAAGATGAAGGCTAAAAAAGTTATAGAATTGAATGTGGTAACCTCAGTTAAAAACATAATGAAGAAAACAAATCAACACTGCAAAAGAAGACTGGAGAAGGCAGAGTGGGGAGGATAGTATTAAAGAAAAACAGAAGGCTGTTTTTTTTACATACAGCAAGCTAGGAAAAGGAATGCAGAAGAAAGGCTAAAAGGCACGAGGTGAGTGAAATTACAGGACAAGAACTTTCCTCTAAGTGTTAATTAACAGCAGGAGGAAGATGATGGAATTGGAAGGTGAGTGTCACAGAAAGGTGAATGTGGTGGTGGAGAATATCTGAAGGTGGAAAGGTTTTCTCCTTCTCCGAAGAAAGGTGAACTGAGGTGAAAGCGCAGCCATCATCTCAAGTCTTTTTTCCTTCTGCAATCACGGGTCTGTGCCACCTACTCCCACACACTTCCATCACTTCCCACCACACACATACCTCAGGCTTCTGTTCAAAGCTCAGGAGACGAACACCCACTGTCTGTCTGAGCTAACTGTATGAAGTCATCCACGTTAAAAGAGCCTGAACGCTCACCGAGCTAACAGAGTATGTCTGTGCTGATAGGAGCAACACCCATGACTGCATGTCCACATCAAAGACTCCCTGGTTTGATATCTTCCTTAACCCTAGAGTCTGTGTGTGGTAGTGGGGAGTGTGATAAAAGCAGGGTCGCTGTCTCCCAAGCTTGATAAAGGCTATTTCAGTCAAGGTGCACGATGGAAAAAATTCAGCTCTTTTACAACCCTAGTTTTAATTTCATCGTGTAGTATTATTCATCAGTTATGATAAAGTTTTACACACCAAATTAATTGCTGACAATAACAGGACAAGGAAGGCAAGCAGTCACACAAGCTATACACAACCGTTCATATTTAGAGCTGAGCTCACTGAAAATGGCCGTTATAACCCCTCATTGTAGAGTTGTGTAGGTCCATCTATGTTAAGAATAGTAGGTCAAAGTTAGAAGTAAATTGATCTACGAAATCAAAACAATGGATGGTTAATTTGCAATTATATTTCTTTGTTTTTATCTCCATAAAAGGTGTATAAAATGTGGGCTCTTTTACAAAGCGGCTGATCGTCTGACCTGACATATCCCTTGCTCTTTTGGATGTCAACATTCTCAGATCTCAGCAATGAAGTTGGTGAGTACAACATTGTTATAACTAATATGAGATATTAATACAAAAAATACCCCCAAAAATTACGCAGGTTGAAAAAGAAATTAAATTTCCATGTACATTGTTTCATCACCCTTTGGTTTCCCCACTAAAATACCAAGCAAGGTCTACTACCAGCAGGCCTCTATCAAGTCTAAACAAACTGAGCTGAAAGGAAAAGTGGAAAATCACAACTGTATGAACACAGAAACGAGGATGAGCACTCACCTCTCTCGCACTGCGGGCCAGTGAAACCGTAGACACAGGCGCATCTGTTGGGCCCGATGCAGCGCCCACCATTCTGGCAGCCATTCTCACACACAGCTACAGGAGACAGAGAAAAACAGAAGGATTCACAAAGAATCACACACTTAAGCACATACTCACTCTCACAGAAATGCCAACACATTTATTTCATGAACCTTCAAATTACTTCACCTTTTAATCAATTGCATCACCAACAAATCAACACATACTGTATTGTATTTTTGACGTATATTTCGTCATCTCTTATGTATGTTGACGAATATGACGTCAACAACGACTCTCTTCTCTAAGTGCACTGGGTTTCTGATTGGTCATGCAGCAAGTAAAGGCCGGACCAATAGTCTTAAAAAGTTTTAAACCAAAAGCATTGTACAGCAACAGCATATTTATGAGATCCAAATATAAAGATATAAATAAGTATAGTCTGCATGCATAGTAAGTCTTTCAAAGTTAGAACAATTTGATGAATTTCAATCATCTTTTCATCCTTTAGACATTTGGTCCCCCCCCCCCCCCCCCCCCCCCCCCCCCCCCCCCCCCCCCACACACACACACACACACACACACACGCACATTCACACCCAGGTGTGCAGAAGGTTACACTCACGCTGTCCACAGTGGCTGCCTGTGAAGCCCTTCGTGCAGGAGCACGAGTCCTCTGCACAGCTGCCTCCATTCATACACCTGACGTTACAGGACTGAACTGTAGGAGAGAGGCAGAGAGAGAAAGTTGGGGGTGAAGACAAGTGTAAACAAGATGCAATTAAAAATGATTAGGCATTCACATCCCCTGTCCTATCGAATAACACTAGCTGCAAATTTATCACAAAATAGACAAGTACAGTACATGCGCTTTGAGTCAGTGACAGCATTATTTGATAGGTTTTATTAAACAGGTATTATCAACCAAATCTCAACTAAATGGGAGAATTAATCGATTGAGTGATCAGATTGCTTCATTATTTTATTACCCAATTGAAAAACGCATTAAGAGTTGTTTCCAAACTCTAGTGACACTTTAACACATTAAGAGGCTTTTTCCACTTTAGTCGGGTTTGCAGAAGTCCGGTTTCTTTGGCAGCTTTAGATGAACAGACAAGACTCAAAGACCCCCCAGGCCACAAAACCAAATTTAATCAAGCAGACTTGGGGTAGGCAATAAGTCGAGCCAGCTGTATGCTACAGTCAGTCAGTCAGTCAGGAATTATGCTGAGAGGAGATGGAAACTGGGTGAGGGGCGAGAAAAAAAAAATCCAAACAGGAGGCACAGGGGAACAAATTTAATAGAAAGAAAAGGAGTAATTTGGAATAGTGGGTAAACAAACCGGGAGTGCTGTGCTGAGGTGGCACAGGTAGTATGATGTGGAATAGCAGACTGCCACACAGACTGTGAGAGGACCAATAAGACTCAAACACGTAGCAGCAGCTTTCACAAGGGAAACTAATTGATCTTTCTGGCAGACAGCCTTTTAGTGAACACAAGAGGGGAGAAGACATCTACAGTTCTGGATGCTAAAAAACTGTATTCACTTAATGTGTCCTTGCATCCTTTTTTCTTTCATCCTGACTCAAGAGGATCTTTTATTGTACTTTAGTCTCCCTGTGCCTTCCTTTTTGTTCTTTCCTCCACTATTCCCTCAGCGCCTTTCATGCTCTTTTGTCTATATCTTAAGCGCAAGTTCAACATTAATTTCCTCTCTTTCTCTCTCTCTCCATCTGTCTGTTTATGTATCCTTCGCTCTTTAAAATTTCTGGCATGCGGTGCTGTGCAGCAGAAGGGAAATGACTGAGCTTCCTCATAGCTGAAGTTGTCTAATGAGACTTTCTGAGTTTGCACATTTGCCAAACAGGAGGTACTTCAGGCACTATAATGCAGCCACTTATTCTGACTGTACCCAAACACACTAAATATGACTTGTGTGAGTCAGGATGAGTGTATCTACTCTTTGGTTCTTCTTTGTGATCACTCATGCCTGCCTTACTGGCAGATTACACATTTCAGACTTCAGTTACATGAGTCAAAGCACAATAGCACGAATCTTGGAAGTGGACCCTCTGTAGTTTCAGTAAATGTGAGGTGTAATTCACAGAAATGCATCTCAAGTCTGGAAGGAATTCCAGTTAACTTTCTCATGTGCAACACTTGGCAGACTCTACATACAGATTTGGCAGAAACAACTTTTTGTCTGGATTGTGTCTCATGGTAACATATGGTGATAAATTAAAGCTAATTCTTTGGGACCCTGGGGCAGGCTGGGTTTATCTGTCAGTGTACTAGTGTGCTGTCTCTCTCTTTCTCACCCTTAATCTCAGTCACTTTCACAGGAGATGTGTCAGGTCTTCCTCCTGAGACCAAGACATGAGGTTAACGCTCCACACTCTAATGACTATTTTTCTTCATTTAAGGCCAACAATAGGAGCAGTGATGTGGAACCTGAATGATGATTGCAGTGAGTGATTTCAGCTTTCCTCTCCTTTGAACAAACTGTAGAGAAAACCTCCAAAGCTTGGATTAACTCTTCCAATTTTCAAACAAGCCCCCCCCCCCCACACACACACACACACACACACACACACACACACACACACACACACACACAAACAGTGTTTCTAAATTAGTCAAGAAACTCTCTGCCCTCAGAAACAGAGGCTAACGGGACAGGTGCTGGAAAGGTACCATGTCTGCAACGGGAACTAGACGAGAGAAGGAGGAGGAGGAGAAGGAAGCAAACAAGCACATTTGGAGACAGAAGGAGATGATCTCACTGGTTAACCTCGCCTCTTGCTCCCCCTCCTCATTGCACTTCATCCCCCGCAGGTGGAGAGAGATGGTTTGCTCCAATGACCCGTGCCTGGAAAGCTGCACGTGTAAAGCAAAAGGGTAGGGGGATGTGCATATGTGTGTGTGTGTGTGTGTGTGTGTGTGTGTGTGTGTGTGTGTGTGTGTCTTCCAGACGTTGAGCAAAAGGAGTTGGGTGCTGCTTTGTGGCACCACAATGCACCTCTGTACTCTGGTAGTGTCGCGAGTGAGCTGCTCACATCTGGGTGTTTTTTACAAGAGGCTGCGAAACACAGGAAGTCCAGGCTTGTGTGTCAAGCGTGTGTGTGTGCGGGTACATTTGTGTGTGTCTGATGGAAAACTGAGGAGCTTTATAGTTGTGTTTTGTCCTGGTTTAAACACACCCCAGGGATAAGTGACAAGTCAGCCTTGGGCATGGATGGGAAATGAAGTGAAACAGAGGGCTGCATGAGATGCTGTCAAAGCTAGTTGAGAGTCACATACAAAGATTTCTTTCCATTCTAGGAAACTCACAGCCCTCCAACTTAGTTAACACTGTACCTCACACACATCATCAATTTTCTGGGTATATTAGACACATTTACTTGCTTACAGACCTCAGGATGAAGCATTACTTTGCGGTCAAGTTGGACTATGTTGAAGTAGTGGCATGGCTTCTAATTAAAAAGGCCTCTCTCTGCATTCCCAGGACTCACTCTGCTCCTAGTCAATAGCCAATGGAAGCCTGTCAGTATATAGACAGCTGTTTCTCAGCATAAGGGCAAGAACATCTGTGGTAATGATTTCCTAATTATGGGTATGGGAGGACAAGGTTATTAAGATGACCCTATGCGATCTTCAGCACAGCTGCTCTGCCCTAAACTGTCAGTGTGTTTATTACAAGGGTGACTTGCAGCGTGAACTTTCGTTGTCTGGGAACTGACATGTAACTCCAGGTTATCAGTGCAGTTAGAAAGCCACTTTGGCTGTGCTTTTTTACTTTTCTATTTCAGGAAATTAAATTCATTTTTTGAAAGGTCTGCCAGGCTATCCACAGAGACACAAGCTAATATTGTTCATTGGCAAAAAGCAAAGATTCCAGAAAGAGTCAAACACCATGTGTGTGGACAAAACAATAGTCCCAGACAATTGGATTAAATGTAGAAGAGCACAAATGTGTTGCTGATTTATTTTAACCTCTGCATTCCGCAGGCAAGATGTGAGACATAAAGATTCTATCTATAACTTAGCGAACCAGGGTGCTAGAATCAGGCTGTATAATTAAGGCAGAGGAAATTGGCATTTCCAAACGGATCTCGATAGAACTGCAATTTGCTTCCAACTGCACTGAATTATCCTGTTAAATGGTGGACTCTGTCCAAAAGCTGAATTTGGGAGTCTGCACGTATAGGCGGACAAGAGCTACGATGAGGAGGGTTTGCCTTCTCCTGGTCTGAAGCATCCGACACAGATAACGTTGTGAAAACAGTTTTTAACTCAATAATTCATTAATGCCTGAAAAAAGTATTGCTCTGTGAGAATTAAAATCAAAACAAAGCTTTATGACTTAATACAAGCCAATTGCAGATACCTCACCCAAATATAACATAGATTTAGACACAGTAGAGTTTGGAGTAGTTACATGCAGAACAGTGAGGAAATTAGCAACAGCTAATTTTTACAAAATAAGGTGACCTCCTCGGTTACTTGGGGTCACTCCACAGCATTCAGTGTTCACTGATGGTTGTATGTTTATCTCAGGCCATAAAGCTGTTTGACCTCTGACCTTCATGAAAGGTACCATAGGGACCACAGTAAGATTGTTTCGCAGTGACACACTCTTAACGGTGCACTAAAACACATTCCCCATATACTAATCATAGAACAATAAAGCTGTCTCTGATTATTTAGATCATACAGTATCTCAGTGGCCTCCTTCCCTGCCTCTCCACTGCCTGTAAACCTGTTGAAAAGCTCCCATAAATCCCTGCTGGGGACAGCTGAGAACCACAGAGTAGGACGATCAGTTCGGTCCAGCTCTGCTAAGCTCTCACTCTAATGTATCACTTTACTTTCTAGCCCCACTCCTGCCCTGAAGGAACATGACTTCATAGCTTTTGCCAAAGCCCTGACTCTGCAGGAGATCTGTGCGTATCCTGCCATTCAGGTCAGAGGCTGATTTTCCTCCACCCCACCCTCAATGCCCTTCCTCTAAGGGTCGTCCTTACTTACGGCTGGACCAGATCCTGTTTTACACATCTGGTTCACAGCCATCTGATGCTCACTGTTAGTTTGCGTGTGCCAGTTTTTTTTTTGTCTGTCTCATTAGTATAAAAGTATGAGTGTCTGTGTATCTGTCTGTGTGTGCAGCTGCGTGACTGAAAATGTGCGTTAGCGGACTTCGTGGAATGTGAGCATGTGTAAAGGGTCTGGCAGGGGCCAGGCGTGACTGACGAGCCGAATAAAGCAGAGAAGCCGAACACATTGCACGCTACTTGATACACACATCGACACGTACTTTGCATGCTCCCAAAGTGGTGCTTAACGACGATGTTTTCTGCATGTCCGCTACATATTAACTTCATATCTAAACCCTGCACACACTGCACTAATCTCGCTAAGACAAACGGGATTTCACACAGTCGGCATGTGCAGTAAAACACCTCGCTTCGCTCCAAACACACACACACACACACATCCTGAGTGGTCTGTAACTAAGCCCAGCAGACTGAGCTGGGGCAGCCAGACTCTACTCTAATCCTGACAAACCCTGTGACCTGCAGGCTGAAGAGCAGGCCTGGGACTCTATACACTAATATTACGCTGGCTACGGTACTATTCTGGCTCCTGTGAGAGAGGGTTGGAATCACTACTTTTGGAAAAGCTGAGTAATTGGATGAGTAGGAACTGAAACTGCTCAGTGTAGCGTCCAATATCGTTTCATCAGTTGTTTGGGCCACTCAGCAGGATCACACAGTAAAGTCAGGCGTAAGGTAATTTAGAATAAGACTATAGGCCTACTATTTCAGTTGTCTACACTCCTTACTTAAGACTTAGTTAAGACTAATATTCAATGGACAGATATGAGAGTGTTATTGATCTTCTAATCTAAGGCTTCACCAGAAAGTCAATAAGCGTATTTCCCAAGCATTCCTAATATCATCAAGTGTCTTGTTTTTTCCAACAAACACTCCAAAACAGACACAGAAAAGCAGCAGCAGATACAGTAAGCAAGCACGTTTGCTTGCTTACTTGAACAATGAATCGAGTCTCTAAATGCAGCTGCAGTCGATCAACTAATTGTATAATCGACTAATTGTTTTAGCTCTTGGAGAGTTGGCGGTTGGTTCCCCAGAAATCAAAATGTCCTCAAGCAAGACACTGAACCCAAAATTGTATCTGATGAGTATGTGGGGGAAGAGATGTAAGCGGCTTTTGCTTAAACTGTCAGATGAATGTAATGTAATATTTGTCTCTTACCCACCAATGATGGGGTTTGTTTGATGAAGTTTCAGTTACTGTATGTGTGTGATGAGTGGCACTGTTACTGACCTCCTCCTCCTGCTCCACAGCTGGGAGAGAGTTGGCCATTCGAACAGGTACACATGTTTGGTCTAGAACAGAAGCCATCACCACACGAATTCCTGCAAATTGCTGGAGAGAGGAAGAGGAAGAGGAGAAAGAGGAGATGACAGGAGAGGAGAGTGAATTCAATTGATTCATTCATATGACATGTCTTCTGCTTATACACAATCACACAAACAGAACAGTCCCACGTCTACTGTATTTGTCATCTTCTCCACTAAGAGGATTTAAGGATGGACGAACTTACGAACAATACACTGGTTCCCTCCTGGCAGAGTCTTCCAGCCCGGACAGCAGTATGAATGGAAGCGAGAGCCACACACATTGGGCCTGACAGAGACAAAAAAAGAAAAAACAAACAAACTCACTACTCATCCAGACCTCCCAAACTTTAGTAAAACCCCTCAAGAAATACACACATGCATTATTTTCTGAGCGACCCAAGACCTGCATGGCCGAGGCTTTTAGAGTAAACAAAACACACTTCGATAAAAAGCCTCCTCGAGTGATGGATGGAGGTATTTTCAGGGAGGGTAGGAGGGGAAGGAAATGTGAGGGGCCCAAAACATGAGGGGCAGCATTTTGTTTTCATTCAAGGCTGAATTTAAACTTGGAAGGACAGGATGTATAAAGTCCTCCTTTCTCCCAATTTCCAGGCCTGGATGTCCCATTCTTTGGCAAATATCCAGTGCTGCTTCACATCGCTGCCCGCCCCTCTCACTCAGCTGGGATTCTTACTGGTGGAGAGCCTGCAGGGAACTTTGACCCTGTCTGACAGATGCAAGAGTCATCACAGCTTATAGAGCACTTGATCAGCCTGACAGGTTAGCCACAAAGATTTTCTCTGAGGAGATGGCTTAACCACATCTAGAGATGACTGGCTTCTGCTAACACACGCACAAACACACACATAAACATGCAGCGGGACTGAGGTCTGCCAGCTGCCTGACAAACTAATGTGAAGAACACTCCAGTTTTTTATCTTCCGTGAATAATTACACACCCACTTTTAACTCGGTTTATTTAGAAACGGAGTAAAATTCCCAACATGCATCAATCCCAAAACCAAAATCCTATAAGAAAGTGCGTGTGAGTCAGTGTGTGCACTCAACTGAAATACCCAGAGATGCTGCATAAAGCTGTTTAACAAGCTGAAGGGATGATTCCAGCTATGTGGTGGTACTAATGATATCCTTAGTGACCTTTCAAAGCGTATAATGACGGGTATATCTGCGGCCATCTGTGTTGGTGGTTAGTTGTTTGCATTTGCCAATGGCATGACCAAGTACTGAGGGACCACAACTTGGTAAATTGGGATAAAGCCTGATCTAGAAGCTCATGGTAAAGTAATTTGCCACGGGCATCACATCGCTTTCTGCCTGCAGGACATCATTTATGACTGTTTAAAGTAGATTACCCATTGTGTTTTTAAGATGACCAAGGATTAGGTAAAACAACTTATTAAAGGACACACCAGGAATTCTGTGCTGCACTTCCATAAAGCAGTGACAGATATTCTTCAAGAGATATTCAGACTTTTAGTCCTGAGTGTGACATTTCCCATGATGCAACTCAATGGCCTCCTTCATTAGGGTTGAGTGATACGCCTCATCATAACGAGTAAACTGAACTTTATGCATAAATGTATGCATATCAAGAAATATGCAGCTTTCTCTTGGATATGCAGTCCAAACCAGTAGATTAGAGGACCAAAGCTAAAGTGTTAGCCCTGATGAACTTCTCAAGTTCCCCCTGCGTGGAACAGATGACCTCCCTCTCCTCCTCACAAGACAGTATCCGTAGTAACCCCGGGGCTGTCGCCAGGGAGATGACAGCTGGAGTTTGAATCTCTGATGGTTGGAGAGCAGAGAACACCTCCAACCACATTACCAGATGGCATGGGGAGACAGAGGGACAGACAAACAGGTGGGCAAGCAGAAGAGAGATATTCATGTAGGAAGAAATAGTGGTCAGACAAAGACGCAAGATAAAAATAAAACAGTAAGCGGAGAAAAGACAGGGATTCACAGAAACCGAAACGGTTACATGTGGGGAGAAAGTGGGAGCAAGTGTGAAGAGAGTGAGAGGAATGGTGGAGGCCCAGGACGGTGGGAAAGGAACGGGATCAGTGGGAGGGAAAGCAAAACAAGTTTATGTTGAGAAGAGGAGGAAGCAGGAGGAGGAGTGGGGAGCGGAAAACAGAGATATGGAAACGAAGGCGAGAGCAGCATAAGCATGAAGAGGCCAGACCCTCGCCGGGGGTCGAATTTCTGGGGCAGACACACAAACCAAACTGAGCTCCGAAAAAGAAAACTTCAGAAATGCATTGAGCGAGACATCAGCATTCCAACACTTAATGAGCAGAGAAGCCAACGTCTTGCCTGATCTATTTCTCCACAAAGCGCTGAAGATTTTCCACTGTTACAGACCACGGGGATGTCAATATATGAAGGATTATAGAGGTTTGACCCTGAGGTGCTCTAGTTTGTTATTCTTCCTCCCTCTCGCTCTCTCTCTCTCTCTCTCTCTCTCTCTCTCTCTCTCTCTCTCTCTCTCTCTCTCGCTCTTTTCTCCAGGTCAATGCCTGGTCTCCTATCACAGAGAGGAGGCTTTTAGAGGATGAACTGAAGTAAAACAGAATGAAAGACCATAAAAAAGGAGTTTAATCCCCAGGGGTTTTCTCAATATTGAAATGTCCTGCTGTTCTCAGGGCTCAATCTAAAGGAGATTAACTCTTCTGTGGCCAAGTCGCTGCCTTTGAAGTTGCCTCCCGGCCCGTGGATCGCTCATTAACTGCCATTAATAGCAATAAAAGGAAAATGGCTGCCACCTCATACAAGGAGAAATATGAACAATGAAAGTTATTGCCAGCCTTGGTTGGCCAAATGTACGCTATCACAATGTGCATTTATTCTAACTTCAAGATATGAGATAGATTAGATAGTTGAAACAACGAGTGGATTAATCCACCTATAGAAAATGAATCTTAAAAAAACTATTTTGATGATTAATAGTTTCATTCATATTTTAAATAATTATGGCAATTAATCTCTGATTTAAGCTTTTAAACTGCAAGACTTGCTGCTTTTCTTTGTCATATATAACATAGTAAACTAAATATCTTTGGGTTTTGGTCCATTCGTGAGATAAAACCAGCAATATTAATAAGTCATGTTGGCCTCTGGGAAATTCTAATAGTGGCTTTCGTTCAGTTGATAGAAAAAACAATTGATCCACTAACGTGAAAATGAAAATAAATGTTAATCTGAATTCCAATTAATCTTCTTCTTCTTCTTCTAACGTTTTGAGTGTATTTTGTTGTTTCTTTGAGGGGTTTTTTCAACGAGTTATAAAATTAGAAACAGCAAAATCAACATGTTATGCAGCTGTAGCCTGGGGGTACTCTTGCCAAGCAGGAATCCAGCAGGTCAAAAGTCAAAGCAGTTCACAGCACTGACCTACAAGGAAGGGCAGCACCGGGCAGGCGTGGAAAATGACTACTGACGGTCTGTTTCCATAAAGACCGAGAACAGAAGTTACTTGCTAGGGCTCCAAGTCAGGTGTCTGTGTCCGTGTATATGTGTGTCAGTGTACTGGCCATTGGTTAAGGGTCATCTGCCTGGTATCTGACCCTCTTCAGGAACACTCTTACGTATTGCTGCCTCTAGCAACACCTGGCAATGTTGCTCGTATATCAGATTTAGGAGTAGGGATGTTAGGGGAATGCAGTGTATAGAAAAGTACCCAACAACAGATGGTGATGAGGCAAATGGATATCAATCAGTGGTGGGAGATTTACTCAAAACAAAATGTACAAAAGACTACAGAGTAACTGTACACCCATAAGATAAATATATATATTTGAGTATAATATTTCAATATTGTGAAGTAAAAGTGAATGAAGTAAAACGTCAGTAGATCAAAAATCAGTATAGTACTCCAAAAAAAGAGTTTTAAAAAGTACTTTTCCCCTCTGCTAGGAGGACAGAGGGAGAGCGACAAGAGAAACAGACAGATATACTGACTAATCTTGACAATAATTATAATAATAATAAAGAATTGAATTGAGAAACAAAGATAAAGAGGGAATGAGTGAGACATTGTTGGCTAACGGAGACAGACACTTAACAAAACCAGTGAATCACTAAATACTATATCGGTGTTGTGAGGGCCCTTCTGGCTGACAGACAACAGGAGATACAGATACAACAACTTAAACTGTGGTCAACCACACAAACCGCAGAGGATGTCGGTTTATTGTTCTGTTTCTTATAATCACGTGTCGTTTAGAAGGAGAAGCTGTATATCAATTGCTCTGCACATAAACGTTTTTTTATTTTTTTATTTGTGTGTATGTCAAATGTGGTAAGTAAACTGATGGCTGAATCTTTTCAAACAGTCTGACATTCTGGAGAAGCCACATGCCAATCAGCTGTCTCAGATAATCCCTTCTTTATAGCTCAGTCTTAGCCTGCACATACAGTAAGCATAAAATGCAGACACATAAAAACCTAAAAGGGAATGTAATGCACATAAAACAGAAAGGGAAACTGGCAATTGTTCACTCATCCCACATAAAAAAATGTTCTCAAGTATTTTTGTGGGTCTCTTTTTTCCTTCTTCTGTCCTCTAAACACTCAGATACTGTAGGTCTGAGGTAAAGTTTGTCCTGTGACATCCATTCTCTTTTAAATTAGGCATACGCCAAGGCAGACTGCATACAGAGGACCCCATCCAGGCCATCGGCGTGTTATTGACATTAACCTGGAATGGACTTGAGGGGCTGAAACTAATTCTCTGCTTTTGGGGCTGTCTGTCTGCCAAGTTAGCTAGCATCCAAGGCGTCTATCCTCAGCAGAACTGGGTAAAGCTGGGTCAAACGGGGCTAAGTTAATAAGATGTGTGGCTGCAAAAAAAAAAAAAGAACTTGGCTGGATTCTTCAACACTAACATACAAGAGATCTTATTAAAGTATAAAAAATTTGAAATTTGAAAGTGAGAAAGAGAAATCAAAAGCAAAAACGTTCTGCCTCTTCCTAAAGCTTTCCTTCTCTCGTTCTACCAACCAGACGGTCAATCACCCATCGAGGAACGCAGGCCAGCCAGCCAGCCAACTCTGATCAGATACCGCCCTTAAGTGGACTGATGCCAGGCTGCAGTGTGCGGTGGGAGCCAATAAATCAGAGTCAGTCGGCATCAGACCCAGCACTACCAGAGACAGACCAGGGGATATGGAGTTCTAGCCAGTAAATAAACACTGCACCCGAGCACAAGGCCAACGTAATGACCATCATTAACCTAACCTCCCTCTTTCTCCCACACAGAGAATCTGTGAAACCCATACTGCGTTACTGACAGTCCACTGTGATTGCTGCAGCTCTCACATGAAAGCAGTAATACACACGCCTGAGTTATAGTTTGCTGGGGTGAATGAGTTAAAGTAAAATTCAACAACTCCTGTGTAGGAAACATTTGTCCGTCACTACACAAAGCATTCGCCCCATTACGGCTTCTGTCCAGAGGTTAGATGAAACACGCACATGTGTAGATGACTAATTCTACCCGATTACAGATAAACTAGGATCATTTCCAGCCAACGACACTTAAACAGAAACTGACAATAAATTCAACACATAACATCTATTTGCTTTGGCCGGGCCTGCCACAGTGCATGGGAGGTGCTTAAAAGTTTCTGAATGGTTCGCGTGACATTTACCAGGCAACGCCTAGAAAAACAATAAAAATAATCACAAAGATGTCAACATTTTTTCAAATAACTGTGGAACCTTTAATGGCCCTGATCCCAGCATGCAAACTGTTCTTTTTAGCCTTAACAGATTTTTAAGTTTCAGAGATGTTGTGTAATCTCATCACCTATTTACTTCAATGAACAAAACGACCACTACATGAGCATTTCATTCCTAACACAGCAGTGTTTCCAGAACTTAACAATGTAATGGAAAAAGTCTGCAGGCTTCTGTTACATGTTCTCATGAAATCAAACACAACTCGATGGAAATCATTTGCTATTGTGCAAGGTCTCCTGGTTTCCTCACTCTCTACCCTGGCCGCTCACTGTCTCTAAGACAAACTGTGAATGTGAATTATTGTTCAGTCAGATCATATATTTAATGTTTTGGGTTCAATGCCAATGACCTCATTTGTGGCTCAAGGAACACTGGGTCTGACAGAATAACTCTGTACTGGTGACTGTAAACAGTAAAATGGACTAGAAATGTCAAAGGACCACCGCGGTCGCTTTGGTATAAAACGTCTCCTTTAAAATAAATGCAGAGGGGACAATTTTCTTCATTTAACATGGACAAATTCCTTCCATATTAACCAAAATGAGTGACAAGGCAGGCAAATCTATTTCTATGAAGTAGTTGGGCTGTCACAGAATACGTGAGCTTTAACCTGCACTATTAATAAGCCACAACTGAATAGAATTCACAAGTTATTCCTTTCTATCTCTTTCACAATCGCTGCCAATTTCTTCCTCATCTCATCCCTCATTTCCTCACGCGTTCTCTTTCTTTCATACTTTTTCTGCTCTCTGTTACTCTCTCTGCTGCTTTGTCACCTACAGCAGTGAAACAAATGCCCCTTTTCATACCCCCCTCGGGTGATACGAAAACCTCATTTCCTGTGGCTTGGCACCGGGGGAACCATAAGCTGGGACAGATGGGAGTCTGATTGGAATAACTGATGCAGACACTGAACACGAGCCCCAACAACACATCCTTTGTTTTTCGAGAAAGTGGCAAAATTTACAGTGAAAACTCTTTTGCTGCACAGACATACATCCCACACCCAGATTCATGGTGTTTAGGTAACAAAGTGAAAGCGCTGGTCTGCAGGAGAGAGACGGGACAGAGGGAGGAGGAGGAGGGTGGGGGGTGCAGCTGGTGAGAGGTGATCCCTGTAGCTCATTTCACTGGATACTCCCCACTTACAGACAATCAAATGAACGACACCTTAAAAAGCACGTATATGTACCCACCCACACACACGTGATTTTCCGACCTCACCCTAAAACACCGGGGCCAGCAATCTCCTCGCTGCAGTGCTGAACTACTTTCTCTAGCTTAACTAATACACTCAGTGGAATTTGGGTCATGCATTTCACTCATCATCCCCTCATGAGATGTATAGAAAGCGGCTTTTTCCTCCCTTTCCCATGAAAATGTCAATTTGCTGTAAGTACGCTGGGAGATTTCAGTAAGGCAAGCAGCCTGTTAAGGTCGAACATGTGCTGTTTTTGAGAAAACAATGTGGTAGTATTCAGCAGCATAATTTGGTATAAGGCGAGCTTGGCCTCAGCCCAGAAAGCACAGCAGTTGAAAGAAAGCTGCCAGGAAAGTGAGAGGGGAAAGCCATTTATGTTTAAACTTTCTCCAGATACAGCTACGAATGCTCCAACTTGTG
Organism: Cebidichthys violaceus; assembly: GCF_023349555.1. NCBI lineage: Eukaryota > Metazoa > Chordata > Actinopteri > Perciformes > Stichaeidae > Cebidichthys > Cebidichthys violaceus. The sequence continues at coordinate 2,833,225 of NW_027176296.1, read as the reverse complement.
TATGCAAAATCAAACTTCATGCATTCTTCTTCTTTTCACCACTCTTCATATAAATGCTTGTACAGCATAATATGAATGAAATCAATACCAAACTGAATTAAGCTGCTCATTTGGGATTTGTCAAAGTCGTGACACGCACAAACACATATAGATTGTCATTCCTACCCTCTCAATGTCTCCTGGCCACGGCGTCGGACCCGCTGCACCTCTCTCTGGTCCACAGTGCCGGTGAAGCGGCTGGCTTGGTGCGGTGCATTCCCGGTTTCACCACAAGCCACATGGAATGCCGCCCATCCCAGCAGCACCTGGGCCAGCTTCCCTGATCCCATTTGACGATCTGGCTATCCCTCCAAACGTAGTATCTCCGGGTCACCTCTCACTCTTACTGACTCACTGTATGGACCCAGGCTGAGCAGAGGGATCTAGACCTGGATCCAGATCAAAAGTCCTGGTGTGCACTCCAGAGCAGGGGCTACACAGGGGAAGGAAGAAGATGAAAGCTAAGAAACACTTTGAAATACAGAGGTACTCATCAGACTTACACTGAGGGTGAAATTGGTTCAGCTCATGGTTCCCAAACATCTTTGTCAGATGAGCTCATGTGCTCCTTTATCAGCACCATCACTCATATTTCAATAACAAAGCTTATCATTTGGATAAACCATAAGGTAGTAACTGTTATTTAATGATATTTAATAATAATACATTTTATTTATAGAGCGCTTTAGAAGGCACTCAAAGACACTTTACATGGTAAAAACAGAAACAATAAAGGCATTTATAATAACAACAAACTAGATGACATCATAGTACAGTGGATATTCTTCCAACATTTTTTACAATTAAGTAATCTGTATTTAAGATGTTTTGGTCTGCATTACTTGGAGTGGCTTGGAGAGGCTGGACAATTCAACAATGAATCCATTGATTTTAGCCAAGGCTGGCTAATCATTTCACATGTTAAGACATTACTCTTGGCGTATTAATTCAACTTTAGCTAGCTAACTATTCCAACTTCTCTTCTTACTTGGTAACTAGTTTTTATGTACTCTCAATTTGCAACACGTGTTTCTAATGTGTTACCACAGACTCAGGATGACTCAGAACAGCTTACTGGTGTAATGAAGATTATTAGTTGAGCTTTCCACATCCCTCCTGCAGACACTGTACAATTCTCTTGTGAAATGGTTTGCAATTCAATTATCCACTGATTTGATTGTTTTCTGTTTGTGACATTGGTGGTTATATTGAGAAAAGAGAAAACATATGAGTGAAGAGGGAATAAAGAAGAGCATGCAAGGAAATCAAAGAGATACTTAAAGTCTGACTTCCAGCAATCTGTTTTCACTATACTGCACTTCAAAGCAGTCTCATAAGTGGTTTATCACTCCGCAGACACCAAATACTGTATGTAGTGACTACACAGTACAGAGAGAGAAGTCATCAACTGATTAGAGAGACATGTCCAGTGCCAAATGTAGAATATCAAATGATTTTGCTGTCATTAAAAGGGATGTTAATAAGGATTCTAATCATATGAAACCAAAGAAGCTATTAATATTTGAAAACCCTTTAGGCCTCTGAAAAATGCTTAACGTAGAAGAAAGAGGGGAACGTCACACTCATGTCATATATGCAAACTGTGTCAAGTGGTCATTAAGAGACATTGCTTCAATTTAAAGGGTCAGAAGTCAAAAAGGTTGGGAATTACAGCTATAAACTGTGTCCTTGTGCCTAGAGGGAGCCAGAGAGAGAGAGAGATAAGTGGTGAGGTAAAGATGATCAATCAACTCAAAATGTTCTCTCTCAATAACACATACCACGATCGGAGAAAACAGAAAACAATTACTCACCCATCTAAAGGCAGAAAATTAAATTACTCCCATTATTGTTCATTATGGAGGCTGGCTTTTCTAAATCAGATTATTTTGGATTTGCCAACCCCATGCATAGTTTATATAGTCTTACAGGCATGTCCTAACTGCATTAAACTGAAAACCATCCAGAGTCCAACTGAACTGGACAGCCATGAGGTTTATTTTCTCTTCTCCACCTCATTATAGACCACAGGTTTAAGAGTGAACTGTGGGCCCCTGGTGATATATAAACTCAGCGGACCCCGCCATGGGTCCAACCACATTATACATCTGGGCTGGACAAAGAAAAGAAAAGAAATACGGCCCCGCATCCCACTGACTGATTAATTTTAAAGGAAGATGAGAGATAGATGAGCAGTGAACTCACTCAAGCATGCAGAGAAAGAAAAAGTATGATGACAAGACAGGCACAGGAAGACTTGAAATTAAGACATACTGTTAACATAATTACATGTAATCATTGCATTAACAAAATTACAAATGAAAGTATTTAAATGTCTGGCACAACTTTTTGTGGTGGTCTATTATAACTGCAATGGTTTAGTGCACTCCATAGATGGGCATATTAAGATCTTATGGCACGAGTTAGAAGAAAACAGTAGATTTTTCCACTCAAACAAGACAAAAAAAAAGTTAGCTGCCTGCAGTAAGAGAAGTGAATGGAGGCGGGATCAATGCCGAACAAAAGAAATGCCTGATCAATTACGAGTATAGGAGCTCTGCTGAGCACTTCTGCTGAGCACTTCTACCGAGCTGCTGTCAAAGTAACGCAGGTAAAGCATCCAGTCTGCATTATCAATTCATCCATTTTGAATCTAGTCTAGATATGACTGACATAAGATGTATTGTAATCACACAGTGATATGAGAAGTAAACCCACAGAATATCATTTCATTGGTAAGGAGATGCAAAAACAACAGTTGCACAGAGTTAAGTAGGCCTAGTTTTTACTGATAATTCAGTTTTGAGAAACACACTTCATAAAGTATAGACCCACAAAAAGTTCACGTTCCATCTGTCGCACTTGAAAAGTAGCTATAAAACAACCATTGACGCAGTCGCAAGATGACAGAGACACATTCGGTTTTTCACTATACTGCAGCAGTTAAACCAGCTCTGCATGTCACCGCAACTTTATGAATGGGGAAAAACGCAGCATCAGCTCCTTCTTGCTGAAACATCAAGTTAATCTCAGATGGGAGGATTTTTTTTTTAATTCTACTTTTTTTGCAAAGAAAGCTTATCTGAAAACTACAAGAAGTCCAGCAGCAATCAAACTGTAAATCGTGACTAGCCTGTCGGGTTTTTTTTCTCCTCATGCAGTTTCTTAAAACGCCGGGAAAAAAAGTGCAACTTCACCCGCTTAGAAACAAACGTTAAACTTCTTTTAACCTTCCTGCATCTTAATCGTGTGATTTGAGCTCCATCTATCTAACAGACATGCATTAGGAAGTTATCCCCCGCGTAACAACGGGCTGCCTAGACAATAGTCACAATCAAAGCCATTGATAACTCCATTGAGCTGCAGTCAACAGATCACTAATGCGCACAATACCTTGAGACAATTGGAGTGCCTTGGCGTCGAAGAGCCCAGAGTCGGAATTTGAGACAGGATATGTGCCCCAGAATGGAATATTGAACTATAGCCTTGTGAGAAAAAGAGAAAAGTTAGGGAAATGCCTTGTTTGGGAGAGGGGAGGGGATACAAGAGTGAGGCAGAGACACAGAGAGAGAGAGGGGGTAGTAGCGGACTGCAGGACAAACCCACATTCCTCAAGACTCATAGAGTTGTTATAACAGGGGCCAAGCAGCTAAACCTTCACACTGTGGATAGCACGGCTTCACTATCATCACCACTTCAGGCTGTACCTCAGTGACGAGATAAGAGTCTCACCAGAGTGGATGATCTTTGATGATTGCTCAGCAGAATTTGCATTAACTTCAGGATGTGGAAAACTAACATTAGGGGTCGTGTTGGCTCCTAAGTAAAAGTATAAAATAGTAACAATTAAATGTCTTAGATAGCTCAACAACACACTTCTATTACAGATCACAGTCCATTTATAAATCAAGTCAACCACAAAGCCTATCAAAGAGCATGTTACTCTGTCACAGTGTGTCAAATGTACGCTGGCTATTCAAATAGTCCCGCTATTTACTGCCTCAGCCCACTGGTGCTTGTGATTGACGCATCCTTGTGCTTTGTTGCCACAAGTGCTGATAGGAAGTTAACATTGAGAGAGCGGCCATCTGGGTGGCATATTGGTGAGGACAGCTGAGCACATCTCAAATGTTTCTCCCCACTGCGCTGATTTCACTACTCTCAACAAAAACAGCTCAGTGTAGCTCTAGAAAGGAGACTTGTTGGGCTTGAGTAAAAATGCCATGCTCTCCATACAAATTCATTGTTACAGTTACAAAAGTATGTGTGTAAGTAATGTAGGTTACTTACACACAGAAGTTGCTCTACTTTGATGAGAGATTGTCAAGAGGAACTTCTGACAAACAAATTATCTTATTAGACTTGGTAACATCTGTCCTGTTGCAGTGTCAAACATCGGTCCAGTTCCTTTTGCTCACTACACAAATCAGAAACTTCTCCATGTATACAATATGAAAAACCTTTAAACCCTGTTGTGCTTTCAAGAGGGTTTTTTTCATGCTTGTTGTTCATCACTGAAGACTCAGGCAGAATAAGGTCTTTGAAAGGCAGTGTTTCAAAGCTTTTCACATGTCAAAGGACCATGGCTCCTCGGTAAAATTGCAATAAGATAGCAAAATATACAACTAATAATTCTGCCAGTAGAAGCAAAGAAGCATTTGAAGGTTTAAGTATTTCATCAGACATGGTGAACAATGTCAAGTCCTCAAAGGATCTCTGAAGAACCGCTGGTGATCAGAGTGGAGAGACTTTGTCAATGGAAACTTCTTTGAAGGACAACAAGCAGAGTCAGTGTTTGCCGGCGACAGTCAGTGATACTTGAATTGTCTCCTTTGTCTGTTCACACACACACACACACACACACACACACACACACACACACACACACACACACAGGTTTTGTAATAGTCTTTAATAGTTATTTACACAATAGGGTAATATGTAGACCTGAGGGCTACCTGGAAATACCTGTATTTATTTTCTCCATCACCCTCTGATGAGCCTTAAAGGGCTATCGTGTTTTGTTGTAATGTCTTCGGCAAGTTTTCAAGACAAGGATTGGGATAGTTGGGTAATTACAACCATGTGCATTTTTGTCTCTGCAGGACTTGGCATGATGTAACAATACCAAAGTGAATGTGGGGGACTAGAATTTCCGGAGAGAGATGATGTAAAACCGCTTTTAATCATCAGTGGATGCATTTAAATTTTACTTGAAAACCTGAACATGTCCACATTGTGTTTATTGATGAATAAATATTCTGCTTTGTTTCCACCACATGATTAAAACAACAGTGAAACTAACAAGGGAAATTCCAATGAAATCAGAATTTAGCATTTCTGCATTCTTGTCTGTGTGCGTGGACGCAGACATGCCCGCTTCTACACACAAACACACACGTCAAAACACATTCAACTGCACATTCGTATGCCCTCTCACGTCTTACAGCAGTTCATTCTAATGAGGAACATGCAGCGTGCTGTAAGACCAGCCTTCAACTTGCAGCAGAGTCCTGCAAGATGATTTTTGGTGGGCTGCAGAATCTCTTAAAGAATCTCACTGTCTCTTATGGACAACATGAAAGACTGGGATAGATGGTAACAAAGAAATAAACCCTTAAGAAGTTTCAAGCTCATTTATGTGTGTGTGTGTGTGTGTGTGTGTGTGTGTGTATGTGTGTAGGTGTGTGTGTATGTGCGTGTCCCCCGTGTCTTTCCTCCCTCTCTCTCCCAGCAGTCCCACCCTCGCCCCTCTAAATAGAACCACATTTCACCAAGCAGTGATCTGGCTACAGTGAAAACGCACCACTGTCTGTGCGTATTGTACTTTCAGAGTCCGGGGAAATACTTTTACTAGCCCTCCCTTCCCCTCTTTCTCCTCACTCACTTGTCTCCCATCTCTTTCTTTCCAGCGCACACATTTGTATACACATATGTAAACTCTTACACACACAGACACGACCTAAGGTAAGTACAGTACATGTGGTTTGAGGAGCAGGATAAACGACCCAGGAGCATGAAATGATCCTGGTGAGACTTGTATCGAGCGCTGTGGTGACTACACGGGCTCACGTTGATAAAAGCAAATAATTCGTCTTTCACGGACCAGACTGCAGTATTATTACACGTGCCCGGCCCAGTCGGAGCAGGAATGCGGGGGCTCGGTCGAGGTTGGGGTCCCTCTTGTAGCTCACATGGTATAAAAGATGACAAGCCAGTACAGAAACCAGATGAGGATTGCATTGTCCTCACATGAACATATAGTCACACGATTCTTTATTTATACACACATCAAAACACACAAACACACACACACATAAAACCCACCTACCCTTTAAATCCCACCCCTAACTCAGATTATATAAACTTTGATTGTCAGTATAATCCATTGATAGGAGGATATGTCATGATGCAACTGAGTCTCCTTGTATTTGATGACGTGTACTTTTTTTTGTGCGCTGCTCTGTACTGCAGTTGAATTCTTGAAGTGGTGCCGGATCTCTCCCAGCACTGACAGAAAGAACCAGGAGAGACAACCAGAGCCTAATGGAGGCTTTCAGACTGTCTTTATCCCAGCCAGGAGAGCCTTCACTGAGCCAAATCACTTCCATGACAGCCTCTCAGCAGGGAGAGATTCATGGCCAGAATTAGTCATACTGTACTGCTGTCCTCAAGGGTAAACGTATGCGTATGTGGGTCATCGGCAGCAGGAGGGGGTTATACTTAAAGCTTTAATTTGTTTCCATAACTTGTTTTTTCTATATTTATTGCTCTGGTTGACCCAAAGGGGGGAACAAGCATGAATTACATGCACACTGCCATATTCTCCCTCATAATATGAAATATAGCATAACTTAAGATCATTATTCATTTTGTATACAGGTTCCCACAGGTATATTTAAAAAAAAACATGAGCCATTTGTCTTGAGAAAGGGATCTGACAAACACATAAAAAGATACTTTGACCACAAGGTTGACCACTCTAAAAAAGATGTCATATGACATGAATGCTCAGAAAATATGTGCTTTTATAAGGTGTTCAAATGTACGGTTACTCTAAAATAGCTTGCCTCAGATCTGATGCAAGATATTCCATATAGGCGTTTTTGGAAGTCTAATGTCTTTTCACTCAAGCGGAGAAGCTGGATGCCCTCCAAAGAAATGAAGCTTCAGCTTGGCTATAGTACTAGCTTGTGGTTTTACTTGATTGTGGGAAATCAGCTGTCAATGGACCTTTGAGATTTCCAGTGGTGATACAATGTGTTAACGAGAAGTGAGGCATATTACTGTAAGATATGAAATGGTCCAAAGTTTAGGTTTGTTTGAATTTGCAGAGTTAAAGAAAAAGACATAGGCTGCAAGATTGGGACGATGATGAGGCTGGACTGGTGGAGCTTCAAAGCCCTCAAATATTGGAACATTTGAGGACCCAAAATCCTTTTGTTTGTTTACATCACTGACTGTCACGGTTCCCATTTTCCACACTGACTTTATTCACTGTTTGTCTCTCAAGCTCTGTTTGGGCAGAGGGTAACCTGTGGGAGCGTGGAGGTGTGTATGTGTGTGCATACAAAGTGTGTGTGGTGAGGTGGGGCTGAGAGATTAGAGGTTGGTTTCTGTAGTGTCATCATGGTCTTGGGGTTTCGTGGTTGGAGCCTGTGGGGTCAGAGTGGAGTGTGACTGGGTCTAGAGACGATGCAGCTGGGAATCCTGTGGTCCACTGGCGGTTTTTCCCTGGGTGGATGAAAATATGATCTCTGTAACACACATACAAAAACAAACACGCAAGACCACATAAAGTGGGAAACTGCAAACATACTGTAGATAGATAGACCTGAACATGTCCTTGTGTGTGGAGCGCAGGAACAACCAATATCCTCCGCCTGCCTCCTTCTCCAATGTTTCCTCAGCCTAACCCCTTTTCCTTTCTCATGCTTGTTCCACCTTCTACCTATTCTTCCATCTTTCTTTCCATCATCTACTTACCAGGCAGGCATTTCTTGCATCATTTTACCCAAAGCGCTATTCTGCTCGGCACTGCTCGGCTCTGTAAAGACCTGGCCTTGTGCAGCTGTGCTGCCCCGGTGATGCAGTGGGAGAGGAATGTAGAACTTCAAAGTATAACACAAGCGGAGACAAAGAATGGCAGTGTTCAAGGAAGGATGAGAATATGTGATCTCATAAAACAGCACACAAACACATTGGTCCATTTATGCGAGGTTAGGCTGCAGAGGATGATGAGGAGGAGGGCCTGCCTGCTTTGTGGGAACCAGAAGAGGAAGAGGCGGGTATACACGTGAGGTTGTTCCCCAGAGATAGAGTACATTGTAAGGCTCCAAAGCTCGTTCGGCCACGGTTAAATGACTGTTAAAACATACAGTGTGGAGAGGGATGGAGAGAGAGGTTGATGTGTATGACTTTGGTTTTAGCGGGTCATGGAGTAAGTCTTTCTGGATAAGAGTTCCATTACCCCTGTAACTGCAAAAGACGGTTGGGGCACCTGAAAAAAAGAAAGAAATGAAAAGACGCACAGAGAGAAATGTAGCAAGATTCCAAGAGAGCGGAAAGAATCCTCAGACTGCTTGCTAACAGTTTGAGGGGCTAATGGCTTTCAGATGTGTGCGACGTCTTTTGTATTTTCGAAGGAGCATAAAACATTCCCTCTCAGAGGAATCCAAACAACGGCTGGAATTCACAGACTGAAAATTCACAACGGCGGTCAAAACTAAATGTTTATGTCACATTCGCTCATGTTACAAGTATTGTGTGCTTTACATCTACAGACAGGCCTATATTATTTTTAAATCACCTTTCATTTTTTGGGTTCTTTTCTTTATTGTTGATGTTTTTTCTTTGGGACTGCTGTAATGGATGCAGGGACTGGGCGGGGGTGGTGTTTTCCCTATTTCCTGTTCAGACCTTGGGGGAGCTGGGACTTGGTCGAGGTGAGGTCATTTCTCACTCCAACTGTAAAGTTGACTGTGGGGGGGGGGGGGGGGGGGGGGGGGGGGGCAGTTTCCCCGTTCCCCTCTTAGTCAAATGTATGTTATGGCTGCTCCGTGTTGGACCAGGGGATCCATTCATCAGACAATTTATAAGCACAATTATATTGTCATTTCAGTCAATAACATGTACTGTAACTAATTAAAAGTTTGAATCTCGTTTACAGCTGCAGCCAGCAGACGGTTAACTTAGCTTAGTAAGACTGGGAACAGGTGGGAACGGCTTGCCTTGTTATTCTCCAAAGATGACAATATCCACCTACCAGCACTAACCAACAGGTTACATCTCATTTGTATAGTCCGTACAAAAAATTTAAACTGAAAACCAACAATTCACCATTTTATGTGCAGGATTATATAAGGTCTAGTAAGGACCAGTAGGTCCTGGAATCTGTGCTGGTTGCCAGGCAACTAGCGACTAACAACTAAGAAATGATCTCACCTCTTCCAAGTCCCAGTTCCCCCCTAGCCATGTTCAGGACTGTCTCATGCCCTGTGTGGAAGACAGTCTTGGAAACTCCCACAGAAAAGAGCTGGGAAGCAGCTGTGCAGGGCTCTTTAACGCTGGTGGGGCAGTTAACCAGACGGCGTTTGCTAAACCAAACAATTAGTCTTCATCCTTGGAATCTTTTTCTTGCAAAACTGAAAAATATTATTTCAAGACACTTCCAATGAAGCATATCTCACCATATATCAACTTGTGTTGCTTGTCTATAGTGTGAAACCTACTTTACGGTAAATTCAATAACTAAGCTCAAAGAATATGTTTTTTCCATTTCTGATAAAAACCCTCCACGAATGTTCCTCAAACCCAGCTTCTGTGGTGAGTATGAGGCAGTCCATACTGAGGTGTGGTCCACTTAAAATGATTTACGTCACTGAGTTAAAAAGGAATAGTTTGAAAAATGAGGCCTATTCGTCCTTTTTCCCCTGCCGTTGACTGTTGGGGGGGGTGGGGGGGGGGGGGGGGGGGGGGGGGGGGCAACAGCACCATGGTAAATGGCGTCTGGATTTTGAAACAATCCCTCAAGCAGAACCTGAGTATAACAACTTTGATATCTCCTTCCTCCCCTTCTCTTAGTATGTTTGCACTTTAGCGTGCCATAAAGTTGTCATCTCCATTCCAGCGGAGCTATAATTTGCCCAATGCCGAACTACATTTATACCTGTATGCATTGAAATTTCCTGTGGCCTCATGTTTTAAAAGGCTTAAATTTATGTTAACAGTTAAAAAGTCAAGATTTACTCATTGAATCCACACGGATTGGGGACAACCCTTTAAACCTATACCATTAAATATCCTCAACCAATTATGTTATTTTGTGATGAAATGTTGTAAACCTTTAAATGCTGTGAACTTTGCTACTCATTTACTCTTTCAAGTACTGATTTCCTAAATGTTTCCCCAGAGAACATGGCTGAACTTGATCCATTCAACTGCAAATTATTGCTCACCAACAACAACAATAATAGTAGTAATAATAATAGTAAGACAAACATTGCAAGATTTCCTAGTTGAGAAAAAGTGAGTCATGCCTTGCTGTCAAAATGCAGCATCTCAAGTGGCGGTTTTGCATTCATTGGGCTGTGTTATTGTTAAGGATCCCAGTGCAACTTTGGTGGACTGTAGTGATGTCCAAATGTTTACAACACAAACAGATGTATTCCCTTTGATCCTCAATTTCTTCCATAAACACATCTGATCTTCACCCTGCTGCACCCCCGAACATATATTTGACCAAAAGTTTGAGTGAAAATTCTGCATTAATCATTGTAACTATATGTGTTTCACCAAACAGTCAACATTTGAAATTTGATTTCAAATTGAATAAATCCATCCAAATCTTTGATTGAAGAAGTGTTCAGATGCCTTACTGAAGTAAAACAACAATGTCAAAATATTGTGGTGAAAGTAAAAATCCTGCATTCAATTCTACTTGAGTATAAGTACATAAGTATCTGACATCATCACATTCATGTTTCCTTTTTGTGTACATCGTTGTAATGGTTTGTTGGGCTGAAATCTAAAGCAGTACTTTTGTCTTCTCTCTGTCTTTGAACTGGAAGTGAGCAACCATGTTGAACCAAAACAATAACCTCCATCACTGTTGCGTGGCAATAATAAAATATTGTATCATGTGTAATGTGAAAGCACTCATAGATAGACATAGAACGACCTGTTTTAGCAGTGACTATCGAGGTCCCACAAGTTGATATTTTGGACTTTACAACAAAGAGAATAAGTTGTGAGCAAGTTATTTTCCTATCATTTTTTTTATTATAGTACATAAAGAAAGAAAAAAAACATTTTCTGGACTTCACGTTATCTCTAGTTACTGTTGTTGCGGGAACGAGTAACAACTTAATCATTCTTACCTGGTACACGTACTTGGTGACTTCACGTAAATACTGGCATCATTTTGTGCAACTTCAACTCGAGCAGCAACTGAAAACACCTGTGTTGGTTGTGTGCGGGACCTTTAATCTTTAATAAAGCATTATATCTTGTTAGTTGATCATACTTGTTGTATGGAAAATCAAAGCAAATTGTAACTGCAGCTGTTGAATACATGGAGTAAAAAGTGTTATATTTTCCTTGTAGCATAAACTGTAGAGTGATTGAGTAAATGTACTTTACTTTACTTATCTTTACAACAATGGTAAATACCAAGGAACAACTCTTCTAATGTGTAATTAGAAGAAGAAGTAAAAGCTACTGACTATAGAAATGCATATGGTAAACAAATAAAATCCCTTCTCTTTTATACAGATTTGTTGATAACAAAATGCCAGCTGTGGCAATTGATCCTCAGCACAATCAAAGCTTGAACTGGCAGCTCTTGGACGTCTACAGAAGTTTGCAACCCAAAAACACTGAAAACACTCAATCAAAGTAAAATTTCTGTCTAAACACACCCTTAGAAGAAGTGCAGGCGAGATTGGTCAATTTCCTCCATCTGGATACTCAACGTCTTCCGTTACAAACGCATCTCCATCTCTGTCAGCTGAGAATAAATGTTTACCCATAAAAGTTCGCTCGCCGTCTGCAGAACAGGTGAAGATAGCGACGGGGAATCTGATCACCAAAGCCAAAGGATTGAACATAATATGATTTCCTTCAAGCTGTTTCAACCATGTTCTCATATTTAGTATCATTCCAGCTCACTAAGCCAATAACTTATAATCAGGTCAAATAGCATGCAAGTCCTGGTTCACCTCACTTTGCCAGAGCACAATAAGACACCACCAGGCATCTGTACATCCACTTGTGTGCGTTTGTTCATTAGCTTGTGTACGTGCGCATGTTTTTGCACATACATGTAGAAATGCAAGTGTGTGTCCTTGTGTTGTCAGTGTGTGTGTGGGGTTGGAAAAGCCACAAAAAGACTTTTATGAGTGTGAAACTCCAGTAAAGCAGGTGTACTTGAGACAAATGTTAGAACAGGACGTCGAGCTATAGAAGTCAGCTCTGCTGCTGCTGCACTGTGATCATTAGAGGTTTGGGCAACAGATGCTAAGATACTTGGAACATCCTCTTAACCTACCTGCCTGTCAGCATTCCTTCCACTTTTCATCCATCCCTCCGGTCCTTCCTGCCGTTGTCTCACGCTCACTCCTTGTTCGGCTGCAGCTGTTTGTTTTGCTCCAAGTGTGTGTGGAGAAAGAGGGTGATGGATTCTTCAAGAAATCGCCACTTTATGCTGCAATGAAACAAAAACAAAATATACTCTTTGTATGATCCAATAAAACAAATCAAGAAAATCCCTTTCTTATCCTCCTTATGGGAAACTGAACTCATGTCCCTCTATCAACACAAACAGATCCTGTTGTTCCCTGCGACTGTCTGTGACACATTTGTTTAGGGTCAAACCTCTATTGCTGTAAGACACGCATATGCTCTGAGGCCTATTAAAGCCGTGTATCAATGGACCACCCAAGAGTTTTACACAAACCAAAAAAAGGGGGGTGGGTTAGCCTAGACACACAGAGCAGAACATACGTTGTGACAAGAGGGAAGATCTAAAGAGATGATGAGTCAATTTTCACGCTCTAAATATATACAAATGGTCCCAACACATATGCGTGCATGCACACACACGTACACGATAAAAGGCTGCATGGTCACAAGTGGGTTTTTCTGAGGGTCAGTTTGGGTTGAAAGCATCAGGTGGCCAGCTGTGTTTGCTACATCATGATACTACCACCAGTTCCTGTTTCACTCTCCCTCCCTCGCTCATACACACATTATTTTAGCTCATTTGTCTAATTTTGTCATCTAGGTCACAGCGATCTTGTTGCTCTGAAGGACAAATGTATTCATCTACAGCCCCATTTACCAAAATGCCTTGTCCATTTTCACACTACGTTCATGCTCAATACTTCTCCTACTTACTCACTTTGATTGTCATCAGTCATGTTTTCAAGTGCTGCTTTTCCTGGAAAAAGACGGAGTAGGCTTTAATTACTGGGATTACATACTATGTTTTAAAGAGTTTTTGGGACAAGAGTTTGATGTAAAGATCAAGACCGATCTCAATATGACAGGCAGGAGCTGATTAGCTTAGCTTAGCATCAATCCAAACAGGGGGAATGGCTAGCCTGGCTGTGTCCAAATGTAAAAAAACAAAACTAGCAACATCTCCAAAGCTCATTGATAAACACATATCTGGTTTGTTTAATCGGTAAAAAAGAGAAGTGTTAAATATAACTTGTCGTTATGTGCTGGAATTGTTATTGTCCTGCTTCCACTCTTTATGCTAAGCTAACTGTATCCTGGCTAGATATTTAACAGACAGATAAGGGACTAGAGTGGAAGAAAGAGAATAAGCATATTTCCAGAATGTTGAACTACTTCCTTTAAGAATGCTTTCAATAGTTTCGTTAAATAGCAACCAAATCATTTGAACATTTCTTTCTATTTTATTTGGATATTAAGATAAAACTTCCAATACAATAAGATGATTTTGTGGAGGGGTTTGACAAATACAACAAATCGATGCAGTTCCTGCCTCAACATGATTACTCACAGTAATGTGTATTTTTATATACATGGGTCTCACTCACTCACTCACTCACTCATTCACTCAAAACCAGAAGTCCCTCACACCCGGCCTCCAACATGTGTTTGCTTGGCATTGCAAGTGTGATCCTGCTCAGCTGGGCTGTGGCTGCTTGTCACCCCACTGGAGCTCCCACACGGGGTGCTTTGAAGTGTCGAGGGCCCCCCACATGAAGAAAGCAGTACTGTAGGTGAACGAGCAGACAGAGGCCTGGGGGTGGGAGGGGGGTTTCTCAGGATGAAGGGCGGTGCCGTAGCAGTCCAGCTGTTTGCTCTGCCAGCCCAACACCAAGGAAAGACATAGGATCTGATAGAGTCAATATTTGTTGCTTTGAGTGTCTGGTTGAGTCTGTGATAGGCTCAGTGAACTCTTGAGAGAGCCTGTGAGGTCGCTAAACTGACCGTTCATCATCATATTTGTGGTTCTTTGAATTGTTGCCTCTCCAAAGATGTGAAAAAAATGTTTAAAACGGATCCTTAACACAGAGTAAACTTGGTCATCAATTTCCCGAGACTTCCTGTAATGTTACTTGGAAGTGAAAAGTGCCGAGACGTGACTGGAGGTGTGTGGTCTCGTGTAGGAAGTGTGTGTAAGCCTTTCTATAACATGGTCTCCCGCATCTGGTACTAGTTGAAGGCTGGTGGTTTGAATGTGCTCTGCGAAGTTTAAAAGTCTCCGCCGCATCAGTGCTCAGTTAGACTTGATTAGCATACTTCAGTCTATTTTTCGTCTCCAAATGAAATAAAGACTCCACATGTGGGCAGAGATATTGTAGAGCTATGTCGCAGACAATGAGCGGCAGTCTGTCAACAGCAGTCACCTTTTGATTTTTCAAGAAGACTAGTCACTTCAGAGAGAAACAACGAAGTGTTACTTTCCCCTCTTAGTGTTCATGATGAGCACACACTCAGCATACTTCAGCGTGTTTGTGTGTCTTTCAGTATGTGTGATAGGTAAGATTGGAAAAGGTTTGTGACTTCAATTTAGGGCCCTCATTATGGTCGAAATATTTCATAACACGGTTATATTAGGCTATGTTAAGGTAGTGGTTTGAAATGACTTTGTAGCAATATAAGTGTGATCACCCTAATCAGAGGACTAAGCTGAGGAATGCAGTCAGCTCTGTCAGCTCTCTCTCCAGTCCGTCCATCTTCATTATGGCTGTTCCCACATACTGGTCATGTGATTTACAGCTACGGGCCCCAACTCTGGCGATATAGGGCAAATTCCTGAGTGGGATCAGTCAAGTTTCATACTCACAGCAGGGGTCAGGAGCCAAGAAGAGAGAAGAAATGGAGCAAGGGAAAGGGAGAGGAGATGAGGAGATATAAAGCTGGAAACAAAGGAAAGGAAAGAAAAGGAAAAATAATGACCTAATGCATCGTTGAGGAACTGATTAATGCTGGGATGGATTTTTATGACAACAATCAAAGATAAGTATTGTGGAAGGAGTAAAAACTGAGGGGACAGGATGAGTCAGAACATGGGAAAAAAAACACATAGAGAAAGAACAATTTCCAAGCGAGGGTTTTCTCTGAGAGGTGTGAGGTTTTACATTGTTTAAAATCTCCAAAGTCTTGTTGACATAAGACCTCAGCAGAGATCGCAGGCCAGTTCATGGGAACATGCAGTTGAGCACCTCTGCTGTATACTGCCGTGGCAGTGATGACATTGAAATGTAACATATGCTACTGACATTCATGTTTGTCTTTTATTCTCGACATTACATTTTCACCAGGGGAAGCAATGTCGAAGCCAAACTCCATTCAAAATACACATTTTGAAAACACATGGAGCTAGTTTTTATACAAAACATATGGTTAGTCGGATCATTCTTTGTCATGTGCAGAAACACGACGGATACTTCCATCAGAAAGCCAAAGCAGCCCTGCCCTCTTGCTGTAGCAGGGTTGTGAAAACAATGTAACAGCATTTGTTACTGCTGCAACACATTCCCGACTGTCATTACTGATGTTAGATAAGAGCGCTGCTGTGGAGTGACCGTTCCTATCATTGTGAGTGGTCAGCGCGGCCCATTGTGAAAACAACACAGACATTACCTACTTGAACAAAGGCTGCAAATCTAACTCGTGAGATAATGTAAATGACGTGGTATGTAATTGTTTTAAACCACTTCAAAACCAAAAGGACATATCAGTGAGGTGGTGGAAAGAGGAATGAAGACAGCACCTGGTGATATGTCTGACAGCAGGGATATGTCTGTATTGAGAATGATGACAACAGAATGATACCAAGATGATCAAAGTGATTACTATTTACATGGTAATGATTAGGGAAAGTATAATATCTGCTCACAGTCTTCAGATGGCAGATTCTGTCACAGCCTTTCCCTAGAGGATCAGAGGAAGTACAAGCAGCAGTTGGCTACAAGGTTTTTCCATTAGACTCCAAAATAGCCCACCAGCCTTCGATCTTCCTCCACATGCCTCATCACCCAAACCCAGTCTATCCTCCTGTCAACCCCACTGAAGTTTTTTTTCTCCTGACCAGGAAGGAAGTTAGCCAAATATGATGCAGTCGCAGAGACCTTAATGAGGGTATGATAATGATAATCATTACTGAAATGATGATGAAAGATGTGCTGCTGTGAGTAATTCAATGATGTCACTGGAAGACAATGAGAAGCGGTGGGGAGAGGCAGCTGTGCAAGTTCCGACCTGTAAAGCAAGGGGACGAGGCTGAAGGCAGCCGGGATAAAGACAGACTCACGCGACAAGCACTACGGAGGGGTTTATTAAAGTCCAGGATAAGCGAAATCTGAAATTTGTCAGAAATGTTAGAAAAATCATTGCTGAAAACAAATAAAAGGACTGTAAACTGTATGATACTGAATAATGGAGTTAAACCGTTCAACAGTTTTTCACCATTTTTTATGTTCACGATTTTTTAGGTAGGCCTTGATTATGGCTTGTTGACGTACTGGAGCCATCCTTAGCGTAACGCCTGCCCTAACACTAGTGATGTGTCCTTCCATGTCAAGGCTTCGAAGAGTGTGTTGAGTAATCCAGGAAGATTTTTGTGAAGCTCGTATCGAAGCTTGGGTTGATGACTTATGTGGTAACGTTCGAAGCCTCGCGAGCCGGCCATACCACATGATTCAGGAAATGGTTCGCGGGTTGGGCGTGCGATTCGAAATATAAGGGGCAGCAAAACGCAATGGATCCCCTCTCACATTTTGTGGACTTGGGACTTTATTGCGCATTTGTTTGCAATCTATTCGAGCATCATAAACATCATTCATTCATTTATTCAATTCAAAGGTTCCACTTAAACTTGGGCTTACGCCAAAGGCTCCGCCATAGCCAACTCCGTCGCAACTGTTGAGGCTGTTAACCCGTGTATAATTGGTTTTGAGCGTCACAATGTCCACAAAGTAACTAATTTCACTATCAGAATTTATCAATTTCGGTCCGATAACATTTGGAAAGTCTAGAAGAGCCACACAATTAGATCATTTTATTCTCATTCAAGTTAGCAGAGTGTTAACCGGAAGTTAGCATTTGTTGTTAACATTCTGCAAAATTAGCAGAAAGCAGTGAGATGGCCAACCTGTCATATGTACAGCAACTGTCCATATGTAATCCACCCTCACCCACGTCTTCAGCGGACACGCCACCAGCGATATACATATATAATACAGCACTGCTTATTTTTTCACAATTTTGAAACCTAATTTGATATACTTCCCAATTTTTTTATTCTTTCAAATTTTGCTGGGTGGTTAATAACACATTTCTCTGTGGTTTGACAAACTCAAAACACATACATTTTTGCTAAATCCAGACTTTAAGTGGGTGTCTTGGCCAATCTTTAAGAAATTTGTCCAGACTCTAATGTTATTAGAAAGAGGTCTGGAGCCTTGACGACAGTTGAAGGACAAGTTACAGAATGATTGAGTATAAAGGTAAAAGTTGCTGGGAGAGCAGAGAACATTTTCTCTGGATGAAGGTACATTTTTATTTTAAATTACGTCAAAAATAAGCTCATCTGGAAATTAAAGCTAAAAGGAACAATATGTGCAAAATCAACATGGCAAGCAGCGATGGTTTCCATTTGAATGTGGCGTCTTAGTTCTCTGGATTCCAGAGAGTTTTTCTTGTTTCCAAATAACAGAGTGTGATTGCCCTAAACAATATGAACAACACACAAACACTCAAGAAATTTTAAAGGATAAGGCAATCAACAAAACCGATGAAAATACCAATGCCAATAAAGAACACATCCAACTAAAAAGGTATATCCTGTGTTGTCAAAGCCTCAGGAAGCTTATTCAAGGTCCCATATACCATTGTTGTCCAAACGCTATTCAAAGCACATCAATGAGCTACAACTTGGCACTGGGTGACATGTCTATTCATCACAATGAACATGGGCCCTGCGGAGTATTTTTAGTCAAGAGCTCATGCATCATCCTGCTGACAAAAATACTAGTGTGAGTGTATATTAATCCACATCTGAAAATAGTCCCCAACAAAATCACTATTTATTACTGCTTCCTAGGAACTGCTTTCCAACAGCCCAGCTTGCTGGGAAATGAAAGATGTTTTCAGTAGGAACACTTTGGTTTGTGTCTGAGAGCAACAGAGAGGGTTGGGTAGTAAAAACGACATGAGAGAAATTAATTGTTGGTTTGGTGTCTTTGTGAGATTTATTGACAACAAGAAAATTAGAGGAGAACACCAGCCTTATCCTCTGAATGAAGTTCTAACTGTTTATGGACATAGTTGAATTATTTCCAGTCAGAAACATTCTTTTTCTGCAGCTGTATACCCCTTATTGCAATAAGTAGAGGTCTCAGATTTGTCATCACTGCCGTCTAATAAAAATAAAGGTGGATGACCCATGGAAAATACAAATGTCATGTTCTAAATCTGTCAATCATGGCTTTTTCCCATTATGAAAACTTAAACCTAGAAAACTTTTTCTAGGTTCATCTTTCTCTGAAAGATTTGCATGAATAAATTGATCTTGAAATAATCACAATTTGAGGATTTTTAATGGAAACTGGGACAGAACTCAGCATCTGAAGAAATATACGACAGCATTCACTGCTGAAGAATGCAACGAGACAGACCTATATGTGTGAATACCTGTGACCTTTACCCCGAACAAAAGTAGCTGAACAGCAGCTGGACATAATAGCAGGTCATTAGGGAGGTGTACCGTTAGCTGGGAAGGGAGGCAATGGCTGATAGCAAAGATTTTACCGCTCAGCTTCACCTGGTTTCTCTTTACAGACGTTTCAGAGCTGTTGGGTGGAAGACGCAGGTACAAGTTAAGCATGAACGTGAGAGTCAGGTCTCCCCCGTTACCTCCCCAGAGGGGCTCTCCGGTATCAAATGTCAAAAATACAAACCTGGGTCAGGTAATATTGTCTGAGCACACATTGATCTGAATGGGAAACTTTTACCACAAAGAAAATCGCATGAAACAACAAAATGTTTATAGAATCACAAGAAAGTATTCATAATTCAGGTTGTGAAGTTTTAGTCTTTTGGCTTTGTTCAACTTGTCTCATACTGTTGTTTTTTTAAACCTCACATCTGTGTTTCATGTATCTTGAAATAAACAATACTAAGTATTTAGAAATGCAAGACATGACTCAAGTTTGTTCTTTTCTGTTGCTATTATTGTAATATACGTAGTTATGTTTTCAAAACATTTCCTTTCCCTTGATGTTGTTATTTGTCCCTTTTCAAATATGGTTCAGATTATACAGAACGTTTTGGTAAGGTTGATCGTTTTATGGATTGAAATTGTCTTTTGTTGTGTCATGGTTTTGGTTGTAGCTTGTTTTTCTCAACCTTTTACTTTTCTAGTGTTTATTGTTTCAGTCAATGTTTCTATTCGCTGTGGCATGAAGTACACACCTGCATATACAATTAAAATGAGCAATTTGACCTTAATAAAGTCTAATTAAATTAAAATAAATTAAACTTGTATGTTGTGTTTCTTTTTTTTCTATTTTTTACCTCCTCTATTTTACAGTTTATAAGAGTAATAACCTCTGAAACTGTGTCCTATTATTGTCAAGCTATGATGCCAATACTCAGCGTTGGTTAGTTCTCTGGTTGTTATATCTTATGATCTTAAATACTTCCAGAGTGAAGCTATAAGAGACTGACCCCCTGCCCGACACAGCCGATGACATAGCCTCCATCTGACTTCAAGTTTGCCTGTTAATTAAGGCTGTAAACAGGTGGGTGAGAGAGGCTTTGTAGCTGACTTTATACTTGACAATCAAACTTGCTCACTTGAAGTTTAATGATGTTTACCTCCTCAGGATGGAAATGTACCTTTCACAAAGTACACAAGCACATGAACACACAAACACACGTCTGTACGCAGACACACAAAAACACGCAATGTGAGGAATACCCATACAGCTGGTTGTAGTGTGTTACATCTTCTTGCTTCCACAGCAGAAACTCGTTATCAAAATTACTCCCAATATTCTCTTGCCATTCATAATGCTCCTGAAAGTAAAATTGCTTTTGACATTGTTACTAGTTTCATTAATTTTCCTAAAATGAATTAGAGGATGTGGTGTGTACACCCCTAGTGGAGGATAGAGCGATTACAATTTACACTAAATAACATATTCTTAAAGCATACATTTCAGTATAAGAAACTGGAAAAGGCTACTTGAGGAAAATGTGTGTGCAGAAAGACAGTGAGTCAATTCTGAGAGCTGCATAGCATGTTAATATAAAATATTTGTGGACAGTTTAAAGTAAAAAAAAATAGTAAGTGAAGAGGGATACAACTCTCAGTTGCAATGGCAATATATGAGAGTTTGACAGAGATCTCCCCATAAGTTGAAGGTTAGAGTTCCAAAACTGTAACTCCTGTTGGTTAGATCTTTACATTATAATAGAAAGGATGCTTTTGCAAACATTTGTATGTATAATATACATCTTTAGAGTGAATACTGTAGGTTGGAGCACAAGTTCAAAATATGCCTATTCGAAAAACCAAAGTTAAACAAACTCACCAAACTGGCACATGTATTTTCAATAAAAACACAAACCTCCTTCAAACTGACCTGTTCAAAGTTTAGGTGAATTTTGAAGTGAAAGCATATGGGGATAGCTGTGATGAAAGACGTACTCAGATCCTTTACTCAAGCAGAAGTACTGATAACACAATGTAAAAACATTTAATTACAAGTAAAAGACCCACATCTAAAAAGTGTTTGGAAGTATTATGAGCAAAATTTACAGTTTTTAAAGTAAAGGTACTTGTATTAAAAAAATCCCTATTATAAGATAAATTACATTATTTATACTGATACTTAAAGCTACTTTATATACAGTTAGGTTTAGGCCGTCCATGTATCTGGATCTGCATACTGGAGACATCTGCAGATCCTGTAACGTCTGGCACCCTCTGCTGGAATACAGTGGTATGACTTTTTAGTCCGGTGAAGGTATGAGGTCACAAATTGTTCATTAGAGAGACTTCCAATTACACCTGGACCACCACCATTTTTACTGTATGCCTCCAGTTGTTGTGTTAGCCTGGTCTCAGATAGAGTTTGCATTGAAGTGGTGGCCTTGCACTGTTGTCTTTAGAGCTTAGAGCTGGAGAGTTAACTGGCTTCACTCTGGGGGTCCGAGGGAGAACAGATGCCAAAATCAACAGACAAAAGAATGAGAAACAACAGTGGAGAGCTCGAGAATGCTCCGGGAGAGACGTTAATAGAGGAGGTAAGAGGGGAAACACAGAAAGAGAGTATGCATTCTTCCACCAGGAGCAGAGAACAGAGGCCCTGTTGTGTTGGCAGCCACAGGGTGCCGACAAAACACCTGGCAGAGAGCAGGAGAAGAGGATGCCAGGGATTGTCAAAGCATAGAGAGACCAGGGGGATATTGGACACAAAGATCAGGGGAGCTTGAGACTGTGTGTCTATGCGTGTGCGCTAGTGAAAGAGAAATGTATGAAATGCAGGAACATCATCATGTGTGTAACCTATAGAAATGTGCCTGTGTAAGCTTGTGTGTGTCTAGACAAACAGCTAATGGGTAAATGTACCTGTGTGCTTTTGTGCACACCGTAATCCCCATTAAGGGTCCTGTGGGAAAGCAGTGTATGTGCTTCCTGCAGGAGCTCCCCTGGCCCCAGCTGAAACATGGCTGTGCTCTATCCAGGTCCTCAGCAGCTCAGCTCAGCAGGCTCAGAGCCGCCACCGCTGCTGTTGCTGCAAAGCACTGGTTTCCTGTGCACATTCCCCACCTCCCCGGCTGTGTTATTCTTGGCCCAGACAGAGGGGTACAAAGCTAAGAACCGGGGGTCTTGCAGAAGCCTTCTCGGTCCCTACTCCTCAAGGCCCGAAATCCTCAAAGCCTGCAGATCCCGAGGAAAGGTGGCCAGATATAGATGAACATGGTGGTTGTGTTTTTCTTAAACCTGGTAACAGCATTGCTCTATGGATGGCAATGTCAGTCTGTTTGTAAGTCAGTCCAAAACTTTGGTGCAAACTGAAATTTCTCAACAACTATTGGATGGATTGCCATGCCATTCCTGGCTCCCAGTGGATTAATCATACAGCGACCCCACTGACTTTTCATCTAGTACAATCATTAGATCCACATCTGTGTGTTAAGTGAAACCTATTTGATGGATTGCCAGAAACTTTGGCACACACATTCATGATCCTATCAGGATGAATTATATAATGACTTAAGTTTCTGTTAAGTTTCCAGGCGCCATCATCAAGTCCAATACTTTGGTTTATGACCTGCTAAACTATTGTCATTCCCATCTGACTTTGTGTTTAGTGCTAATTAGCGGTGTACACGCTAACATCATACTTGCTACACACCAGCACGTTATCAGTAATTATCAGCTTGTTAACCTGAAATAGCATTTCGCTCAACCACCACCGGGGTGATTTAGTCTTGTTTTGCTTACCATTTTCAAAGATTGCATATATCTGTATATATATTTTATCCAAATTGTTTTACATAGTGTAGCCTCCCTTGTGGCTGCAGATCACGCCATTCAGTCTGTAGAATGTAGAGAAAGCTTCATCACAGAGGAGATGAAAAATAAAAAGGTGACAAAATAAAGCTGTGAATGGCAGCAGGCATTCAATGTTTCTGAACATGTAGATTGAATATTTATACAGACTGGGCTTCATTTAGACATGAACAAATTCAAACTGTCGCTCTGTATGTCTGCATTTAATTACCTGGTGTGCTGTGCACAAGAAACAGGAAATGAACTCAATGGTTGTCACATTTGTTTTGGCACCAATGTGCCGCTCGATATACAAATTAATATCCAACACAAATTCATACACCTACACACTGACACCAGCATCCAGGAGAAAACCACTCTATAAACCATGGTGTCATTTCAAAACCAACAGAGAGTTCACCTTTTTGCATTTCTGGTCTTTTAAAATGTTGCAGAATATGTATTAGCCTGTGTGTATGTTGACATCTGTATGTGTGTGTTTACTGTCTACCAGCCTGATCCACTAAATAAGGTAACCTGCTATTAGTCCCGGCCTACTACATTCCACCTGTGCATGGTGTTAATGACATAATTATGTCTCATAGATTTGCCGATTGCTTACTTTAAAAGAATTCTTTAAACAGAGTGTATGACAAGAAAGTGAAAAGGGACTGCATTTACATATGTGTGCATGACCGTATGTAAGGGTACATACACGTTTATGCATCCAGTTCATGTTAGTACAGGTGTGCTCATGTGAGAATATAGGAAGCGGGTAATGCCTCAGGTATGAGGACATAAAAAAGCATTAGCTCTGGAATGTGAAAAATACCACAGCTGGCCAACACAACAAACATGCAGTGATAACAGAACTCACTCAGCTGGCGGAAAGTGTCCCTGTCCTCGCTGCAGAGATGATATCGTCAGGGCTTCACAATTACGCCTGTCAAACAGAATGCTTTTCTGTTTCTATGGTGCAACTCTGGTAATTAAAGGCGGCAAATCAGTTGTAACATTATAGTATGTAATTGATCCTGTGGCAGGGCCAGTCACACATCTCAATAATTCCACCATAACCATAACAGGATTCATAGATTAAGTTTGTTATACAAAAAGAAACTAGAAAGGAGAGTGTGAGTGTCTACATGAACAACTGCTCCTCTCTGTAAGCACTGTTAAAGTATGGTTGGTATGAAAAGCAGTGTCATGTGAGCACGTCTCCAAACCTTATCAGCTTTCTAATCGTGAACTTTGAATGATATCAGAGACAGGAAATATCCCCACGGTATAGTCTGAATCCACCCAGTCCATACAGTAAAACCTTGTTGGTTCCTCTCTGATGATAATGTTAAAAATCAACATTACTAAACTGTATGCCAATATATCCTAAGGCCATGAGTAACAATATGACACACATGGTTGTTGAAAGTTCCATGTTTTGGTAAATACTAACAGTACTTTCCCTAATATTCCCTAATGTCATAAAGACAGTTTTAGACAGCTAAAATAATACAAAATATATAATTTCCCCTAAACACATGCCCATTATGTTCTTCTCTGTTGTGTGTATGTTCTGCAAAACGCTGATACAATAGTGTGATCTCCTTTACTCCTCTCTGTTGTTTAGTGTTTTGCTAATTCTTTTATGTGCTCTACAGTAAGGAGATACTCGTGAATGGCACATGTGTAAATATTGTTTTTTGAGTTTGTTTTTTTTTTTTTACAAAGAAATCATTGATGAAAGCGCCGCTTCCTTTTTATTCTCGCTCTCCAAAGTCCCTTTTTATTTCCCTCTGCTCACATTTCAGGAAGTAGAACAAGGGGAATCATTCAGGCTGCATCACTAACTGCCAAATGTGCACGAAACAAAATTTGATTTTAAAAAGAAAAAAACAAAAACATGCAAATGACTACAGGAGCTACAGTAGATGCTTAGCTCCTGTAGTTTCAGCAGGTTGTGCACTATAGTGATTCACTGAACGCTGCAAAACATATTTTCCTCAACAAGGCCTTTGAAATTCTTCCTTTTTATGAATGCCAAAATTAAATGTTCACTCTTTTTTTGTGGATATGGCAACTGCATTAAAACAAACAGAAGTTATTGTGCAGAAGATTGCTGTATATACTGGTCTGCTTTTTGGAGCTTAGTTTGAAGTAAATGTCAAGTAGGATTATCGCTACAGAGAATGACAACATGCACTAAAACACAATATCACGATGTCTGGTAAGGAGTGACAACCATATGCTTATCTCATGCAGGGTGATACAAAACCCAATGACGTCGATGACAGCGCATGTCTCTCTCCTCCCTCAGCAGGAGCAGGTTGCGTCAAACAAGCTCCTCCTCCACCATTTGCTGCTGTGCGCTTCCCATCTCCATCGCTGGAGAGCGGACAGGTAACCGCGTTTTATATTCTCTTCTAAAGCAATGATGTGCCGGTTTTACGGAGTTTTTGGAATATGAAATCGATAAATGTGATTCAATAGATTGTCTGTTTGTTGATTGGGCTTTTAGCTCGAGGCTATTAAGGCTGCAGCGGAATGTGAGAGGTGGGCAGCCAGACTTCATTGTGGATAGTTTGCGGCGTGTTTTCAGTATATATACTGAAGTATATATAGTATATATATTTATATAACATAAATCAGGTTATATATAACCTGATGTATGTGTCTCTGTAGATAAGGAGCTCGTCTGTTGTGTCTCTGTTTGGTTTGTACTGCCAGCAGCCTGCATGGAGGCTTTAACAGACGCTATCATGCTGAACCGCCTAAATCAATGTGACTCTGTAGAAACAGCTTTTAAACTCAAATCGATCAGATATGAACATGTGGTTACATAATTGCATTATCGTGTTTGTGTCTATGAACGTGTACATGTGTTTAAGTGTACGTGAGTGTGTTTTTTGAGAGTATTGAAGCCATTCATGCATCAAGGCTGCGTTGTTCAGGTCTTGTTGGGATATATGCAGAGACTCATACGTTGATCAAGGACCACAAATAGGATAGACTTGTGTTTTGTTATGTAGGCAAATTGTACTGTAATGTGGCCCATTGTTCTGTCTTGTTGTGATTTCCTGGTCAAACCAATGAACGTGTGGTGTAGAGCTAAATCAATTGGTGGATTAATCGATCAGTCAACAGACAGAAAGTTAAACTGCAGCTATTCTAAAAATCATTATTGTTTTTCAAGCAAACATGCCAAATATTCTATGTTGCAGCTTCTCAAATGTGATGCCATGCTGCTTTTCTTATTCATTTTGATAAATGTGAAGTGTGAACATGCTGATTTGTTCCCTGTGCCCTTTCAGGACTAATTTTGAGGGTCTTGGCTGCTGTTTTTGGCATAAATATGAATAAGGCATCAATGTTTTAGAAGGTCAGGTCTGCTCGGAAGCTCGACAAATACTCACATGAAACACTGCTCTCCCCCTCTCCTCAGGATGGAGGCCCTTTTAAATGAGTGGCTGTGGCAGGAGGAGTACTGGCTTCCTCCTGGCATCAGCTGGCAGGACATTGAGATGAAGGAAGACGAAGGCCGCTTTCCTCTACCCAGGGATCTCATCTACACCTTGCCACTGGCCTTTACCTTTATAGCCCTCAGATACGTCTTTGAGAGGTGAGACACACCTGCATCCACAACTGGACCATGAAATCACAGTTGAAAGATCGACCTTTTCATTGTCGTCATTACTGTGACATGGACGTCTGTGTGTACTTGACTCGCTGGAGCAGCAAGTTTTCAATATTTATAGTGGATATTTGTGGTGATCTTAAATTTTATTTTGTCCCCAGGTGAAAGCAAATGTTTAAACACATTGTGTGTGTCTTATTTCCTCTTGGCAGTGGTCATGGTGGCTTGCTGGTTTTCTGCCTGCTAAGCTGCCTGTGTAGCTCAGCATAATGTGCTCCTTTACCCTTCATTAGTGCTCCCGGTAGATGGAGGGAACAGACCAGACATGCAGTGAAAAGCAGGAATCATGAGTGGACAGTTTTAGCTGCTGACTGTGTGAAAGCCCTCCCTACCCCCAGAGGGACTGGGCTCTGCCTTTTAAAATGTAGGGCTGCCCCCTCTTAGTCGATCTCGATTTTGGTCGAAGTTACCTATAGATTTCTTCCTTTAGTGTTTTTTCATCCTGAGTTACTTATTTCCAAGAGACTTGTAAATCTTTGGTAAACACAAGATATAAAGTGGTGCTTGTGTGTCTCAGTCATCCTTTAAAGCACTCCGAGTGAGATGAGTCAATATTAGTCTATCGACAAAAAATAATCTGCATCTATTTTACAAGCAAAATTGGCAGAAAATTGATACTTCCAGGTTCTTGAATGTAAGAATTTGCTGCTATTCTTGATCATTACATGTATCATTATCAAGGTCAGTTTAATGTATTGCTGTGCTGTATTATGTGAAGGGACTGCAACTTGAGAAGTTAACAGGGTTGCTGTAAAAGGCAACTTGCCTCTACATTTAACTAGTTTTACTGGTAACAGGAGAAGGGTTGAAAATGACGGAGCCATGTGATGGGTGAACAGGAGGCTTGTGTTTGAATGCTTTCCCTTATCACCTACTGGATTACCTGTCCTATTTGATAAACAACGTGAGCTTGCTTGGCGTGAGCTGTGTGAGATCAGTACCATTGTTTGGCTTATAGCCTCATTTGTACCTTCATCAGGTATTCATTAGCAGAGTAGTAACATTAGATGTATTAGTAGCACAAGAGGGTTCAGTGAATTGTAGCATATGCTAAATACCAGCATGCACCAGTGTGTGTTAGTGCTGGGCATGTGTGAAGCCTGTGGTCCAACTGTTTGTTGATTGTTGTGGTGGACAGTGAAGTATGAAGGTGTTGCTTAAGTTTTAGGAGCTATCAGTCAGCTTGAAGGTGAAAAGGTGTGTCTTCATTTGATCATCCCGGGTCGCAGCTGTTTCCTCTGTTGAGGTAGGGTCTGTGTGTGTCTGAGGTTCCTGTAACCAGAGACAATGTTTGTCTCTGTGTGAAGCTGGCCTGACCTTCTCATTATCTCTGATCTCTCCCTCCCTGCCCACTTTAGGATGATTATATCAGAGATAGAGTTACATGTGATTATGCATGTGCACACAAACACACCCCTGTACTTCTACACTGTACACTCATTGACATAATGCATAGCCTAACCTTGCCCTAACCTTAACCATCACAACTAAATGCCTAACCCCAACCCTTACCCTAACCATAACCGAACCTTAATTCTATCCTGAACCTTAAAACCAAGTCTGACCCCTCAAACAGGCCTTTGAAGATGTAAGACTGGGCCAAATTGTCCTCAGTGCTCAAAAATGTCCTCTCTCTGAAGGTAGAAAACTCAAATCGGTTCTCAAAAAGATAGATGTACAAGTACACAAACACTGAGAGATAGAACAATGTGAGTGCATTAGCCTCTCCAGAGTTAATACACTCACACTGTCCTCTCTCTGTCTTTATCTTTTTGTACATACACATGCGGATCAAGTGTCGCTTGATGCCTTATCTTACAAAGGCTGTGTGGTTAAACATAACAATACGCCCATGGGAGCAGTCCTACAGGCTATCAGGAGCACCATAAGGAGCAATCTTGTTGCTATTACTCTGTACTGCACTGTGGTCAGATTACATTGGACAGCTGTTGATGTAATCCACAATAATCTCTCAAGAATTATAATCCAGCCTGTTGTACTATCAAGACTGAAGTTATGAAAAGAAAAATGTTTTCTTTTCTCTCCTGTTCTCTGTCCTCTCAGGCTCATCGCTGTCCCATTAAGCAAACATTTAGGTGTGAAGGACCGGATTCGGATTCGAGCTGCTTCTGTCCCAAAGCTGGAGACCTTCTACAAACAGAAAAGTCGGCAACCATCCCAAGTTCGTATTACCGTTCTGTCTTCTCTTTGTTGCACGCTTAGTATTGTTGTCTTCAGCCTTTAATACAACGTAGTAGAGTGCTACATAATATGCGGAAATGGAAATAAATGGAAAGACGTGTGTAGTTTAGTTTTTTGTCCAAACTAGAAGTCATTAAAGTAAATTAAGTTTCTTCTAGCAAAGGACAATTTCAACAGAACCACAACCCTGTGTATCAGGATACAGAACGAGGGAGCAGAGAACAGTCTTGTTCAATCAAATGGTTTGATTAAGCACATTTATCAGATCTCCATTTTGACAGCTCAAAGCTTTTGAAATCGGCATTTTCCTATAATGAAGTAGTAACACAACTGTCAGGGAGATCTGAAATGAGCTCTGGCTTTGACTGATAATGTCTCATATGTGACATATTGCATCTCAGAGAGTGAGACAGCAGCCTTTTAAGTCCAACCCTGTATGCATGCACCCATACTGTATGTGTAAATACTGTATGTATTTGTGTTTTTCTGTATTCAGATTGAGGTTGTGAGTTTGGGGAAGCAGTGTGGAATCTCTCAGAGAAATATCCAGACCTGGTTTAGACACAGAAGGAACCAGGACCGACCCAGCAACACCAAAAAGTTCTGCGAAGCCTCGTGAGTTTTTATCTTCCTAAATACATATACGTTTACATATTGTTACTGAGGTATGACGTCTACCTTTAAGGGAAAAAACAGCAATGTTAAGCCTGAGCCTTCTATGTTTTTAACACAATTTGTTTTCGAAATGGGAATTCCATCAGTAAAATTCATCGTGTTGAAATTAAACCTTTCATATTTGTGTGAATACATTCCTGCTTCTCAACATGCCTCTTTGACATTTCTTAAATTTCTTCCCGATTGAGCTAATTCACCAATTTAATTTATTCCGCAGCCTCTAACAAATTATCGTGTTTATTTGTATCTGTGCAGCTGGCGTTTTGTCTTTTACCTCATATCCTTCACTGCGGGGCTCGGCTCTTTAATTAATGTGAGTCTGTTAGTGGCTTTTATTTATTTTTAAAAGATTTTAAACACATTACAGGTATTTATACAATGTGTGGGAATGAAACTGTATTGGATTCGTCATCGGATATGAGCAATAATACAAGTGAGCAGTAATGTATACAAATTTCACAATATCATATGTTTTCATACTCACACACTGTATAACTGTATTTACTTCCATGGCTCAGCATGTGAGGACTCCTCTGATGATTCTTTGTTCTTATAGACTCCGTGGTTCTGGGATCATAGAGAGTGTTGGAGGGGTTATCCCAAACAGGTGAGCAAGAAACAGCTTGATTTAAAATTCAAGTTTGGTTGTTGTCGGTATAAACTGTCAAATATTGTCAGGCAGGATTTCAAGAGACAGTGTAAATCAGGTACCTTGCTTTTCTTTTCTTTCATTCAATAAAAGCCAGTAAGAACTTAAAATTATTTTAAAGAATTGATATCTTGGTGTCTTTTGATTTAGATACAACAGAATAGGGTTGGATCAACAGTTTTGATAATGTGTTAAGTGGTTGTTAATTGCAAAAATGCCAAATAGTCGCTTGTTCTAGCTTATCAAATGTGATGTTTTGCTCCTTTTCTTAACTGTATGTGGTTGTAAATTGAATATCTTTGGCTTTGGACTGTTGGTCGGACTAAACTTACATATTGAAAACGTCACTTCAGACTCCTCTAACTTGCAAGGGGTATTTCTTTTACTATTTCCTGACGATTTATAGGCTAAATAATCAATTTGAAAAGGAAATGACAGATGTATCACTGGATGTCTATATACAGCCCTACAAAAAATCAACCAAGTACAACTGGGCTGAACACTAACACTTTTTAAAGAAAAGTGATTAGGAAAAACAACAGCTGGGAGGGAGCCAACAAAATAAAGTCTTTTGTCCATGTAAAAGGATTTAGTCCAGGAAGACTTTACATTACAGTTTTGTCAGTACACTCCACCCACTTAATGTTTTACCCTGCGTTTGTTAAGCTAGTATCTCTGCTGTGTTGATGACAGTTAGGTATGCCTGCAGGTCGGCATTCCTCCACAGAAGCCAGCCTTTCCTTGTGGGGTCATGACCGCGAACAGAAAACACTAGAAAGAAATGCAAAGCCCCATCTCTCTGTATGCAGTCTGACTGATAACAGCTCCTGCAGGCAACACGGCCGCTGACCTTTTTCTTTTTCCTGAGGTCTTGTGGCCTTTGACAGAAAGAAATGATGTGTATTTAAGGGTTAAAGGCCTCTGTCAACTTCCTGCCATTGTGTTGCTGCAAACTTTGAATGTTGAGTGTTCTGCAAGAGGTGTTTTGAAAGTGAGGGAGAATCATATGACCATTAAGAGCTTTGGAAACACAAGCTTGACATCACCATTCCCCCAAAACCTTCAGATCTTTCCCAGCACACATATCCTGGAGGCTCCAAAGTCACTCTGAAATATCAGTTCATTCTGCTCTTGTAGCTTTTTAAACAACTAAAATATGTATTTTTACAGAAACTGGCAAGAGTTTCACAGAATGTTTTTGGATTGTTTTGCTTTGCCTGTAAATGCTTCTGTTGCATCCATATACCACTGAATGTACATTATGACTTATTGTTTCTCTCTTTCTCTCATTCTGTAGCCCGTGTCTGAGGCTCATTACTGGTATTACATCTTGGAAATGGGCTTCTATTTGTCGCTGCTTCTGAGCGTCTCTGTGGACGTCAAGCGAAAAGTGAGTGTGAGCTTGATTTTCAAGGATTTAAACTTCAAACATCAGAGCAACACCCTGCTGGTTTTTACATGGTTTCCTCTGCATTTCCTCTCATTTTGTGCCTGAGTTTTTTTACTTCTAATCAAATGGTCAACACCAAAAAGCTAAACGTCATCACTCAAACACTTTGCACAGTATAATCCGAATGTTGCACGATTATACTTAATACGGATTAATCACTGGATTATCTCCGATAACATCATAACTTTGTGTACTTTGCGTTTGCTCTCATTTTAGAGTGTTACAGCATTTTAAATCTTAATAGTACACACTGTAAAATCCAATGACGTAAAATAAATGTATTTAGCCAGGACCCATGTGAAGGAACACTAACTTTTAAATTATGCTCAGTTGGACTTTACTATATTGCTAAAATGCTAGAAATTAGATTAAATAATGAATGTAATTCATTTGTCATGTTTCTGTGTCTTAAGGAAACCATCTGAGATGCTTACTGCTGCTGCTGCTGCTGCTGCAGCTTTCTTAGGAAATGTCTTTATTTCAGTGAGAAAAAGACTATGGTGGTTTTGTGTGATTCAGGCTCCAAGCTGCTGATCAAAGATATTTGAGCTTGAAACACAACAACAAATCACTCCAGACAACATGTACATCTGCCTTTCCAATAATTGGACACAACTCATGACCAACTCAAGGCCGCAGACCAAAGACTTGGTAATGACGCTATACATCTTCTTCATACTGTGTGGTCTGTGTGTGCCTTCCAGGACTTCAAGGAGCAGGTAATTCATCACATCGCCACCATGTTCCTCATTGGTTTCTCCTACTGTGCCAACTATGTGAGGGTTGGCACTCTGGTGATGCTGGTGCACGACTCCTCTGACTTCCTTCTCGAGGTAAACCACCACACAGTCTCTGTGAATTGATTGTGTACTTAAAGTTGGAGAAAAGGGAAGGAGGAAATATATATATACAAGTAAAGAAAATGCATCATTAAAATGTATTTCAACTCACAGGCAAGGTGTTGAAATGGCAAAAACATTGCACAAAGGTCAGAGGGAACTTGACTTGAATACAGCCATTGTGTGTTTATTGCGGAGGTTTTACTTTCCTTACACCTAACACATAATAAACCTACGCCTGGTATGAACTGAACTGCAAAGAGAAAAACATTGTAGTATGGTAAAAATACAAATACCCTTTGTTTGTTTGTTTCCTGCAAGTCCCTCAGCGAAAAATCCCTGGTTTTATGAGATTGATTTTCCTGGGTGTAACCTTTCACTGATAGCATCTGAAAATAACGATTGTTACTTTCATCTCAGAGCTGAGGAAATATGTGGAGCTAGTAATGTGACCTCAGTTAAGGGAACTGGTTATGTATATTAGAAATTAAGTTATATTGTGAACTTCACTGTCTGAATTCATTCCTCTCTGTCCGGCCACTCATGTGATAATATGTATATTTTAATGTAAAATGTGATATTTTCTGTGTCACAAAAAAAACAAATTGATGAAATGAGGTCAGGTAGTTAAGTGGTTGGGGAGACTATCATCATATCATACAAAGGCTTTAAGTCTAACGCACTGAACCTCTTTTTGGCTGCTTACTGTAAGTCACTCTAGAAACAATAACAGAGAAAAGCCTGGGATTGTATGCAGAGATTAATCATAAATGTAAGATAGTTTGGTTTGGATAACTAACAGGCACCTTTTCTTCTGAAAGTCTGCCAAGATGTTACACTATGCTGGCTGGACGAGGACATGCGACTCGCTGTTTGTCATCTTCTCTCTGGTGTTCCTGGTGACGAGGCTGGTGGTGTTTCCTGGCAGGTAAAAATGTCATGGTGGAATAGAAAACTTAATTTATGTCTTTTTTCTGATTTTTGCCCGTTTTTTCTCAGTTTCTCCCAGATGTTGAAATTCCCTTGCAACAAACACATGGCATCGCACTTAGCCTCAAACTTGGGAGTCAACAAGTGTTTTTGCAGTGGTCATATGGTTTGCAACTCCGTGTCCTAGCAATAGGTCAACTTTCACACAGATTTTTATATTACATCAACACTGGTTTCCTAACCTGAGAGCAGAAGGTTTACAGTTCCAAACAAAGAGTTGAGAAATAGTATTTGAGTGGTCCAAATGCTCTTAACCTTTGAAGAGTTGGTTCTGGACCAACACTAAAACTGTGTCTTACTGTTTGTTTTCCAGAGTGGTCCACACAACCTTGGTGGTGTCTCTAGAATTCTTCCAGCCCTTCTTTGGTTATTATTTCTTCAATGCCCTTCTGTTAGTGCTGCAAGCACTGCACATCTTCTGGGCTTATCTCATCCTGCGTATGGTTTACAAGTTTGTGTTCCTGGGCAAGGTGAGAAGATTGCAAATGAAAAGGGAACGGGGAATGAGTCGCTTTGGCACCAGGATTTGTATATTTAAATGTATGTTTTTCGTCATAGGTGGAGCGGGATGAACGTAGCGATGAGGAGAGTGAGGTTGACGATGAAGAAGAGGAGCCTGAGGGAGAAGGGGACGAGTGCAGCTGGGAGCAAAGAAAGGGCACAATCAACTCCAAACTGGCATCGCTGGCTAACAACTGTGTCCTGAACAACCTGACCAACCAGAGGAATATTAACAGCAGACTGCCCAAAGCTAGATAGTGGAGCAGCCTCCTTCCTCATTGACTGATCCTTGCCAGAAAATATAAATATTTGCCCTTCTGCCTGTTGAAGAATAACTAACTAATTTCCAACATATGATGCGTACACATGGCTTGTGTACATCCAACATGGTTCATTGACGATTTCCGAACAGGATATGCCTGCATCCTGCTTATTTAAAAAAACAAAAACACAGAGGGCAAAGAAGCACAGATGATTGTAAATCTGCTCACCCAGTGTGAGGTAAGGAGGAAATGCCATTACTGTCACCCATACCACTGCATACTGTAATGATATATTTGGCAAAACGAGACAAATCATTTTGTTTTTGCAGGTTTTGTATTTATGCTGTTTCTTTTTATTGTATTAATAACTTGTTTGTAAATACATAAGGATCCAAGTGCCTGGACCTTAGTATAATGCATTTATCTTTTCTTTGGTCAACAAGGAATACCCCATATTTTCCCCAAAATCAAACTGTTCTTATCTAATACATGGTATGATGATGTTTTAATGAGAGCAACCTAAAACTAGAATATAATAGTAATTCACTCCCACAGCTTTGTAGCCACATACACAGTATGGCTGATTGTACATAGACTATCAAGAATATTGATTGTAGTAAATCTGTTGATAAACCACTTTATATATCTATTTTTTATGAACCATTTATTTAACAGGTACTTTTTATGTTGTTGTAATCTGTGGCAGAATCTAAAAGGCTACTGCAGAAGTCCCTGAGGGGTGATAAAGCTATATTTTTCTGTGATAGGATTTGATTTTGTCAGTAAGGTTTAAACTCCCTTCTTAAAAGATATGGTATGGCGCCTCCTGGTGTACAAAGAAGAACATGTCCTGTAGAGAAGGCACTCCCCATGTCTGCTAAAACGATGCCCTTCAGAGAAATATGGATTTAAACTGTGTGTGTGTGTGTGTGTGTGTGTGTGTGTGTGTGTGTGTGTGTGTGTGTGTGTGTGTGTGTGTGTTTCTTGTTCTACTTTAAATATCATTGTGACAGGAAGCATGATTTCTCAACAAGGTTTTTGTTAAAGTTTGCTCCACTGGACTTTAGTTTTGTGCCTTGGCTGCTGTTGTTACATTATTCTGTGACAAACACTTGTGGCTCACTTGTGACTGGTTTTAATCTTTTGCTTGAAATGTTGGTGAGGCTGGTGGTGAATAGGTAAGCCATGAAAGGTATGCTCACACAGATGAGTATTAGTGAAATGTGATATGTTTATTAGAGGAGTTGTTTACTAAGGTCCAATGCTTTATGGCTTACATGAAATGTAAACATTTTAAGGGCCAGTGTGTACCATTTAGGGGATTTATTGGGAGAAAATGCCACCAAAATCCAAAAGAGGTCATTTGGATTGAACATGTATTTAAACACAGTGAAAGACTTGGCTCAGTGTCTTTAAACTGTCTCCAGACTCCAGGTTTCATAATCAACAGAGATAGTGTGCAGAGAGTATCATAATCCACAGTGCATACACAAGAGTTCATTCACTACCAATAACAGTTGTTACTTTTCCACAGGTTAGTTTTAGGATTAGTGGGTATCGAGTAGAAACTGGATCGTGTCCGCCTCTGAATGGCTGCAGCCCACAACACTAGTGGGATTTAATGGAGTGCGTTAAAAGGGCTGATCCACTGAATAACACACTCATGACCCCCACCAAAATATTGGTTGTTGTTTTTCTAATAGATATAAAACCAGTAGTAATGTCACCTTTCCATGAAAGTAACACTAGACTGTTCTCTTATGAGTGCCCGTGGATGCATTGCTGATAGGTCGGATATGTTGGAAAGTTTTAATAAATGACTTCTATTAAATAAATTAGCACTGCTGTCTTATTTTAAGTGGAAGACTTAAATAATATTGAGTATGTGTTCATTCAATCAATTTCTTTATAGTTTTTTAATGAAATAGCTTTTTATTTATTTCACATGAGTCTGATTCACCGGATAGTGACTGTGATTAAGCCTGCCATTGGCCGCTTATTTGAGATGGCATTCTCCCCCTGCAGCTATCACTTTTGCAATGGCACCCTATACCAGAATAATAATGTGTGGCACCAGACCTTTCTTTAGCGCTGACACAGCGTTGTGAAGCTAGGTCTGGCTACGCAAGACTAATTTCACCCAAATCATGATATCTTAC
The DNA here is from genome assembly GCF_023349555.1 of Cebidichthys violaceus. NCBI lineage: Eukaryota > Metazoa > Chordata > Actinopteri > Perciformes > Stichaeidae > Cebidichthys > Cebidichthys violaceus. Next base: position 2,796,723 of record NW_027176296.1, on the reverse strand, counting down.
ATAAAAAATCTATTTGGGAAGTTCTCTGAATGACATGTCTAATATACACAACCGCAATTTATGTTATTAGACTATAGATATTAGAATAGACTAGAGTAGATTGCCTTTTCATCAGTAACATCATGTGACCATTCTCATGGTGACACACCCTCTAAGGGGCACAGGGCAGGGTATGGCATCATCCACCTCGATGCAAGTGTCAATGTAAGGGTCCATAAGCACCATGTTTGGGAATGCTTTGTTACTCTTCCTCTCGCTGACCAGGTATATCTGTCCGCTGACTGTTGTGCAGCCACAGAAGAACTTCCTGTCCAGACTTTCCTCCTCCAGCACAGTCCACTCGTCTGTCTCTACGTCAAAGCGCATGGCTTGGCCTCCGAACAGGTAGAGGGCACCGTTGAGCTCTGAGGCAACCAGGTCATATCTGGGGTTACAAGAAGGTTTCATTTTCACATAATTACCAGGCCAACCAAGGTTCAAAGGAGAAGCTATATCGAAAACAACAATATTCTAATTGAGAAATATCAGTTTGTGTCAGATTCTGTCAGAAAGCAAAGCTGAAGAGAGTGCGCTATTGAAAATTCACTCACCGTGGAAATGGAGAATAGGAGACCACATCCCACTGATCGTTCTTCACCATGTACCTCTGAATTCCACCGTATACCTCCCCGTTTTCATCCAGGCCACACGCCACATAGATACACGACCCCAGAGCAGCAGTGGCTGCCCTCTCCACAGCCCTAACCATGGGGCTGACCTCCTCCCAACCCTCGTCTGACCCCAGCATGAGCCTTTCTACGTCAGCCATAAGCCCTTCATCCATGCTACCTCCTAGGACATACAGTGAGGAGTCCAGCCCTATGGAGCAGTGGCTGTGCCTGGACTTCTGCAGGGCTGGCCCATCCAGCCAGCGCTGGTTCCCACATTCGTATATCCTGACCCAGTCTGCACAGAACCACAGAACGTCCCGGAAGTAGCCGCCAGTCACGACCACATTGTCACCTACATAATGAGAGAATGAGAAAATAAAGAAAATGTAATAAAAGCATTCCAATGTCCAATATACATATGTTATGTTAATTGTAATTGAATGTAACAACAAAGACAGATGATTGAGATGCATCATCATGTACACACATCACATGAGGAATAAATTCATTTCTACCCTCATCTTCATCACTATCATTCACATCCAACATTACCTACTGCAGCTACCGAGTACTGTGTGAGGTTCTTCCTCTGCAGAGGGGGACAGCTCTGCCATCTACCACTGAGTGGGTGAAATTGGTAAAGTGACTGCTTTTCATGGTCGTGAGGTCCACCCAGGACAAACAGGGTCTCTCTGGCCCTGGGCCTCATCATTGACCTGCCCATTGACCAAGATTCCGGGAAATGTTCATTCAGCGTGCAGATGAGCTTGGCTCTGGGGTCAGAGCTTTTCATTTTGGTCAAAAGTTCAGTGATACATGGTAAAGAGAGCGACTCAGGCCTCACCAGCTGAATGAGCTCCAGAAAATGTTCCTCTCGTTTTGAATCAAATGACACCCAGCGTAGGGTGGCCTCCACGGCCAGATCATCTTTATGGATCGCAAGGTCATCACAGGCAAGAAGGTCTGCAACAGTCTCCTTAGACAGAGATAGGAAGTCCTCTTCAGCAACAACAGCAGAGAAGTGTGTGAGCACCACCTGTCGTGCTGCAGTGTACAGCTGAGTGCAGCCCCGCTGCCAGGCGAAGGCCATCATTCCCAGACAGTTACTGAGGTGCAGCTCCCGCTCCAGAAACTTGCAGCACAGAAGCCTGGCTTGCTCCAGTTGTAAAAAGTCTGCGGTCTCAAGAATCCCCAGAATGTTTTCTCTGTCCAGAACTAGGTTGGATGTCTTGCTGTATTCCATTAAAACCCTGAAATGCTGCAGACTCACACCTTTGATTTCAATTTTCCTTTTGTTGCTCTCTAGGCCACAGCCAAAAAACAGAGCCCTGAAGTAAGGACTCTGGAGGGCCAGTTGTTGACGGTTGACATAAAAACTCTCTCCTTCTACTCGTAGAATAGCATCAGGAATAACATCACGTGCAGAGTTAGAGTCTGTCACATGCAAAGCAGATTCGTCCTCTTCAAGTTTGTTTATCTGTTCAGAGAGAACTGTGAATTTAAAGCTCTGAGGTTTCAGCTCAGTGTCGGCTAAGCAGGCCATTTCACAGACACACCAACTGTCTTCTGCACAGTGCCTCCTCCTCGTTCTAGTTTACAACACACCAACTGGTGGTATTAATAGACTTTCCCCCTGACTGACTGCTGGCTAAAACAACAAGGAAAGGGAGGTCAGCATGAGAAACAGGTGCTAATTATAACACTGGGACTTATAATCAAACACGAATTGTTTGATTATTAAACTGTGATACTTGTATCCTATTAATAAACTAATAATAGAGTCAGCAAACTACAACAAACTAATGACGTCAGCTACAGGCGCTCAACGATTTGATTGGTGGAATACTTCTGAGGTCACAGTTTCACTTCCGTGTCACACAGCGAACATGGCGGTGAGTTCATATGGTTTTTAGCTTTCATTCAAACATATTTTTACTTTTGCACCCATACACATTCGATGCAAAGGTAAAAAGGTGGTTTCCTTTAGCCAGTTGTTGTTTATTCTGAACACGACGTCCGACATAATACTCGAAACTAACGTGGCGTTTTTCTTACGTCCGCTATCTTGGCTAGCCAAGCAAAGCTAACCTCAGGCTGAGTCCGTGTTTGTTTGCGGCTAGCTTTCATCTGACTTAAAAGTAAATGTTCCTTTGTTCTGTGCAGGATAAAGAAAAGAAGAAGAAGGAGAGCATCTTCGACTTGTCAAAGTACATCGACAAGCCCATTCGTGTGAAGTTTCAAGGAGGACGAGAGGGTAAGATTAGTTCTGAAGTTAATAAGCTAACGGTAATGCTAACGCATTTAGCCGTTGGAAATTGTACATATTTGTGATTCCCTGGTTAATGCAAGCTTTACTCTGTGTCGTTCCTTCTCAGCCAGCGGTGTCCTGAAGGGTTTTGATCCCCTGTTGAACCTGGTGTTGGACGGCACAATCGAGTACATGCGTGGTAAGTAAAAAAAACAAAATAAACTGCCAACATGGCACTGTGGAACTTGTTCTTCTCCAATGGGTAATTTACACTGCCACATCCATGAAACTGTATGGAGAGATGTCGAGGACTGGGAGAAAACAAAGGTTCCTGCACAGTTTTAGACTTTACCATCATATATATTCTGGGGTTTTGCCAAAATTAACTGATACATTTTTGTTTCCCTTAACCATAAAACAACTGAAACTAATCATTTCTGCAATACCTCATCATAGCCTGTTATTCCATTAGGCCCTGCCGGAAATACTATTTGAAAAGGGAAACAGACTTGGACACCAGACCAAAACTATGGCAGGAACACCAACTGTGACATGTAAACTGAGGACTAGAAGTATGGATTATAGGGAGATGGCCAGCAATATGCTATTGTTGTGTTTATTCTGCCAAACCAAAGGTTATATGATGGTGGCGCTTTTCCCTATAGAGCAAAATGTCACTCCAAAGTTTTATTTCATAATGCTATCTATTAATTCTGGGCAGATGAAGCTTTTTCGTTATATTTTCATTTGTGCGGTAAAAGGACAGTAAAATTAGATCTTTAGTTACGTGACAATATGTTATTGTTTGCCCAATAAGTCGACGTTTTGTCACCAGATTCATCTTGAAATGTGCACTCTTAACCATTCTTTCATAATAAAAGAATGGAAATGATACAGAGAGATTTGCATAGAGGCCCCGGTTGAAAACATGGGGCTCTTCTCAGTGCTAGAATTTGTGCTTCCTCATCTCCTCATTCCTCCGGCTTGGACACACAGTTGTATCTGTATATGAAGTGATTGCTCCGTAGTGTTACTAGTGGTGAAAAACTCTACAGGGTACCTTTTTATAAAAAAAAATTAAAAAAGGGTCATTTAAATTGGTCTTTATGTCTGTGACATGTGAACTTGGATTCTTGTGTGTCGTTAACCTTAATCCATCCATGTCTATCCAGATCCAGATGACCAGCTGAAGCTGACAGAAGACACCAGGCAGCTGGGGCTGGTGGTCTGCAGAGGAACCTCCGTCGTGCTAATCTGTCCCCAGGACGGCATGGAGGCTATACCAAACCCGTTCGTACAGCAACAGGACGGCTAATAGACAGTCTGTCACTCGCTTCATTCAGAGCAAATTTCTGTTAAATATCTTACGTTTTACAGCAGAGGGGCACTTGAAAGCACTTCAGCTTTGTTTCTGTCTGTGGTGTGCAAGTTTGCAAAGATTTGAGTTGTATAGAGCCCACAAGTTTGGGAAGAGTTAACCGTACCATTTTCTTTTTATCCACAATAAGAAACTTTTTACTATTCTTTGTTGTTTTTGATAAGAAAATAAAATGAAAATGTATGTTGAGTGTTGGGTACAGTTTTTCCTACCTTGTTCTTGTACGTAATCGATGGAGAACTGCAGATGGTATAATTTCATTCATTGATTTTTTTCTTTTTTTCTGAAAGTCAATGCAATTTAATGAACATCAAGCTGCTATTTTCTTTCACTCCACCATTCGCTACTTTTTAGCAGAGTTACTGTCACTTGTGTTCTTTCTGCAGCTCGGTGTCATTGTTGCCTAATTTGTCCAGAAAAAAATAATTTCCTGGTTAAATAAAGGCTAAATTATATTAAAAAAAATAATAGTTGGCTACAGATAATTTTCACATGCAGTCCTTTTAATAATCACTCAAACTAATAGATTGTTATATCTTTTATAAAACTGGCCAACTATTTTTATAATGACTTATAAAACATTTAGCTCCATTGTCTTTTTCCTTTGCAGTAACAGAAGTATTTGATTATCTTTGAAAGTATTTAAAGGAATTAAGGGAGTGTGTGTGTGGTTTGTGAAGATAAGCCACTCAACCCTGTCTGCACACAAACAAAGGGCCATTTGTGGTAATAATGGCTTACGCAGGTGACTGTTAAGCAGGGTGGGGGAACAATGTAAGTACATGATTTGCCTTTAAAAATGATTAGGCAATGTATTTTTGTGAATATAGAATCCAAGTCATTTTAAATAAGGGACTGTTAGTAACTGATATTTATGCCACTTATTAATGCAGGGGTTTTATTACATCCTGAATTAGGGCTCCAAATGTCACGTAACATTTAGATTTGTGAGTGTAAAACATACTTATATCTTAGATTTACGAATGAAAACCTCCTGAACATACCTTTATCTAACTTCACTTCCTCCCTCGTTGTCAAACTAAGTGTAGGTTTAAAAAACTCTCAGTTAAGGCACCTTAGAGAAACTGTAATCCCGGTAAAAAGGACCCTGATACTTGGCCAGCTGTTGTGAAACCGGGACATGCAGCCAGATCTCCAGGAGGCTTCGCTCCTCCTCTGCTGCTCAGGTACTGTGTCAATGGAACGCCGACGGGCAGCGACTAGAGGGAGCACTGAGCTCCCCTGAGGACATATTTAATGCCCGTTTTTTTGTTTGTTTTTTAACTTTGCTTCATTTTGCTTTAATGTGCGTTGCGTAAACGAGTAATATATCTTTATTATCTAGCTAGAGAGATAATGGGAGCTCTGAGGTGACAGGGGAAATGCCTGTGTACATCGGGGTGGAACCGAAGGGATCAATACCGATGGGAGGAGGGTCGGCCGGGGATTTGTAAAGTAAACTGAAAAGGTGAGCTACCTGCGGCACGCCCCGTGGCAGGTGGAACAAAAAGCGGACCTCTCTGTCCTCTCGTTTGTGTTCATCCATCCATGTATCTTTTCTTGTGTGCGCGCCAAGTCATACACTGAGAACTGCGGGAGATCGTGAATGTCAGCGTTCAGAGGAAAGAAGTGAGTGAGTTTACTTCAGTACATAAAGCCTCTATTGTGTAATGCTTCACTCCGTAATAAACCGTGTAGTCACCGTGCGTAATTTGCTTGTGCAGTGAATATTCTCACCGAGTCCATTTATTCGTTGAAATGCTGTTATCTACTAAGAATTAAAAGAGATGTTTTAAATGTTACCGTTTTCCACATCTGAATTGCATTATGATCCTGGATACAGTGCAATGTGAGTTGTGAGGTTGGTGCTGTGAATACAACATGGAGGCGAAGAAGGATGAAGGAGGAGGGCCGTGGTCTTCTTCAGGAGCCTCCTCTGCTTCCTCCAACTCTGCCTCCTGCAGGAGCACCCTCATAGCCTTCCTCTTCTTCTTCCTCCTCATTATTGGGGTCTTTGTAGGTCTGCTTATTGGTGAGTATCACATTCACCACATACTCACATACTTCAATATATATAGGTGAAACATGTTAGGCGCTTTTCAGACTGCTCTGTTGAACACAATATTCTAAACGTACTTGTTCTGTAAGAATGAACCACTTCTACTCTGTCGTTGCCAGCCTACCTGGTGCAGGAGCAGCATAATTTCATGGAGACAGTGGAGCTAAAAGGTCTGAAGTATGATCCAGTGCTGCAGGATGAGAACTCTGGTTTCTCCATAGTACTGACCTCAGTTTTAAAGTCCAAGGTTAGTACAGACTGTCACCATGTTGGGAACCCACTATTTTATCTTAAAAGGTTTTAAGTTTTACATTTTCCCTTCTTACAGATCAAAAATATCTTCACTGCCTCGTCGATATCACATCACTACATTGATTGCAGTGTTGTTGCCTATGGGTGAGTCAAAGCTGAACTGAAGTAGATGACTTAATCCAAGCGAAAAAGTGTCTAAAAGATTAAACAAACAGCATTGTCTGTTTCTTCCCAGTAACATTAATGGTGACGTGATGGGAACATTCAGACTGGTCTTCAGGGTGTCCAAGGTCCAGCAGTATTCAGACAACTTTGTTCAGGACCTGCTGAGAGCAGGGCTCGGCTCAGTAATGCACGGGAAACCGCTGGAGGTGCCAGAATTTGGAGAGATCCACGCTATCGTCTTACTGGGTAGTAAAACTATACTGTCATCAGTCTGTGGTGGATGTGAATGTGTGTAGTAGTGGGAGTAACAAAAATAGGTCACAGCTGTATTATGTCGTGTGTCAGGGCTTCCAAAGTCCTCACTTTGTCTTTCTCCTCATTCCTAGGAGCCAGTGGGAAGTCATTTTATTCTATTGGAGATGAGATGACAGGTGAGTGAATATGTTGACCCATGTTTCCCTTCATTACGTAATTCCAAGGTGTGATTTGGGGGATGAAATTCAGTCCTCGTTCTGTGCAAAAGTGCATTCTTAAGTTTATCTGAAGCCAAAATGAGGCTTCAACAGTCTAAGTAAGTCATATCAAGCAGGTGTCGTCAAAAGTTAGTTTTTAGTAGAAAGTTCCTTCCTTGTGTTGCTGTCCATCCACTGGCAGCAGAAAGCAGGGACACTGAAAGGGGAATTTTGCACTGAAGAACTAAAACTTTGAAATATGCGATTTGAGTAACTCAGACTGCAAAAAGCAGAAATTTGGGGTATATTTTCGTATGTAATGAGGACTGGGAATTCTGTTCTCAATCTCACACAATGGAGTCACGTTAGGAATGGATCTCTTCATGCAGAATGAACAGGAGGAATGAATACAGTGACCAATAAAGCTCTGTACTATTTGACTTAAGCATCACCGTCCTTCCTAAATATTATGTGAAAACAAATTATACTTTATCTAAATTACCAATACAAATATTAATACCAATTATATTCATACTATTTTCACATTTTACCTTATCCTGTAACTCTCATCCTGACATTTTTCTTTCACCTGGGCTCTCCAGCCAGGTGTCCTGACAACACCTTCACTTGTGACAACGGAGAATGTGTCACAAAATTGAATCCAGAGTGTGACTTCGTGCCCGACTGTGCAGACGGATCTGACGAAGCTCGTTGTGGTAAATTACTTGACACTGCTACTGTCCTTTTAAGCCTCGTTATTCAATTCTCTTCTCTCCGTTGTTATTGGTAAACAAGAATAAACTATCCCTTACTGTTATATGTTAGGTTACTGACATACCTGTAGAAAAAATAAAAACGTCACTGCTTCATCTCCATCTTGATTCATCAAACTTTTTTATTCTCAGCCTGTGGTACACGTCCCTCTATGGGGAGTCGTATAGTGGGTGGCGAGGATGCTCGGCAAGGCGAGCTGCCATGGCAGGTCAGTCTGAGACTCTATGGACGCCACACATGTGGAGCCTCCATCGTCAACGAACGCTGGCTGGTCAGTGCGGCACATTGCTTTGAGGGGTACGCATCATTTCCAAGTCACTGAGGAGTTATTTATGAACCTCCCAATCAGTGACATTAACTAAACTTGCCACATCAGCATTAAAAATTTAAGGGACAACCACATTTTTATCTTTTTTTTTTTATCTGTTTTCTAGGAACAAGGACCCCAAAGATTGGACGGCCCTTGTAGGGGCCAGACTAGTGAGCGGGGATGAGTCAGAGTCCACAACAGTTAACATCAAGTCGCTGGTTGTGTCTCCAGACTACAACTCTTTGACCACTGACAGCGATGTTACTGTACTGGAGCTGGATACCCCTCTCACCTTCAACTCTTACATCCAGCCTGTCTGCCTGCCCTCCTCGTCTTATGTGTTTTCCCCCGGACAAAGCTGCGTGGTCTCAGGGTGGGGTGCACTACACCAGTTTAATCGTGAGTCCGCCTGCAGTAGTACACCCCAACACATCAACAAATGAGGGATTTAGAGTGTAAAGGAGCTCTTTTGTTGTTGTTTTTTGATAAGATGATAGTGAGAAACAAATCCTTTATAATGTGGATACAATACCTAAACAGGGCAATTAAGGCATTTGATGTCAGTCAGATGAGAAAATGATTGCAGGACTGCGTGTTGAAGTATGATCAGTATGAGTAATTCTGTCGTCTTGTGCTCTTCTGTCATTCAGCCAAGGTGCCTCCCACACTGCAGAAGGCGGTGGTGAAAATCATTGACTCCAAGGTGTGCAATAAATCATCTGTGTACAGAGGAGCTGTTTCTCACAACATGATGTGTGCCGGATTCCTGCAGGGCAAGGTGGACTCGTGTCAGGTTAGTGCTGCTTTACTTGGTTCACACAAGGTGATTACAATAACACGAGCTATCAACTTACATTTTATTACAATACTTTCTTTTCTCAGGGCAAAGTTTGTATACAGACACTGATCTTGAAACTATATGTAGGGTCAAAACTGCATGTTAACACGGGTCCCACCCTAAAAATAGAAGCCTGAAGGCTGTTGCTATTTTTTTCATCTCATCATAACATGATGTGTGCTGTTAATAACACACAGAGAAAATATGACATTCCTCCCCAGTATATGCTCAATCTAGCTCCCCTTACAGCTCAATTTAAAGAATGTGCATTCTCTTGCATGGATACAACTATGCTTGAACCGCAGTCAATTTATTCATTCATGAAATCATGGAAATTACAGTGCGCATCCTAATCAACGAACACTGATCACCTGACATTAAACTGAACTTAAGTTGAAACAGGAATATAACAAAAATGACACTAACAAGTTTGACTGTTCTCACATCACAGATTCAGAGGTCTTGTTTTTTTTTCCTGCAGGGTGACTCCGGAGGGCCTCTGGTGTGTCAAGGGGCCCCAGGGAGGTTCTTCCTGGCTGGGGTGGTGAGTTGGGGTCGTGGCTGTGCCCTGATCAACAGGCCTGGGGTTTATTCCCGCATCACCAGGCTCCGCAACTGGATTTTAAGCCACACAGATCCCAGCTTGGTCCATGATTACTATCAGTATGTTCCCACTGTGCCTGTTACTGTGCCAGGAGAAAGCTTTTATAAACCGCCAGTACCCAGGACCATAGCCATGGATGTGTTATCTGCACCAACACTGACTGGTAATGTCATGCTGAGAGCAGTTAACTGGTATTTTTCAACCTGGACCTTATTTTCCCATGTTTTGTGTGTTAGCGACTAATGAGCAAAAGGTTAAGCCTGCACACTACTCCATGCCACAATTGTATTGCATTCTGATCCTACCTGGATCTTTGTCAGGTCAAATACGATCGAAACATAGTCAATAAAACTGTGGCATGGAGTAGTGGGCAGGCGTTATCTTTGTCTTTATGATGTCAGTGGCAAAAACAAGTACTTTTAGTGGATGTAAATTGACAGTGAGGAATAGCCCTTAGCGATTATACTGCAGCCTGTTTTGCGGCTGTTGTTTGCGGCATACTCCCTCAATACTGCACCAATTTCAAAAATTGTTGTCCCCAATGGTCACAGAGACACAAAAACTGGAGAAAAAAAAGGTTACACTTTAATGTATTGATCACTCATTCATGTGTTACCAAGAGAAACAAAATGAAGTCAGTCATAAATGTAGTAACACTCATGCCGCTCATGTCCATCATGTCTTCCAGCCTTGAACTGCAGTGAAAACTTCCAGTGTAGCGCCACCTCCTGCATCAGCAAGGTCAACCCAGAGTGTGACGCCATCCCAGATTGCCCCAACCAGGCCGACGAAAGAAACTGTGGTGAGTTCATATGTGTAAAGGAATATGCACATACTGGATTTAAAGAAAATATTTCTGATGCATGTTTTTGTTGCAGACTGCGGCATGCGTCCTGCGCTGGGCTCCCACAGGATCGTGGGTGGAGTAACAGCTCGAAGGGGGGAGTGGCCTTGGATTGGTAGTCTCCAGTTCCAGAGACTGCACCGTTGCGGCGCCACACTCATTCACAGCAAATGGTTACTCACAGCGGCACACTGCTTCAAAAGGTACTGCTGAACCTCAATAATATTTATATCAAAAATAATGGATGAGCCCAGATGGTACTGAGCCTGTCTTCATTTATAACCCCCAGTGACCCTAGCCCTACTAACTGGGCAGTGAGCCTGGGATCTGTGCTGCGCTCTGGGGTAGGAGCCCTGGTCATCCCCATCCAGAGGATCATCATCCACCCAGCCTTCAATGGCACCAACATGCACCATGACATGGCTCTGTTGGAGCTGGCAGTCCCAGCCCCCATGTCCTACACCATCCAGTCTGTATGTCTCCCCTCACCGGTGCACCGCTTCCTCAAGAATACAGAGTGCTACATCACAGGCTGGGGGTCCATGAGGGAAGGAGGTGAGGGATTTAAAATTTGACCGACACCAGGCTCAGTTTCCCAGAAAACAATTGCGTAATGATGTTACGCAAGAAAACATCGGAGGATCAAAAGTTCTACATCAACATGATCGAAAGACTGAATATTTTTTGTACTGAGGCAAGTCCTTACAGCCCCATTATGCCACCACCCTTACAATATGATCAAATATAACATTAAACACTACCAAATGGCCTGCTCACACAGTATTTCTCACTTACCCTTTTGGTATGTAGCCATGCAGATAGCTTCACTTATATCTGCTGAGGTTTTGACTTATCTACCATTGAAACCCCTGCTGCTACACCAGAACAATGGAGGTGAATGGAATTTGATTTGTGGTGCTCACAGTAGTGGAAAAAAAAAAAAAGAAGACATTTTAAGAATGCGACAGAAACTTGTCTTTCTGGAAACGGTGTTGGAATCAGACTTGGTTTTTGTGAAAATGCATTACCCACTAATATCATTTTTGCCACAGGTTCGTTGACCAACCTGCTGCAGAAAGCTGCAGTGAACATCATTGAGCAGGCAGACTGCCAGCAGTCTTATGGAAACGTGCTGACTCCTAACATGATGTGTGCTGGTTACATGGAGGGAGGGAGAGACACCTGTTTGGTAAGTTGCAGGACATTCCACCATGATACCCAAATACCTTTTACACAGTCTGGAAATGGGCCGGACATCTGGGTGGTACAGTCTTGGCCTCATCTGAGCAGTAAGATTGTGGACCAAGACAACATAAGTGCTCTGGGAAATAGGGCCATGGCACCGATAAATCTTTTTACAGTGGATGGTTAACCAGGTCAGAGCAAAGTAAATATTATCCTTTATTCTTTAGAAGTTTCTAGGACTTGTCTTTGGAAAAAAGAAAAAGCATATGAATAATTCACGTTTTTGAAAATATTTGTCAGATATTGTGAAGAAAGCTAAGTGCTGCTTGTTGAGGAACATTGCAACACTTAAGTGAGAGATACTTACCTGATGGGAGAGAGCAGACTCTCTTTCCTAAAAATACAGAGCCCCCCTTTCCACCCGCTTCCTCTCTGTAATCTCCTCATGTAAGGAAACCCACATGCATTCCTGTCTCGGTCAAAGCACCTGGCATCTCAGCAGCGATCCAAGTGACATTCTCTTTATACTTCACTCTTCTGATCCCTCTCTCATCCTTAATTGTTTTATCCTCTTTACATGCTGGAGACTGCATTGCGTTGGTTATTTTAATTTCTAACAAGTTATTAAAAGCCAATCTTTTGTTCTTTTTCCCCTCTCATCCAGGGAGACTCTGGAGGGCCGCTGACCTGCCGCGAGCCCTCTGGCCAGTGGTTCATTGCTGGAGTGACCAGCTGGGGACATGGATGTGGGCGAAGTGGTTTTCCGGGGGTTTACACTCGTATTACGTCCGTCAGGAAATGGATATCTACATACCTGCCTTTCTGAAGAAGCAACAAAAGAAGCTGAAACCACAAAAAGACGACAAAGCACGTGGATTTTTTTGATACATCTTCTCCAGAAAACTGTACTGTAAAAGGACCAAAGTCATGCTAAAAGCCACACATGCATAGTTTCCACAGTATTGATCTTAGGTGCTGTTTGTAATACTGTGCAGTTATCTGAACTGGGACCATCCTCTTTCATAATGTACTGAAGAAATAAGGAGAATACTCAACTGGATTGTGGACATTTTGATCGCACATGCATGATTTAAAGTATTTATTTCAGTTATTTATTTTCCTGACCGGTAAACTTACTGTACATGTTTTTTTTTTCATTTTGTGTGGGGCTCCAAATATGTGGTTAATTTATGGATACATTTCCATGTCTTTTTAAAAAAATCTATTCTAAGAGTCTAAGTGTAATACGTGTTACTGAAAGGTGGGTTTTCTGGGAAATATATAGTTCTGTATGAAGAAAGTGGTACTGGAATCAGCTTTAATAGAATGTTGACTTACATTTGATAAACCTATGGTGATGTTTCATTGGCATACACTCTTTTTGATGAAACAAGAGAGGACTCTGATAAACAAGATTTATTGATTTTTCATGAAAACCATTCACACACTGCAAATAATTTTCACAGGCTTTTGTGGCTCCTACATCATTTCAGCAGGATAGGGGGGGAAATGTGTGCTTCCCAGATATCTGACAAGGTGTGCACATACAGATGAGAAAGGTTCAGTACCCGGCGTACAGCAAGGCAGACCCTGCTGAAACAAGCCCACTACTGTGGAGGGCGGCAGATAGAGTGACAACTAGAAAACAGATCAGACAAAACAGTTTTGTTCTCCAGGCGTACTTTGATATAGGACTGTTTGGAGGCTTGTGAATGTCAGGTTCACGGTTATGAAAACACCAAGTTTATCCTGAAGTCTTCCTCTTGATTTTAAGTAGGTCTTTTAGTGTAAAAGCATGTTAAATAAAGCCTGTGTTGTCCCTTAAGGGCTTCACTTGTGCAGCTTATTATCTATGGCAAAAATGTTAAGTCTTTCTCTGAGCATAAACACAATGAAAACAATTGGTAACAGATATGCCAATAGTATTTTATGAGAAATTGTGGTTACAGAGACATTAGTCCTGTTTACAGTTATTATACAGCTTCTTAAACACAAGAAACATTCAACCTTAATTTAAAGGCAGGGAGGTTTCAGTGTTTCTATTGAAGCCACATTATTAAGTAAACAGATACTGCGATAATTACTCCAAATTTCTTTGGACACTTCGCCAGTCTATCACAGGGCCAGCAAGTACTTAATCACACTTAGGTTCATTCCAACAGGCATTTAGAGTTTCCAATTCTCGTGACCTATATGTCTTTAAACATGCAGGTGTAAATTGCAGCTTTTAACAATGCATGATTACTTGTTAACCAGAAGATAAATTATTCATAACATAAAAACACAAATAATCAAACTTTGTTTCTTAACTGATCCTCGGACCAAAATGAAAATGTCCGCAGAGACTTTTGTTATGGCTAAGGTCCACAGGCTCCACTTGCCTGTCTGTCTGTCTGTCTGTAAGGTATTGGTATGACAATGGTGTGCTGCTGCTGCCACGACACACCTGTGCACGGCCTCCAGTGGAAACACTGTACTCCTCACTGTAAGCAGCAGCCCGACGAAGGGAAAGGAAGAATGACGAGAGGGATGTTCACATACGAGCTCTTTCCTTCTGTAATCTGGAGTTGTATGTTCGGGACACGGTGTTCCAGGCATCCATATACCGGTCCATACACATGGCAATACATTTCTGTGAGGACAAAGGCAGTTATAGAGACACAATTCAAGATGTTTTCTAAAGACTGCAACTAACAATTATTTTCATTATAAACCATTCTGCAAATTACTTTGTCGATTAATCATTTGGTCTATAATGTATTAAAAGCTGGTGAAAAATGCCCAGTACAGGACTTAAGTTGACACATTCAAATTGCTTGTTATGTCAGTCCAGACAGTCCAAAACTCAAAGACAGTCCCTTCACATTCATAGAAATCCCAGAAAGGTAGCAAATCTTCACATGAGATTACCATAGATGACCAAATTGATTAGATTTTCTGCCAATTGAATCGTCTTTACAACTCTTTGTGTATCATAAACTGCTCATTGTGGCCCAGCGCATACCTGTTCAGAGTTGTCCAGCGTGCTCCCAGGTTTACCTATGCACTTCTTGAAGCATTTGTCTGTCATTCTCTGAAACAGAAAGAGAAAAACGTTATTCACGTTATTACGAACAGCTGAACTGCAGTTACAACAGCAGTCCCCCAACGTCCTCCGCTGTGCATCTGGTAACGTTAGGTGAAAACACTCAATTCATCTGGTTGAAAGTCACATCTGGTTAAAGAGTCAAGGTTTTTGGACGTTAACGTTACATCAAGACAACAGCATTTCAATGACTACTGTTTCCATAAGTCATATCATGTTCATTATTATACAACAGTGTGAGAGCATTAACAAAAGGTGCTTCCCCTAATTGATTTACTGCCACATAACTTAGTAAGTTAGATCAGTTTGAGGTTAGCCTTGCTAGCTTAGCAGCTGTGTCCATTGATTTACCTGCAGCAGCTCCTGAGCGTTAGCCACTGCGATCTGGACTTTGACCTGCTCCATGATCGTACCGGTGTCCACTTTACCACCCGATCCACCTGCTGAGAAGTCTGAACCGAACCCGTCCATTTCCACCGGAGTCACTACCAAAACTGTAGCTGAATCGGTCTTCTGTAAATGCACGTGTGGACAGCTACTGGTAGGTTCGGCTAACGATAGTTTTCGATGCCCTTGACAGCAACGGAAGACTGCAAACGTCACTTCCGGAAAGGGGACCTCGACATGGGAAAATGTGTTTTTGGTGAGCCGACAATATCGAGTTACGGTGGAAAAAATCTACCGCTACCAAACATGTTTTGTATTTCATATTATACACATATTAACAACACTGTACTTAGGAAACACAGGCTGTTGTCAGAACACGCATATCCGCATCCCATCCCTCCAAACGACACACGTGCATGCACACACGCGTGTTTGCCGCGCGGTGGAGGTATAGGCCTACTCGCCTGAATCACACAGTCGAAAATTTTAATGGGGAGAATTAGACTCATGGATTTTACATGTTTTGCTTTTTAATACAATATCAGCCCTCTGTTTACAGGTAAATGGTTAGATTGATCACTAATTATAACAGAATTATATACTTCTTAAAACAAACATGCAATGTTAAAATGTTTTCAGGTTTCAAGTTATTAGTTGTCATTGGCAATGATATTGTTTGATCTCAGGCTCCCTCCAACAATACTATTACAAAATGTTTAGAAATAAAATCAAGCAAGTAAAAATGAAAATCCAATACATAAGATAGTCCAGATGTTAAATAAAGGAATACAAATACAACATTAATACAAATATATAAAATAATATAATATATTAGTGATAGACAGGTGTATGGTAATAAAAAAGAATCAAGCTGTAATGAAAACAGGCTGTGCAGTGAATGAGAAGACATATACAGAGATGTATACAGAGATGTATACAGGTAATAAAACAGTGAGTATATAAAGATAATGTGATACATTTTCTTGTTTGTTTTGGCTAAAACTAAATTTGGGAATCAATTGTGAGAGGAAATTTTAATTTAGAAAACATCACAACAGCTATGTATCTCATCCTGATCCTCCACAGCAGGCTGTATTATAAATGTAATTATAATAAAACATGTATAATATATGCTTCCACAGTGTGTGATTACATTCAGGATATTTGATACATTGAGTTTATCCATTTCATAATTTTATTGCATTAATGTTCAGTCAATCATTCCAAGGTAGTTATTGTAATATTTCTGGGCCAACTTGTCCCTGGGTAAATATATTTACTTCAAACTAAAACTATGTGGAAAGCAGGAGCCAACAACATAAATAGAAAGTCATAAGAACCTCTGCATTGTTTGGTGTTGAGGCCCGGGCTTGAGGATGACCCCGTCTACGAGGACCCCTCTCCTTATGTTTCAGACGGGATGACCTCACTGAGAAGACCACCTGCCTTGAGTGAACAAACATGTAGTACAGTGAGTCTGCAGGCAACAATGGAGTGACGGTTACTGTCACTGTCAACAGACACTGTGTGAGTGGCTTGTTGCAATGCTGGGGGCATTGAGGAATAATTGCGGGGGGTCTGATTAGTGGCGTGCCTGCCTAAGAGTAATTAATGACCAGTTGCACAATGCTAGCACCCAAGCACATGCAAACACACACACACACACACACACACATATGTCCTCAGACCAGTTTGGCGTCGAGCCACACTGGGCTCAATGGGGGGAAGGGAGGGTTGGGTTAAAGTGCAGCAAAATGAATTAACCCTAGATTACAATCATGAGTTCATTAATCTAATCTTCTTAAATTCTTAATCCCCTTTAGGCACACTTGTGTGTATGAAAGCATTTAGCCCAGCCAGCTACAAGGGAGGCTTCAACAAGCACCGGCAACAATGGTAACGAGAATGTGAAATACCTACGAATGTTTATAGTGTCAAACTGTTGTTACACAACACTGTAGGTTGTTATTACAAGGCTTTCAAGTGTATGAAAAAAAGATGATTTGATGATATGAGTAGCAGACAAATTTGAATCCCTTTTGAGGAAACAATAGGAAATAACGGATGAAAGGAAATTATGACTAAAAACCACACACATATGCACACAAACTCAGACAGTCGAGAAACAGCAGCTTTTAATCTTCAAAAGCAGCTGTTGACTGACATTCAGAGGGAGCGAGAGGAAGAGAAACCTGAGCAGTGTGGCATTGACTCTGGCCGAGGTGTTGGAGATCAGTCAGCTCGGTGCACGAACAGTCTTCACCCGTCAGTCAGTTTAGAGAGGGAGTAACTGTCCCCAGAGCCTCTATTGCTTAAAAAAAAAATGAGATCCCGAATATTAAAACTACCACTGATCTGTTTGAAGTCTGTCTGTGGTATCCAATTTTTTTTAATTTCTGACTATCATCCTTTTTTTCTTTGTTGACTTCCACGCAGCTTTTTTCACAGCAGGCCTGAGCATGAAAAGCACAGGTGCAGCAAATAACATAAATTCTGTTCCATTTAAGTGTCCCGGTAAGACAAAAGGCTCAGCATTCACAATAGCAGGGCCCTGGACCTGGCACACCTAAATGGAATCCAGCCATTATTAATGACATTAATTACATCTGCAGACATGTTGGGACATAGCAACAAGTCTAGCACAAGAAAAGACACTTAATGCTTGAATCTGTTCTGTACTTGGATACTAGTCACTTTTATCTTTTACATAAATACATAGAAAATACAGAGAGAGAGAGAGAGAGAGAGAGAGAGAGATACTCCTCTTTTCCCAAACTTATACTTCAAAATCGTCACACTATTGCTTCAGGGTACCATGTTTTAAGGAGCCCATGTATGTGAAGGCTGACTTGCTCATTCTTGACTGGCCCGATTCTTGTCCCGAATAGCTCATGAGTACTTAAATCCTTCAGAAAATGCAAGGAATTCGGCTGGAGAAACGATCTCATGGCTCTCAGAGGAACTTTAACCTGCCATCATATGATCATTAAGACTGTTGGTTATGTGGAACTGGCAAACAGGGCAGGGACTGTGCTTTGGTGCTAGAGCAGAGACGCTTATAATATTCCTGATGACTAAATTTTTGGTATTCATATCTGATGGAAATACTATAAGAATACTCTCGGTTTCAGAGGTAGCTACAACAGAGGACATGATAGCAGGTTTCAGAAGGTTATTTCAATTTCATGAAAAGGGGGGGGGGTGTAATTAAGCAAAAAAATGGCATGCATGGTGGTTATTTTAAAACTGATCCTGGTCTTTTAGGCCAACAAAATTATAAATACACCAAGGCTTCAGTATTTCTCCCCTAAATGTAATTCCTAGCAGTTTGGAGAAGCCAATTAGGCCTCCATGTTTGGCAATTGCATGTTACAGAAATAATGAACAAATAATCAAATCATTAAAAAATAATTTAGACAGATTCCTTTATTATATTATTTATACATATTTGTCGTGTCTTGATGTTGTTGAAAGGTAATGTACAAATACATGAGATTTTCCTTTGGTGCTTCTCCCCTGAGTACTTCTGAGTCAAAGTGAGAAACATAGCAGGCAGGTAGGTGAAACACACAGGCAGGTGTTTCTTGTGTTCTTTAAGCAGCGCTATTCTGCAATAATGCTGTGCATTGACCCTGAAGTTGGATGGAGAATAAAGACAGCTTATTGCTGCAGCGCCTCCGCCCATTGGACGATGTGAGGAGGAGTAGGAGGAGCCAGGCTGAACACCACGGCTGCTCTGCTCTTTCTCTCCGCTTTGCTCGTTGCTCTCCTGCAGGCTGCGTGGCTTCCCGAGAACAATCCTAAACTGCGAACTTTTTTAACGTTGTCTATTTGCGTGTTTACACTCGAAGCTTGCGACGCAGACAAATGGCTCAACCGTTTCCCAACCCTTTAGGATACGATACAGTTTTAAAATCGGAATGCGGGTTTCTCTAAATTGTGGCACAACTTCAAACAAATCAACGACGGCACAAGTTTGAACCGAGATAAAGGGATCTGGATCAGCTCTGCCCCCATCAAGGTAAGCATCAGACGGCTAATTTTCCCTAAAGCATCGATCACTAACATACCGTGCGTCTTTGATATTTCTGCAACTTCTGAAATGTGAGTAGTTTTAGTCACAGTGTGTAGCGGCTCCTTTGATGTTGGCTGATTGTAGCAGCCTGGGTGTTTGCAGGCTAACTTGGGAGGAAAGTTGAGCGCATGCTGAAGCGCTGACCGCAGTTTCACATTTACTGCACAAAACGAATTGGATTTCACGCTGAGTCCCTCCGCGGAAGTCCACAGTCCCCCTTTCAGTGGGAGTGAATAGCCGACTTCAATTTATCTGCTGTGAAACAATGGAGGCTTCAAAGCGGAAGATATTTATCTGGTCGTTTTCAAGTTATGTCTTGAAAAACGACTTTATTAACCTACTGTTCCATAATTATTACAACGTGGTTATTATATAATTGTATTAATTAGAAATGAAATATAACTCTTGGCATGCAATGAAGTTAATCTTCTCTTAAATTCCGCATACACTTGATGTAATGGCTGCAGGCCTGTCTGAATCCACCACAGTTTTCATCTGTTGCACTGCGGTTGCATAATGTCATCCTTCAAGGAGCTGGACTGAGGTGTCACATCTTATGTGGGCTTGAAAGCTTAGGCACCATCTGATGTGTGAAACAGCTGGAGAATAGAACAAGCTGGAAGGAATTGATTGGCTCTCCCTTTTGTTTGGAGGTGACTCACAGCCCTGAAATGTTTATAGGGGTGGAAAGATGTGATGTGATATAGGGCAACACGCCCAGGTGTTGTTTCTTTAACTATCATAAATTATGGAAAGGAAGGTTAAATTAAAAGCCAGTTAATGTGGCTAATTTGTTTGAGAATTGAGTATTGACACTGCTGTGTGTTTTACAGTGTAAATCTCTGTGTATACACACACACACACGCACACACACACACACACACACACACACACACACACACACACACACACACACACACACAGTGGACTTGTGTGGGAGTGCTCCTTATCTGATTTTCTTTCATATTTGAAGGTTGAAGTTTATTTCCGCACCGCACACTGATATGAGTATTTTATTTCTGAACAACCCATTCACCCGCTGTTGGCACAGTGAGTTTTGTTTGATCACAGAATGGGAGGAGTGTTTATGGTAGTGTTCACATAAAAAGGAGGGCGCAAGCCCTGATAAAATCTCTTCTTCCTGTCCAAACGATTGAATTAAACAAACATAAAGGAATGGTTGTTGCCCCTTGTACTTATATTTTTTTCATACTCTATTTCCTCTTCCAGGTCCAAGTCAAGATGTCTGTCAGTAACCACGAAAACAGAAAGTCTCGCTCTAGTTCCGGCTCCATGAATATCCAACTCTTCCACAAGACGACCCACGCCGACAGCCTGTTGACGCAGCTCAACCTGTTACGCAAACGAAAAGTCTTCACAGATGTCGTCCTAAAGGCCGGAAACCGATCCTTCCCTTGCCACCGGGCCGTCCTGGCCTCCTGTAGCCGATACTTTGAGGCCATGTTCAGCGGCGGGCTCAGGGAGAGTCGCGACGCCGAAGTCAACTTCCACGACTCCCTCCATCCAGAGGTGCTTGAGCTCCTGCTCGACTACGCCTACTCGGCTCGAATCATCATCAACGAGGAAAATGCGGAGTCGCTCCTGGAAGCCGGCGACATGCTTCAGTTTCACGACATCAGGGACGCTGCGGCAGAGTTTCTAGAGAAGAACCTCCACCAGTCAAACTGTCTGGGGATGATGCTGCTGTCAGACGCCCATCAGTGCCAGAGACTGTACGAGCTGTCGTGGAGGATGTGCCTGGCAGACTTCGCTACGCTCTTCAGGACTGAGGACTTCCTCAGCCTGCCCAGAGACAAAGTCCAGGAGCTGATCCTCAGCGAGGAACTGGAGGTGGAGGACGAGAGCCTGGTGTACGAGGCTGTTATCGACTGGGTCAAGGCCGACATGGAGCACAGGCACAGCGAGCTGCCCGAGCTGCTGCGTTGTGTCCGTCTGGCGCTGCTCCCTGAAACATACCTGCTGAAGAACGTTGCTTCAGAGGAGATGGTGATGTGCCATAAGGTGGGACGGGAGATTGTCGAGGACGCGGTGCGGTGCAAAATGAGGATCCTCCAGAATGACGGTATTGTAACGGGCTTCTGCGCCAGGCCGAGGAAAGTTAGCCAGGCCCTGCTGCTGCTGGGAGGACAGACCTTCATGTGTGATAAAATCTACATGATCGACAACAAGACCAAGGAGATCACCCCCAAGACAGACATCCCCAGCCCCAGGAAAGAATGCAGCGCATGTGCTATTGGTTGCAAGGTATGTATATGATCTATGCTTGATTACGTGCGTTTTAATGTACTGCTATGTAGAAGTTCACAAAAATATGACTTCTCTCCATGTGTCTCAGGTTTATGTTACCGGTGGACGTGGCTCTGAAAACGGGGCCTCCAAAGATGTCTGGGTCTACGACACGTTACACGACGAGTGGTCCAAAGCTTCACCTATGCTGGTGGCCAGGTTCGGACATGGGGCTGCGGAGCTCGACCACATGCTGTACGTTGTGGGAGGTCACACTTCTCTTGCAGGATCGTTCCCCGCATCTCCGTCCGTGTCCCTCAAACAGGTGGAACAGTACGACCCTCAGACCAATAAATGGACGCTGGTGGCTCCGCTCAGAGAGGGGGTGAGCAACGCTGCCGTTGTCGGTGCCAAAAACAAACTCTTTGCCTTCGGGGGCACCAGCGTGAACAGAGACAAATACCCCAAGGTGCAGTGCTTTGACCCTTTGCAGAACCGGTGGTCTGTGCCGGCCGCCTGTCCGCAGCTGTGGCGCTACACGGCAGCGGCTGTGGTCGGCAACCATGTCGTGGTGATCGGTGGCGACACGGAATTCTCTGCCAGCTCCGCTTACCGGTTCAACAGCGAGACGTACCAGTGGTCAAAGTTTGGCGACGTGACGGCCAAGCGGATCAGCTGTCACGCGGTGGCGTCAGGGAACAGACTGTATGTGGTTGGGGGTTACTTTGGGGCTCAGAGGTGTAAAACACTTGACTGTTACGATCCCTCGTCGGACTCTTGGGACAGCGTGACCAGTGTGCCCTACTCACTCATTCCCACTGCCTTCGTCAGCACATGGAAGTACCTCTCAGCATAGAGAGGAACGCACTCTTTGAGGTGAGTAATTGTAGTTTCCTTAAACTGACACAAACAAACACAATGTCAATTATATGTGCTATTCATAGTGTCTCTTTTACTGTCGGATGATAAAGTGGAACTCACTTTGTGGACGCAAAACTATCTTCAGATAATTCCCACAACATGCTTACGTAACGGAGGTAAATGTCGGTTTGAACTGGACGAGGCCGGTTTAAAAGCCCCTCGCTGTTTTCAGGGTTGCCAGTGGTTACAGTTACACATTATCTAGCTGCTGCGACGGCTGGGTGTTGGATAAACACGGCGCAGTCCTGGTTTGGAGAGCAGAAGGAATGTCAGCAGTGCTGGTAATTACAGAGCGAGAGCTACAGCACAAGACCTCTGTCACTGACGGGAGCGAGGTGGAGCGGCAGGGATCAGGTCTGTGCTTAGTGGGCCGAGGGCTCTGCTCCTAGCAGGAGTCAGTACCTGAACAGGTGTGGCTTATAAAAGGTGATGGGACACATGGTGTTTGACATATGGAGGGCTAAGAGCCAGAGGAGCACAAGGAGCCTTCGGTGAGCTTTAGATAAGAGCCTGAACATACCGTATGTGTGATACACCACTCTTTTACATCATTGAAAAACCTAAAATAAATAATAGTTCCCCCCCCCCCATAAACACACAGTGATACAAGCCTACCTTTTTTCCTTTCTCAAAGTGCTTTAAAGGACAAAAAGGAAGTACCACATGTGCTGACAGACGCCAGGGCAATCTGTTCTGCTTAAAAGTAATAAAGAAAAGTCTGAGGAATTCAGGAGGGGCTAGTGGGGATAAGAAGGAAAGGATACATCTCAAGGTTATAAAAATATGATTGACTGAGATGTAACATACCACATCAGTGAAGAATCGCTCGGCCTCATCTGCCTGAAGGGATGACAGGTGGCAGTTTTCACAGCTTCCTGTGAGATAAGAGATGATGCATTTTTCCCGAGGTGTTTTTTTTTTAGTTTTTCATACAAGGTGAGAATGGAGGGATGGAGGGGCCGGCAGAGGAAACAAGAAGAGGCTGTACAGTGATGCTCAGAAGGTTTTGCAGGTGGCTTACATGTGCCTGGTGGTGGTACAGCTAGTTTTAAGTTTCATGACAACGTGAGGCCTGTCCTGTGATCTTATTTTAGCACTGTTGCAATCAATGTAAAACGGTCCATTGCTGCAGTAGTCGTTGGGTTTGCTTTTTAAAAAGCCCAGACTACGCTGCGTCTTTGAAATGTTGTTTTTTTGTGGTTTTATTTTTATTGGAGGCTTTATTACGCTGACTACGTCCACAGAGCTTTTAATGTATTATTTTGTGCTATAAGTTCAATGGTTTAATGTAGCCCATTTGTAATAAAGCTCCACTTTGTCATCTATGCAATGTTTACATTTATTCACTTATTTTTTTTTTTTGCAGAAGGTTGATGCCATCCTTTCATTTGTCTGTTCATTATAAGGCGGTTTGCCAGTAAGCTGGACTGGAAACAGGGGGAGCGGCTAGACTGTCTCTGTCCGACTGAAACAAAATCCACCAGCCTAGTTGTTGTTTTCAGTCTTTCAGTATTCATATGTACTAATATGATTTACCAGACTGGTAAAGCATGTATTACAATGCCTCCTCAACAGTTGAAGGTTAAGTTTAAAGTCTTTCAAGGGATTCTGTCACTGACGTAAACAGGAATGCTGTAGTGCTGAAGTAAGTAGCATGCAGAGTGAGGCTGATTGCTCCTTTTCTGTGACTAAAGTTTGGATAAATCATACTCCTCTGTACTGCGAAACAACTTTCTGTCAGGAGTACGGGAAGTGACTCTGAACAAGCTCCTTTTATGCTGCCAAGAACTTTTGAAAGTAAAGCTGAGCGGAAGCAGAGAGCTTATGTGTGACTTGTGTCTACAGTAAACAGCTGGATACGATGGAGCTGGGGGCTTAGCCTTATGAGGCTGCTGGTATGGACCGCTAGCCAAGGTTTTTTGGCCGGGATGGAGACAGACAGGCTGGCTATGAAAGATCAAGGCACAGCATCTTTATGAACTCTTGCAGTTACGGTAGCTACCATCCCGCTGCCGGCTGCTTTTCTGTTTTAATTACAGCAGACATGGAAAATGCTCCGATTTCCAGCCTGTGAAGACGGCGTCCTACCCCTGACGCTGGTCCACTCCCACTTACCCGAGACACGGGGGCTTGTGAGGAGAAGTGAAGTGGAAAAGAAATGTAGGGAGCAACAAAGTGACACAGAGCAGGATGCACACACACACACACACACACACACACACACACACACACACACACACACACATATATAGAGAGAGGAAGATGAAGTGGAGAGCGAGTAAGACCAGGAGGAGCAAAGCTATATTTTGCACCATTTGGCAGCCGAGACTAACGCCTGCCTAAAAATACTTTGCACCCGAGGTTGTCAACTTTCAGCTGGGTCAGAGAGAAAAATAATAGTGTGTGCGTGTGCGTGTGCGTGTGCGTGTGCGTGCGTGTGCGTGTGTGTGTGTGTGTTCTTTTCATGTTTACGATGGGGCTGAAAACCACGAGTCAGCTGTTCAAGTATTCACTAGTAGTATTGTGAGTTTTTACACAGTTGTGAAACCACTGGTTTTCCACTCGTAGTACTCTTGTCTTTGTCTCTCTCTCTCACACACACACACACACACACACACACACACACACACACACACACATTGCTGGCATTGCCTGTCCTTTAAAAAGCCAGCCATCCTTACTCTAATTTGGGAGGAATGAAGGTGTGGCCTGCATTCCCATTAGTAAAGATTTGTTAATGTTGCCTTGTGGTCGAGGCCGTGCAGTTGTCC
The DNA here is from genome assembly GCF_023349555.1 of Cebidichthys violaceus. Taxonomy (NCBI): domain Eukaryota; kingdom Metazoa; phylum Chordata; class Actinopteri; order Perciformes; family Stichaeidae; genus Cebidichthys; species Cebidichthys violaceus. The sequence continues at coordinate 2,771,478 of NW_027176296.1, read as the reverse complement.
TGGCCGTTTGCATGGCCTGGATGGGATTACCAGCGTTTTTGTCACCACGTTCTGCTGTAGTTTGTGCATTTCCACCAGATGTGAGTAACCACAGACTCCAAGGCCAAGCCAGAACCCACTGTTTGATGGAAAAGTATGTGTAAATGTTAAAGCATTATGGTTCGTGTTTGTTATGGTCCAGGCAGGAGAAGTAAGCAACCCTTAAAGGCTAAAAACAAGAAGACTTGAATACAGTTTTAGTGTAATATATGACTACTGCCTGCCTTTACAGTTACCTGTGAGGCTTTAATTAGTATATTCAGCGCGTGTTTTGGAAACAGAGTAGCGTCGTAGTGTAATCTGGTCAGTTGTTGTACCAGACTACAGCCAGACGAGATGTAACCAGAGATCCCTGCACAATGTTCAGGACAATCTCTCTCTCTCTCCTTTAAACCACTGAACCATAACGACCCCAGACATGACTGCTATCTACACTTGAACCTTTTGTTTCCCTAGCCCCCCCCCCCCCCCCCCCCCCCCCCCCTCTTCCTCCCTTTTTTTTTCTTCTCTCCAGCCCTCCCTCCTCATCACCCCTCTCCGCTCCTAAAACCCATAGACATAAGCAGCGTTCTCTTTTTAACGGCTTCAAGCCCTTATGAGGTGGGCCCGGCTCTGTGTGATGGGGTACACCTGGAGAGGTCAGGGGCCACCGAGCGAGTCCTTGGCGGGCTCTCTGCTTCCCCAGACAGCTGCTGTAAAATGGAAAGGTCACGGTGGGATCAGGGAGGAGGAGTGCAGAGGCCCCAGTCACTCAATACTAATGTTTTATTAATGCCTTGCTGTGAGGGCCACCAGGAACACAAGCTGAATGAGGCTTTTATTGTGGCATCTGTGTACAACAACGATTCCCCCCCCCCCCCCCCTCAGACACACACAGTCAGAGTCAGCACGTGCACACACACTTTGTCTTCAGTCTCTTGAGTAATCAATCTGCCACATTACAGCCCTCGGCGTGGCTGCTTAAATTTGCATAAACCTAATGGAGTTTTTATTGGTCTTTTCGCCATGCTGCGAGTAACAAAAAGGAAAAGGGAAAAAGATGCTTAAAATGGCTGAATAATCACCCAGACTAATTTGATTACGCCCTTAAAAAGAGGCGAGCTGTCATATAGTTACAGGGGCCTCTTCAGTAAGCCAGCTGGGATGGGACACAGTGTGTCTGCCTGGTAATTAATCTGAATTACGTAATATTTGCTGAAGTATTACTGAAGTGGCGTGTATTCAGTCACAGAGACGCTCTTTGTTCTAAGTTCTTAAACTAGAGTTTCTGCAAGGATTCATCAAGACTTAATACACTTTGCAGCTGTACCAAGACACTCTGAGCTCAACCCGGAGTCCTTTATCCGTCCCTGAAAACAATGCAAACTCATGTAAATGAAGTCCCTGTGATTCATACGTTAGTCAATACAGTGCAATTCTTTGTGGTCATTAGTAAACATGGCACAGGCCCTGTGGACACAAGGGACAAATAAAGAAAAAGGACTCAGCTTTGGTGTGGTGCATCGTGGGTAATTGGGCCCCTGGAAGACGCAGATGGAGCCCAAGATGCACTAAAGCTAAAACTGATGGCAATGAATGTCAGTGATGGGTGTTCATTTGATAAATGTGACCTAGTCTTGTGGTTTGTGCGCTGTGTCAACCAGACAGTGTGTCATTTATGAGTCATAGAAAAGCTTGAGATTTGGTAATTGTTTTCTTTTGTCAAACTCAATCTGGCATCATTCCCATGTGGAGGAGAAAGATAAGTGAGAGGAGCAGACAGACTGAGTCAGGTTTAACCTCAGAGTGCCACATCCAATCACTTCATATAGTTCCAGCCCATCTGTTTGGTTTGCTGAAGGGCACATGGACTCCCCCCGTCCCTCACAGCGTCACACTGCGGTTCCTGCAGTGGACCGGACCAAAGACACACACACACGGGGGCATCTGGGTACTTTCTGGGTTACAGTTATTAACCTGGCCACCTGTTGGCACTCCAGACATCTTACTCCCTGTTGGCAGAAGGAAGTCAGATCTGTGAAGGTTGATTCCGTTGTTGCACAGTGGGAGTCTGAAAGTTTGTCAGGATGAGCTTGTCCACATAAACAGTTGGGGTTTGAAATGTGTGTAAAAAGTGAACCGTGTGGCCACTGAAGCTCAGTGTTGAGTAGAATCGACCTTGACATGACAGGTAATAATAACGCAACTGTGAGGCAGTCTGGAGCTCATTTCTGGTGACAGCGGGACCCTTGTTGTGAGCGGCGGAGGGAGCTGAAGTTTGATGATGCGAGACGGGGATGGTGTTTTTTGATGAATGTACTGATGATGACAGACACAACCTTTGTGGGTCAGAGTGTATCTCGATGGAATACAATCTTTTGGGTTGTTCAGTAATGCAGAAGAAATTAAAGTAAAATCCAACAGTGTTTTTGATCTGTATGATATTTACTTTTCTATTATGTGCGTTGGTCTGCTGGTGTCTTGAACATGAATGCAGCAAGAGAGAGCCCCCTCGCTTAGGTAGAACTAGAGGACTAAATATAAAGCTGCAGCTTTCATCAAGCAGTGATGTTGGAGCGTTGAGCAGAGCGGCGGAGTATTTAAGATTCAGAGTCATGCCCTTCATCATCTGCACTTCAGAGAGATTAGAACACCAGCAGCAGAACTTAAGAAGTGCATGCAGTGACCCATGCCCATGGTCACACAGAGAGAGCAGCAATGGAAACTTTCATTAGGCCTGCAGTCGCATGTGATACAGTAAGTGCTGCTACTGCGGCTGTACTTTGATCAGGAAGGGTGAGCTGAGAAACTGGCTGACTCCAGTGTCTTCCATGTTGACTTCCCTATGACATCACGTGTATTGTTCTTTGCGCATGCGGGTCAATTCAGGACCGTGATCAGTTCACACTGAGCAATAAATCCAAATTGAGCACTAATGCTTGCTAAATAAACTTTTTTTTATTTGCATTTTTGTTGTCTAGTACGTGAATTTTAGCATTCAGGTTTATTACAAAAGGTAGTTTGGAGTGGTAACGTACAGAAAGTTTAAATGTAGTTTTGCTTCTTACTCTATAGCTTGTTTGAAAAAAGATGTTCTGCTTTTCTGCTGTAATTCCAGTGGTGCAGTTCTCTGGCTGTGTCCCACTGTTACGCTTCAGGCCATCTATTCACAACAATAACAGATGCATATGGATCAGTTGAGGCTTCAGTAGTATCAGCCGGCTTTGTCAGCCATGGAAATGAGAACTCATTAGGTTATCTAAACAAGCCCCCAGCAGAGCACGCCTGTAACTGCCTTCCTCCTAGAATAGAGAGCGCACACACACTAAACCTTCATCTGCTCCGGCAGACCTGAGTTATTATCACAGATATGCAAATTGGAAGTTAACATTTCTCTCCAACCCCGACATATATCCAGTGGAACATTCCCTCATAACAGCAGGGGAGGAAGATTAGATGCTGAAACATCTGAGGTTGCAAAGAAAGGCCATCGAATTCTCAAAGTTGTATTTTCGGTCGATAATGTAGTAAAAATTGTGCTTCACCATAAGAAAGCCTCTTACAGTATGAATTCTATCCAGATAAAGCAGATGAGCAGATGTTTTCTGAATCTGTGTGTAGTCCAGAGAAGCTTATCCTTACAGCGTGGGGTCTCCTCCACGGCCACCCTCCGATATTTATTACCTAGCGACATAAATGGCTTGAGCAGCTTAATCCCACATGCCAAGAGGACTTTAGTTAAATAACGCCCCGTCCTGAGGCATTATTAACGCTATGTGGGTAAGCCTGATAAAATGGCATGGTGATAAGCTGATGTGTAGTACGGAGGACCGCAGTCCCTGCATTCCTGAGAATGTCCAGGCCGGCCCTCGTGTCATATGGTCGGTCCTCATACAGCAGCGTTCACAGGACCTGAACGTTAATCTCCTTCTTGTCTCTTTCCCCAGATAAGCAGCAGTGTCTGGTATGCAGGCGTGTTTCCTCGCTTCACTGTCTGGCACGGAGGAAGAGGAAGAGTCTGTGCAGTCCTGCTGCGGCTCCATCCAGCCTGATTCACATTCATCTTCAGCTGCAGAGAAGTGAAGGCCCGAGTCCTAGAGACAGCCCAGAGACTGGAAGTCTGCGGCCTCTTTCCACCTGATCTGTTTACTCGTTCTTCTTGTGTAACTTTCCCATGTAACCACTAGCCTGAGCTGGACTCGTTGCCATGTTTACTAAAGGGAGCTCACAAACTCTATCTAACATGCAAAGCACAGCCAGGAAGCAGAGCGATAGTATAGATGTGTGCTCTGGGATTTCCAAACCTTTCTTTTTTCCACCTCCTGGGGCGAATCTGCTGCAGTGACTGTATGGGCCCTGCACTGCTCAACTGACTCACTCCATCATTTAATATGTGTTTAACAGGCTAAGGACGTATTAGTGTCTCTCACTGACATGTTTTACAGTGAACTGAAACAGAAAGTCAGATGGTCCTTTGTTGTGGTTTCTCTCCCCTCCAGTCACTAGGCGATTACTCAGGTGTAATGTATTTGGACTGCTGATAGACTGAATTAGACCTTTGCCATGCCAGGCGTATGGAGAAGGAGAGAAGACATTTGGGGAAGTGTATGATTTTGTGCACAGAAACAATCTTCCTGTCTTTTATTTTTAGCCTTTGGACTCGGGCTTCCCTCAATTTTGGTAAGCTAAATTTGTATCATCGTCCTCGACTTAAAATACATGCTCGCAAGAGAGAATGTGGCCCATTACGGCCGAAGAAGATACTTTTCTGTTTCAAGATGTTATTTCAAACTATGATTTTGTCATTTTGTTGTGTATTTTGTGTCTCAGGGTTTTGTTTTGTTTGGCCTGTATTTGTTCAAGGTAAGGTAACTTCTAACTTCTTCGAACACATCTGCTAACGTCTTCTTTTTTTGTGAATGTACTATTTAGTGAGAAACAGTTTTACAGAAATCTCTTATTTTTTGAATACATTCTTACATTGTTTTGTCAAGTGTAAATGTATGATTACGTTTAATAGCAGTGGTCGTATTTATACATATATATATTGCCAAAACCTGAATGGCTAATCTTTATGCCATTCTGGATTTAAATAACAAAAGCTAAGTGTGTCCAAAGTAGTTAAATACCTTCTAGTTAAGCTATAATGTTTTCTTTTTATATTTCAGGATCTTTAATGGAAGTCTTTTGTGTTTATAGTTTGTATATTTGCTTTGTAATGAATTTGTAGAAGCCTTTGATTTGCACATTTTGTACAACGGAAACTCTTAATGGTCTTAATTTTGTATCTTTGTCTTAACCCAGCTTGGGTAGTGTGAATAATCAGTGTTTTTGTAGCAAATTATCAAGTTGTTTCTCTTTGAACAATCTTCATTTGCTGTGTGCAAGTCTGCAGTTTTCCAATATATCAAATACACTGATATATTAAGCTATTACTGATAAACCATCTGTTACTCCATGTTCTACAGCTCACCCCTCAACAATAAATATCTTGTTAAAAAACTGTTTTCTGTTGTTTTTCCTCTTGTTTTCCATGGAATGATGGGAATTCAGCAGCTGTGCCATTAAAACAGCGTGGGCAGCCGTATAATCACACAGGTACTCTTAACGTGCCTGGAATAGTTTCCAAACGCAGGTTAGGAGTGGTTTTGGTATTTACCAGGAACACCCGTCTCCTTCCTGTTGTCTGTGTGTGCACTTAAGATCCAGCGAGATGAACAGTCCATTCTCTGTCTCTCTTTATAACCCCCCAACCTCCCCCTTGTCGAAGCGATATCACACATTCTAGTTATGTGGTATGTGAAGAGCATGCCTCTGCTCACATGCAGAGGTGGAAGAAGTACTCAGATCTTGTAGTTGAGTACAAGTAGCAATACCACATATAGAAGTACTCATATAAGTAAAAGTCATGCATTCAAATTTTTGCTTTGAATACTGCCAGTCATTATTGGAGTATTATTATTGATGCATTCATGTGTACATCCCTTAAATGTTGAAGCTGGTGAAGATGGGGCTAATTTTAATAACTTTGTATATTGCTGGGTAGCTTGTGAATAGAGTAGAAATATACTCAAGCAAAGTACAAGTACTTTAAAATTGCACTTAAGAACAGTACTTCAGTAAATGTATTGTGTTACTTTCCCCCACTGCTCTCGTGTACGATGTGCGCACACATTGAAAAATGTGCTGCTCAGCGTTAGACAGGTGATGTTTGTCCATAGCCTTCATTCTGCAGCGGCCAGCTTTATGTGAGAAAGCGGTGCAGTCCAGATTGGGCATTAGGTGGGAAGAAGTCTGGTTGGCACATTTGTACAGACTGGCAGGGAGGAGAACCAGAGAGGAATGTACCCACATTCAGGTTCAGGGAGGTGGCTCTCAATGTGCTGCCCTGCAGGCTTGAAGTTTGAAGATGTTTGTGACGTCTGAGCTACTGAGCTGTGGCGTTTAAACAATCCACCTCCTCTTCGAAATGAGACATTGCTTGATGTTTTTCTTCCTCTATTTGTTTCAAAGTAAAGGCTTGTCAGAGCATCTGTCTCTTAGAAGACCTGGTAACAGATGATATAAACACCAAGTGGAGACAACTTTAAATCTCGGAGGAAGTGGGTATAGGTGAATTAATGCTTTACAAATCAATGTGGATATAAATCCTAAATTATCACAAAAATAACCCGTGGCATGATCTTTCCGAAGGAGCAGCTCGAATCACCTCTCACGTGAACTGAGGCCTTACACATTTCATAAATCTGTTTAGGTCTGAGCAAAGTTTTTACTGTTTTTCAAAGCTTACATTTTTTGTTAATTAAAGTCTGTTAAATTGGCCCATACCACAAGGACTCTAAAGTACTGCTATTAATGGTAGTGTAGTGATGTTAATATGGTTAAAAACGTGCTTCTGACAACACTTAGACCTGTTGTTTTTGAGAATATGTTTCATTGCTGTTTGTGTAGAAATACATTTTTCACTGTCCTTCAGTTCTTCCTTTCTTCTTCCTCCATTTCCACATGCCATGTGTTTTAGACTGTGAGAGGGAAATGAAATGCTGGAGAGAGACACGAGGTAAACAGCCCACCGAATGTTTTGCAAGCTGTTTACAAGTTGTGCTCTAAATGATTTGATTATCAAATTAACATTTCCAGATATTTGGATCTCTGTAACATCATGTCCTAAATATTTAAAGATGGCGAGTAAAGTTCTAAATGTCTTCAAATTTGATGAGCAGAAAATATTCCTCTAAAAAGGCTCTGCACTCCATGCATATACACTATAAATGACATGTTTTGTGTAACAAATTACATAAAATCTTTAGGGGATGCCCTACAACAAACACTTGAGTGACATAATGCAACGCCATTGTTAAATCTTTTCAAAGCCAACTGAAAAAACTTCAAAGGCTGCTGTTAATTGGATGTAAAAAAGAGGCTGCTCCAAAAAGTCCCCTTCTGTAGCCATGACATCATGCCTGTAACAAGCTACGTCCAGTCAAGCATGTGGACATGTTAGTGCCAGTGTGGGTACAATAATTCATCAAAGGGTGATGTATGGATTTTAAAAATACAATGCAGACGTGCATAAAAAGATGAAACACCTCTCTCTGAAAAGATGACCTGGCACTGGACAGCAGGATGAGCAGGCCGGTCAAAAGCTCCTTTTGTCATGCAAAATGTGCTAAACGGGCGATTTCAAACAGATCTTGCCGACAACACAATTAAACCATGGTGAATAAATAGACATTTGAAAGTCGACTGGAGACAAAAGAACCTCAGAGTCCGCCAAAACCAAAAAAAGGGGGGGAGGGCACACTGCCATAACAATCTGGATCCTGGATTAAAAAATATATGGTATGTCTTTGCATGTGTGTGTTTGGTTTTTGTGTGCATATGAATTCACGGTTAATTTGCATATGTGTTCTTGGTGATGTTTGTGCGTGTGTGTGTGTGAGGTGGGGGAAGAGCAGTTACGGCTTCTTGTTAACCCATAAGAAAGGGGGCAGCGAGGTGGAACCGACAGGGACGTTGCACCACCCAAATATCGGTGTGTGTCTGCTGGCCTGAGACACCCAACTGGGGCCTCCGCCTGCACTGGATGGAGACAAAGACGCCTTGATGTGGCCAAAATCGACCTTCTCTCACCTTCCCCAGGGGGCCTGGAAAATGCCCCTGCAGGCCATTTCAGACCAAACCCCACAATCAAAGGGCAGATCAATATGTACCTTCTGGCAGAAACAGATCTGATCTGACAGATCTGCAAAAACTACCTTTACTTCACAAAATCAAGAGAAGTACAGCCTACTGACTCTGTATATGTTGTTTGTTAACTGTGTTTGTGTGTGTGTGTGTGTGTGTGTGTGTGTGTGTGTGTGTGTGTGTGTGTGTGTGTGTGTGTGTGTTTGAAATTAAAATACCACCAGGAGCCACATCTTAAAAGCTGTGGACTGTCTGAGGAGACTCATTTCTTCGCAGTTACATAAGTGTCCCTTGCAGCAAATCTCTGTAAGCAAACATCACTCTTTCTCTCCCATATTCTCTTTACTTACTTACTTTCTTTTCACTTTACTGGTGTGAATATTGAGAAAGACACAACAAGCATGACCTTCAAGACTAAATTAATACAGCAAATGTTGTCTCTCCCCCCTGTGTCTATGCTGGTTGTGGTGTGGCATCTTACTGACTCCCCCCCTCTCTCCCCCCCTTCTCTCTGGCTGTGGGCATCTCTGATGGCAGCAGCTATGAGGTTTCCTGGCTGACTGAGTAAGCAAATGAGGAGTAAACAATGTGAGAGACGGACAGACAGACAGTCAGACAGCCTAACCACTGGAGCGAATGCTCTTCTCTGCTTGTCTGAAGTGTGCACGAGTGTGTGTGTGTGTGTGTGTGTGTGTGTGTGTGCTACTATGGAGGGGAGCGCTCAGTATCTTGACAGGTCAGCTAGCACCAGGAGGAAAAAGAGACCTGAAGCCTGCATACTAAATCTGCACTTATATATTCAGAGCCTCTGCAGACTGAACCATAGTTTACCATATTTGAAACAACATTTTCTATCACACTGGAAGGCCACGATGAGATACTGAGATACAGTCTATCAACAATATTTTAAATAATAATAATCAATTTAAGTAGCATGTGATGAAGTTTCAGCTGCCACTTCTAATAATTGATGATTTGATTAAAAAAAAAAAAAAATCTAATTTAAATAACATTGTCCTCAAAAACAAGCTAACTTAAACACTTAATTTTTCATAGAATACTAAACTATGACTATTTGGACATTTTTGTATGGCTTACAATACTAAAAGTTTTTAATAATTTTTTGAAGGCAAGCTATGGTTGTGTTTTCTTTACATGTTTTATGACATACTGCACTTTTATGACAATCACATACTATACTCATGTTTTTATGGTGTACTATGCAATGACTTTTTGACATTATTTATGACATACCATACTGGGACGTATTTGACATTTTATGACCTACTGTACTATTACTTTTTTGACTTTTTATTAGAATACTATAACGTTTTTATGACTTTCTATGCTATGATTTTTTGTACTTTTTTATAACATATTATACTATTTTACCTTTTTTATAACATCAAGTTCAATTCATGTTTATGAAATTTTTTTACATACTATACCGTGATGTCTTTGACACTAAACTATGACCTTTATGACATTTATTGTGACCTACTATACATAAATGTTTTTTCACATTTTTAATGCATACCATATTATCACATACTCTGATCTTTTTATTACCTTTTTTTACAAGATACTATACTATGACTTTTCTTTTTTTTACTTTTTTATGAGATACTATACTATGACCTTGTTTATTTTTATTTTTTATAACATACAATTGCGTGACTTTTTTATTTTTCATAAAACATTATACTATGATTTTTAATGATATCCTATACTATGATATTTTTTACATATTTTGTATATACTATACTTTTTAATACATACTATACTTTGACTTTCATGACATTTCTTTGACATACAACACATTGACTTTTTAGACTTTTTACAGCACACTATATTATGACTTATTTTTTTACTGTCTGACATACTGTACTATATGTTTTAAATATTCTATAGCATACTTTACAATTACTTTTGTGATATTTTGTACGCCATAATATACTATAACTTCTTTGAGACACTATAGTATTGCATTTTTGACATTATGATGACATAATATGACCCAACTCTATCCAATACTATACATTGTCTGATAAGACCTTTTTACATTTGAATGGGATACTATTACTTTTTCAGCATGTTTATAGACATACTATACTATGTCTCTTGTGACATTCTACACTGGGACGTTTTTGAAAAATGTTTAGACATACTATACTATGACTTTTGTGACATACTGATGTTTTTGACATTTTTTAGACATACTGTGCTCTGACATGCTGTTCTTTTAATAACCTTTTTAAAAACATAATCTACCATGACTTTTTTAGAAAGCCAAAGAGCTGATGGTGGACTTCCACTGTAGCAAAGACTCTCCTCCTGTACCAGTGATGATGAAGTATTCTATGTACTTTTTTTGGACTCTGTAGTGGCGTCAGCCATCTTCTATGGAGCGGTCTGCTGGGGCAGCAGCATCTCGACTGCGGACTGGAAGAGACTTACCAGACTGGATAAGAAAACCAGCTCTGTCCTTGGATGCCACCTTGATTCAGTGGAAACGATGGGAGAAAAAAGAATGATGTTTAATCATACATGTCCCACCCTCTGTAGGGCGCTCTGTAGGCATTGGTGTCCAAAGGAAAGACACTGCAGGTCCTTCCTTTGCGCTGTCATCAGAATGTACAATTAAAATTGCTCCCTGTAGACCGCAAATTCTTGAAATTCTTGAAATTCTTGAAATTCTTAAAATTCTTAATTCTTCATCCATTTGTTCATGTGCAATATCAATATTCTGTGAAATCTCTATATTCTAAGCAATATCTACATTTCAGATACCCTATTTTCATAGGGTGCAATATGTGCAATAATGTAAACTCAACTCATATCTTTACTGTTTACTTATTTATTATATCTTGTTTTGTTCTTCATTTATTTCTCTTGTTGCTGCACTGTCCCCTTTTTTTAGGACATTAAACAAATAAAAAAATGGCGTACTATACTATGACCTTTTCTGACATTCTTTATAGCTTTTTCATGATGTGCTATAAATAAATACAAAATATAGAACATAGTGTGCCATTAATTACATTATGGTACACTATGTTCTGACTTTCTTCTGCCATCTTCTGCCATTTTTATGGTATACTATACGATGACTTTTTTTGCAACACACTATACGAAGACATTTTTATGACATACTTCATATTGACTTTTTATGACTTTTTTATGATATACAATACTAAACTAAGACTTTTTTATGATTGGGGATGCAGTTTGAAGTATTGAAATGAACCTCGGATGATCATCATACAATGCCTGCATCTCATTCAGGGCCGCACAAAACATTGGCCCGCAGGCTGCACTTTGAAAAACTACACGCCACATGACTACAGAAGCTGCAAAGCATTGTCAATGGAAACTAGAATTTTGTTATTTGTTTTTTTCTATGGCACGGTTTGATACCATAACTTTGAATTAAGGATACAGTACTGGTTTAAGCATCTCACGAATCCCCACATTTATCTTGTGACCCTTTGCAGGGGGCCCAAGCCCTATACTCTGGACAAACTACCTTATGTATCATAGTTAAAACTACTTCCACCTTACATAACTGCAATAGTAAAATGTGTTATTTGCGCATAGATGAATTAATAATGTCATACTGATACTTTACGTACATTTTTGCTGATAATACTCAATAGGATTTTGAATAAAGGACTTCTTCTCATAAAGGAGCATTATTTTACATTGTTCTACTTTTGCTAAGGACAGGATTTGTGTACATACTCCATCTCTGCCCACGATTTTGTGAATGTGTAGTTGCATGCCTCTCCGACAAATGGCATTTTTAAGATGCCTCTCCCCTCCCATGTTTTTTTTTCAGCAGATGTGGGCGTACCATCTGAAATATGCACCCTGGTAGAATAGCCATTGTGATCATCCATCATGTCACAAAGTCAACACGAGGACAGTTTCATTCACAGGAAAAGACCACAAAGGCTTTGTCTGCTGACCTTAGCCTATGAACAACAACTGTGGGCTGAGCAGAAACGAGCCAACGGACATTCCAGGCAAGCCTGGCATACTTAGATTCATGCGATAAAAAAAATGCTCTTCCTCTTTGTCACAAAGACACAGCAAAGCCCTTTGTGTTTTTTTGTAGGAGATTTTTCAAAACATAACTGTCACTTCCTCTGACTCTCATTAATAAAACAGATTAATTCCCAGTTGGGTTGGAGCGAGGCTCAAGGAGGGGGTTGCTGAAGGTTGGGGGTAGCATGGAAGGGTTTGATATGTTGCCTGAGGTGACACGCTCACACACACACACACACACACACACACACACACACACACACACACACACACACACACACACACACACACACAGCTTCACCAATCAAAAGCCCCTTTCTGCATGGAGAGAGAGAAAAAAAACTTCAAAAGCATCATCTATAGCCTGATGAGAAGCTGGAGTGTGGCAGATGTAAACCCGCCCTCTGGCACATACACACACACACGTACAGAAAGACACACCAAACTGAGTTATGAAAACAAGCCACATGCATGTGTGAGTTTGTGTGTGTTTGAGGCAACCCCTTCTGTTGTTGTGTCCGGCTTCGGATGAGATGTGACACTGAGGATGAATAATACAATAGAGAGATACTCGGACGTGTCAGCAGCATCTGTCTCTGTCTGGGGCTGACGTGTGTCATCCTCCCTCCTCATTCAGAGCAGAGAGCGGGGGCTTATACAAAACTAATGAAGCAGACACACGCCGTATTAACACACACACACACTCATGCATGCACGCACACATATAGAGACACACAAACTGAACGAGGGGTGCCATGTGGCCACACTGAGGCATCTCTCTCATCTCAAATTCCCCAAAAGAGCCTCACTATGCTTTTGATACACAAAAAAGTGAAAAATGATCTCAGTAAAGAGGAAAGGATCAGCAGAGGTGGGTCACTGCAAATATTACTAGCAAGACCAAAACACTGAATGATTTATGAATCGGCTGTAGTGAAAAGCTGGTTATTGCTCGGTGTATTGTTCAGAGTTGTAACTGAACTGAAGTGGACTTTGTTCTCACTATCAAAGAAGTCAATGGACCGACCGCTGTGCTCCGATTGGCTGACAGATGCCATTTCCCAGAGGGCCAAGGGAACAATAATTAGAAGACAGGAGAGAGAGAGAGGCAGTAACAGACGAATAACAGAGATGGAAGAGAAAGAGATTAGCTGCATTTGAACAATAGTGCAGTCTTCCTTTGTTTGTGGTGGAACAGGTTCTTGTGCAAATAACAGCAGATGACAAAGCTTTCATCGGAGCTTGTGTCACATTATCATATTAGCATACTTAATGCACTTTAACATTTTGCCAAGAATCTTTGACATGCTAATGGTCTGAAATAAGACCCATGGATTAAAAAATGAAAGAGGAAAAAATGCAGTATGTGTGTTTTTGGTGGATGTGTTTACAGTGTGTTGTGCATGTGTGTGCACGCCCCAAGAGTGATTACATTGGGTTGGCAAATAGTTTCTCCTCTGTTGCATAAGATTTTTCCTCAAAGGTGATGAGAACCTCAGCAGACGACTGAAGGCTTTTAACTGTGAATAAAGTCAACAAGTGAATCAGAGGTGCTCTGCATTTGGCAAGAGAGAAACGCATTGAATGTGGATGTGGTCGCTCCTCCAACTGAACATCACACCTAGCTGAGTTTGGCTGCAGTCTATATTTATATTGCACATTTATTTCATCATTTAATTACTGGTTACTTTGTATAATAAGATTTTACATCCAAAAATGAGTTGTTGAAGTTAAAATGAGCTCCACCTTGAGCAGCTATAACAGCTAAATGCTTCTTACACATTAAGGTATAATAACTTAAAGTATGTTTTACTGACAATACTACTGTACTTTTATTTAAGTACAATTTGAAAATGCAGGAACTTTACTTTTACTGGAGTATTTTTATACTGTTGTAGTTCTACTGTCACTGAAGTACAGGATCTGAATAGTTCTACCATGCAAGGTGCCACCTACCCATCACGACTAATCATTCACTAATCATTCATACACCGCCAGAACAGCCTGTGGGGGCAATTTGGGGTTAAGTGTCTTGCGCAAGGACGCATTGACATGGATTAACGGAGCTGGGGATCAAACCGCCAATCCTCTGATTGAAGGACGACCCTGCTCTACCACTGAGTTACAGTCTCCCCTGTGGTTTCAGAATTTGTGAGTACTTTTACATTTTATGTATAGATTTTTGGACGTGAATGTTGTAGTAAACTTCCTGTCTGGATGGGCTAAATTGCTCATTTGGACACAGATCCAGTGCAAGTCCAGCAGGGGGACGGCGGCAACTCAACAGAGATATGCCCATCATCAAACAGTGGACAGTACGGAGATATTCAGCTTTATATGGGCTTTGGAGTTTATTTTCTATCAGCACACTGGCACACACATCCACCCAGCTTTTGTCTCATTCTGGTGTTTGATTTTGCAGCAGTTAATGGCCTTTTGCTCTTTTGGCAGCGTCTCTCCATGTCCACCCCTCCCTCCCTCCCTCCCCCATCAACAGCGGCCAGACAGCCATCCAACATGCCAGCTCTGGTGGGAGGCTGGCGACAGCTCAGTTCCAGCTTCTAAATCAGAGAGGCTGTGTTTAGATCCCCCCCGTAGAGCAGCACTACACTTGCAATGAGCTCTGCTGTGCTCCAGTCTTCCAAGATGAAACTGGGATGTGCTGAGGAAGCTGTATGCAGCTATTCTCACCCCTGTTTGTCCATTTCATGCTGAGTCTGTCAGACTATCCTAGAAAACATTCCCCCCTTTTCTCCATCATCAGCTAATATTACAGTCAAGAAAAAGACTAGCAGGGACGAAGAGTGCTGTAGTGGTTCTTGCATAAGCACTCAAGGAAAATATCAAAGAGCACACACGGATAAAGAACACAAAAAACATCTTATTTAGACAGAGAAAGCAACTTTTCTCTGCTTTTGATGATGTTGAAAGGTTCGTTCTGGAGTGAAGTGCACTACCTCAGGCTACATTCTTCGAAAGGGACAACAAATCCTCCCAGAGAGTTCTTCAAAAATAATACAGGAAGGTTTAAGTGCACCATCAACAAAAGTGCATCTGATTTACCTGATAAAGTGGGACCCTACAGCTGCCTTTTACTCACTTTACATTCACTTCACATCGCTCGCTGGTTTTAAGGGCTTCCTGCCGGCCTTTTGTTCCCATTTACTCCAGACAATATGTTTACCACTTCTTATTCCAATTTTCTTAAAAGCACTGCACATGTCCCCAAATGTACTTTCAGCAACAACTTTGATGATGGTAAGAAACTTTTACACATTTGGTCTTTCCAGGGAGAAATGCAGCTACTTTATTTGCCCACATCTCCACATTCTGACATGGAGACGGTTTTCCATGCTATAGCTGCCAGGAGGCTATTTGTCTTGGCACCACCAGCGTTTGACTTTAAAAAAAAGAGTGTGTGCATTTGTGTGTGCATGAGGGAAGTTCTTTCTACTTCTCTGAAAATGCCACGGAGACCTCCCACACTGCATCAGCCTTGAACGATAGCCTACTGCATCCTAAAATTACACAATTACAATTAATTTACCGATGTTAGTTATTGTACGGATAGAGAACCGTATAAAATTGTGAAAGGGTTGGTGATCAAACAACTGGCAGTTAGACTACAGGCTTCATACAAAAGGAATTTGCTGCGGTCATCAGTAGTGAACTAAACTTTTTAAAGAGTTTCAGAAAGGAATAGTTCAACTATCAATTTTGTTAAATATACTTATTTGATTTCTCGCAGAGACTTAGATGAGAAGATCGCCACCACTCTCAGATATATTGAGTGGTATCAATCTTCTTCTCTTCTCTTGGTAAGAAAGCAAATATGCTGATTTCCCCCAAACTATTCCTTTAATCCTAGATTTAACATTAACACGTTTTGTGGTCAAATAACTTGTCGCCATGAAACTCAAACGGACACAACTATATGAGAATTGAATGCGTTTACTCTTCTCTTAGGAACAGGCTGATCTATCACAATGGTGGCAGTCATTACTACCTGGTGCATTGCAATCAGCACACAGGCACATGGGAATAAAACTGGAATGACCAGACAGTCACCAGGCTACAGCTGACTGCAAAACGCAAATACGGTGAGCACAAAGAGTGAGTCAGCACAGAGCACACTTCTTTTGTAATCCATCTCCCCCTTTCAATTCACCTGAGGAGTCTCTTCTGGCAGAACAATAGCCCTCTCCCTGATCTGATTTCTACCTGGCATAACCTTTATCTGAGGGGGCCTTTTCACCATTGCCCCCACACAGGGACTTCCTTTGTTGATTCAAGATGGAAGATCAGTTGCGCAGTCTGGAGGAACAACGATTCTCATTCATCCAATGCAAAGCTATGAAGCAGACAGCAATCAGTCCAGGTTTACTTATCACACTTTACAACCCATGAGAAATATCTGTATGTCTGAGGAGACACACTGCTATAAATATGTAACGACACAGTCGTCGTCAGGCCACAGACCTTTACTGTTCTGCTCTTTATCTATCACTGATAACAGCTACAACCTGAATAATTCAAACCTTATCTTTTAACTTATTTGTTCAAACATCTCTTTTTCAGAACGTACCCTGGCCTGCCAAGGAGGTTATGTAAGCAGAATTTGAAGCAGCCTTGGCTGAGAGACATGTTTTCCTGCCGACTATCTTCCTGAAATCACCTTGGGTGTTAGTGAAGAGGAGCGATAGAGTCTGCTTTGTGTCTTTTCAACAAAAGGATCTTTGTGTCAGCCAGGAGCGATGAAACAATACTCAGATAAGCAGCCATAAAGCACATTCCTTCATAGCATCAGTTAAAAAATAGCAAGCAGGAAGTTGAGAAGGGTGTAATCTGGTTCATAAACATTGCAGGTTACAGTGGTTCCCAAACTGCGGGTCCTGACCCCCACAGAGGGTCGTGAGATAAATCTGAGGGGTTGCAAACAATAAACGGGAATGCAAAGCAGAAATAATGTTTTTATACATTTCCCTAATGTTTGCTCTGTTAGCAATGTCTGTCAGTTCCACCACATTGGTCCTGACTGAATTATCTGACCAACAACTGGATGGATTGCCATTAAAATTGTAGACGGACATTCATGGTTACCAGAAGGTGAAACTCACTGACTTTCGTGATCTTCTGACTTTTTCTTTACCACCGCCACCAGGTTCACATTATCAGAGGTATAATTATAATAATCAGACATCTTATGATTACTCACATAAGACAAAGGGAAACCTCTCAAATGATGACACATATGCAACCAGTGACCAGGGTTGCAAGTGGATATTGCTTGATTTTGGGAACCCCTGAATTTTAACTGTTGTGTTGCTCAGTAGCCAGGCTGAACTCTTTAAACAGCTCATTCCAATCTGCATTGGAAAGTGCAGAGAAGCTGTTAACGGAAGAGCAAAAACAAATACAAACCAACTGCTGACACAGAGTCTATCAAACCAAGATTTGTCTCAGCGTTTTATGAGCCTGCAAGGAGGTTCGTCTGCACGTCTGTCTCTGTGGAGCGTCTATTTGTTTAACTTTGCGGTGAAAAGTGCCTCTGACACAGAACAACAACAGCCAAGACTCCTGACTTCCTGCAAACTGCATTACATAAAATGCCTATGAGCTGTGAGACGCTTGAGTTGAGAAGGATTGGAAACGTTGGATGAGAGGGGAAGAGACGGGGAGACATGAAAAGAGCAGAGCAGTGGAAGGAACGAGACAGAAACAAAGACGGGAGTAAAATGCAGCTTCCCTCCACAGGGGAAGCAGCCTGGAAAAATAATTGTTGAGAGGAGACAGAGGAAAGCCACTAATGACAGCAGACAATAAAAACAGGCCAGTACTGTAGCGTCTTCCCAGCCAGAATGACAATAACACAGGAACCGACAGCCCCGCTCTTAGCAAGGTCTACAGAGGGATTGAACAGCCACAACCACAGCACCTGAAATAGAGCTTTGTCTGGGAATAGACTGTTATTAGGTCGTCTCCTCACAGGGTCAATAACACTGTTACTGCACCTCCTAGACGCGGAGGAATGGTTGAGGTGCTATCTAATTGGGTGGTCAGGATTATTTTGACAAGCAGCGAATAGAAAAGTAAATATTGAGGCAGAATTATACTTTACATGTGGTAGTTGTTGGGGCAGTGGAGAAGAGCAAATCCCTGTAAATACAAATTTACTTGAATAGGAATCATTGCATGCTTGACTTTCGCCTAAATAGCAATGATCCACATATGCAGCAAACGAAACAATTAGTGTTTGTTGGCTGGGATTTAAAAAAAGACAGCAAATACAAAAATCATTTCAAGACTTTTTTTTATTACTAAACTCTCTCTAAGGCAGCAGTTTGTGTCCACAGGTCGTTCTAACGTCTCGCAGTGAATAAAATAAAACGGTACAAAAATCAGTTCTGCTGTGTGCTACAAACGTCATTAGACAGCTCTTGGTAAATAAAAGTTCACAGACAATAATAATAATAAGCATTATAAACATTCATTTTCCCCTTCAAGTATGCTACTATCCAAAGTGACTAGTGTAAAATTGGCTGAGGAAATACAATATGTTCATGATTATTTACACATTACAAGTCCAAAATGCGCCTATGAGTGTGTGTGTATATTAATAATTTTTTTTTTTTAAAAACACGACTGGAAACAAGTCGGTTAGAAATGTTTCCGCTGTGTTTCTGGTGGAGAGAGAGCGCGCGCACACAAACACAAACACAAACACACACACACACACACACACACACACACACACACAGTGATGTGACTGACTGGCTTCAAAGTTTTAAAACGGAGCAGAGGTTAAGCATTTCAGTACAGCGAAAGAACATTTAAGACTGGAGTTGATCCAAACAGCGGCACCAACAGGGCAGCATCCACCTCTTCTGTTGAGGTTTCACACCAGTGCTCCTGCTGCCTGACATCTCTCACTCACTTAAAGGAGACACATGGAAATACAGGAAAATGGACAGACAGATGTCTTGATAAGTCAAGCCTGAAAGGTCATTCTTAAGCATGAAAAATTACTTTGACAATACCGTCCCATCTCAATCTCCACTTGCTCTTTCCAGAGCTTTCAACCAAATCCCATGGTCTTCATTAGCAGATGGATTTTGCTCATTTGACCAGCAGCTGCTATGATTTCATCAAGAGCACTTTAAGGACTTCTTGTCCATGTTGGCCTGGAAGTTAAGCATCGCCTTAACTTTCCTGAAGAAGACTGTGTCATCTGGTTGAAAGCTCTGGCAAAAAGCTTGTAAATGAAGGTTGAGTTGAGACCTGTGTGTCAAAGTCTGGGACAATATTTATGTTTTTATAGGGCTCCATCCAACGAGAACCACCAAGTATGTTCACATGCACCTTGTTGCTGTGCTTAAGAGATGGCGTACACAAATACAATGACTTCTACAAGTGTGTCAGATGAGCTCATATCCTGATAATGAAAAACTCAGATGCTATAGTTGGGTTGTGCCACTATAAACAGAATATCGGGGAACTTCAACACGCCATTTGAGTCATTGTTTGTGTATGCTCTGGTTTCAAAGTGATTATCTATACAGAGATATTTCAGATCAGGACGAGAGGATAGAAAAGATAAACAAACAGCAAACCCAAAAATTACACCTGAAGCAGAATATGAGCTGGCCTACAGTGTACTGTAAACACACTTGTTGCGGACACTCCCTGGAGGATGTTTAATAAGTAATAACACTTTGAGGATGACCACACAACAGCACAGTGTCATTTATCCTTCATATAAGAGCACAGACAGGAACCCAGCCGAATGCGTCTTTGGTTTAACCAAATGAAACAAGCCGATGATTTCGTTTTCACCACTTCTACATTATATTGGTGAAACATCACTCATGAATTGCTGGAGAAAGACAACACACAGTGCACCTCAGCATCAATGCTACAACATCAACAAACATCAGGAGATTAAATATGCCTTCGTTCAACAGCAATGGCCGATTGTGGTTTCTTTAAACTGCCACAAGTCTATCCAAGCAGGGCATACCGTGTTATACATACACACCCGTGTGCGTGAATTCTAAGTGTATATACACATATGCAGAAACAGAATTTTGGCTGACTTTTGCATCATGATGCACGTCAAATATCTCTGTTCCTACTACAAGAATGTGTATAAGGAAGCCGGTGCGGAAGATATCACATTAAGTATGTACAACAATATACATAATATACATAAACACTCAGCTCAAACTCACAGCTTCAGAGACGAGCTTAACTGGACAAAGACCAAGAGCTCTTCTGACATGTTTCCCTCCAGAGACACAAAACACATTATTGTGTCAACTACTTCATGATTTAAAGGGTTCTCAAGTATCTACAGAGAAAGACAATCACATGGACATCTCCATATTTCTTCTGTGGGGAAAAGGTAAAGACAGGTCGACAGTGGTTTTTGCTGCAGGACCACTGCACCCGGTCACAGTACCGCTTTTCTACCAGCCACAGAGATTTAAGACCCAGCTAATGAAATGTCATCAGCAATCAATAAAACACACCGTCAATGAGACCTCAGAGTTTATATTAAAACTGACATTTTCACATACATCTCAAAAGATATATCGGCTCTGCTAAAAGAAACCCATCCTGACAAATGTACTGTCAATTCAGCAAAATGGAGTCCAGAGACACAAGCTTTCAAAAACATGATTTGTCAATAACATGAACTTTTCATTAAAAATGAGGGCCGAATATATACACTTTAAATTGCTTCAATTGTTTCTGGCCACCTTCAGAAGACAGAGATATAAAACAGTGTAACTGAAATAAAGGTTTTGTGCTTCAGTTTGCACATCTAGGCTGTATATTCTTAGCTGTTTACGGTTGTAAATAACTCAGAAGCTTTTATTCTACTGGATCGCCTAGCGCAAAATCATAAAGACATATTCTAGTTTAGACAGACAAAGGAATGTTTTGGAAAGTCATGGACCCATGCGTCTGAAATAAAGGTGAATTTAAAAAGGTCATTCTTAACCTTGAAAATATTAATTTGACAAATCCGTCCCATCTCAATCTCCACTTAATGGCTCTTTCTGATGCTTTCAACTAAATCCCATGGTCTTCATTAGCAGATGGAGTTTGCTCACTTGACCAGCAGCTGCTATGATTTCATCAACAGCACTTTTAGGACTTCTTGCCCATGTTGGCCTGGAAGTTAAGCATCGCCTTAACTTTGCTGATGAAGACCATGGGATATGGTTGAAAGCTCTGGGGGAGGGGGCCTGTAAATCGATGTTGAGTTAGGACCACCAAGTATGTTCACATGCACCTTGTTGCTGTGCTTAAGAGATGGTGTACACAAATACAATGACTTCTACAAGTGTATCAGATGAGCTCATATCCTGATAATGAAAAACTCAATGCTATAGTTGGGTTGTGCCACAATAAACAGAATATCGGGGAACTTCAACACGCCATTTGATTCATTGTGTATGCTCTGGTTTCAAAGTGATTATCTGTTTATACAGAAATATATCATTTTTGCTGCAGGACCACTGCACCCGCTCACAATGCCGCTTTTCAGATTAAAATGTTCCAATGCATTTCAACTCTGTATCAAATTGTTGTGATCATTACTTTTGTTCTTTCGAAAGTCCAAAGATCCAAATTTTCTCTTTTCTCTCCCGAAGCAGTTAAAAAGTAAAAACAAATTGCAGCATGGAATGTAATGAATTGTACAGGAAAGCTATGGTTTTTCAAATTGACATGTCACGTGTTAGAAGTGATCTTTTATCAATCAGCTAACCCACTGCTGTTAGAGCTCACAGCCATGGTGGCAGAAACAAAAATTGCAACTGTATGAAACGTTTAGAATTATTATAAAATAAAATGCAAGGATCATGACCAACCTCTGTATTTTTGAGAAGAGACACTTTTAAGAAATGCAAGAAAAGACCTAAAGTAGACTAATCTCACATAAAATCAAATTGAACAGACATATTAAAGACATCCCTGACTTTGTCTCAGACTGCACGAGTTGGAAAAACTGAATTTGCCACAAGCTGAAATCTCCCTTAATTGAAATTAAGCATTATTAAACAACAGCCTGGAAAAAACTAAAAGTTAGCTTCAGGTTTCACAACCAGTCACAACACGAGCAGTGTATTCCACAGTTCAGGCCATCCGTAATAAGCATGGTTAAGAAGAACAAGGAGGACAAAATTAAATGAACCATCACAATTTTGACACCGAAACAATACACATTTAGTCCATAAAAGTTCATTCATTAGTCTGGGATGGAGTATTTACACTGTGCAAATGAAACACCGAGCAGAAAGTGTTCCTGTACTAGGAGTTGGGTCATTTCGGAGTTCCTGTTGAATCATTTCTTGTGGTTCCGGGTTCAGTAGAAGCAGGTGGTTCAGGCCCGGGCGTCATCTCTGCACCCTTCACTTTTTCATGCTTCACTAAACAGGCTGACTGCAGTGTCCTGAAAAATTACCCGACCGTTGTTTTTGTTTTTTTACATTGCTTCTTTCAGTCAAATCCCCTTCTGCTCTCGCGGCTAATGTCTTTGGATTGGCTTAACTTCATTTAAACCTTTTTCATACATGTTACAAGAAGCCTTTGTTTTGCCAGATTTTTCCTCCTCATACTTGTTGTCCTCTTGAGTTAAGAAATTAAACTAAATTTCAATAAAAAAAAACAAAAACTGAGGCATCTTTAAAACAAAGATGGGGTAACAATGTTAAAATAGAAAAGAAAAACTTCTTGAATAACATTTTTCTTTCTTCATGAGCCACTGAAGTGCTAACAAGGGCTCTGCTTTCTGTTATGGATTGCTGCAGCTTTGTACAGGTATTTAAACCATCTTACTTCATAAACCCGCTATAACACCACACCTGTACAGTGCTCTCACACCATCAAGATCTTACTATCGCATGCAAGTGGCTCCTTAGAATGGGACACATGGAAGCAACTATCCTATAATTCTTCTTTTTTTTGCGATCAGCAGTTGATCTGAGGGGACTTTAGAAGAAGATGACATCCTCCTTGTTGAGGTCTTCTGCGGCGGTCTTGTAAGATGGCGGCATGCTGTGGCTGTGGGTGAGCCCGTGAACATGTACCTGGGCGTTCGAACTGAGGCCCTGCGGCTGCACATGGGACTGGAACTGGAGGGAGCCGGTGGTCTGTGAGTGGGGAGGGATGGTGGGAGGCTGCATGGAGGGCTGAGGATGGGACTGTGCAGGGGGCATGGGAGGCTTCTGAAGACTTTGAGGGTGGGAGGTGCTGATGGAGGAGGTGGACTGGGTGTCTGGCCCAGCATTGTCTGGCGGACTGAGTTGATCTGTCACAGA
Source organism: Cebidichthys violaceus (assembly GCF_023349555.1). NCBI lineage: Eukaryota > Metazoa > Chordata > Actinopteri > Perciformes > Stichaeidae > Cebidichthys > Cebidichthys violaceus. The sequence continues at coordinate 2,747,899 of NW_027176296.1, read as the reverse complement.
CAAACAAGGAAGGCTATTAGAGAACATGGGATTACTCCAAAAATAACATTAGGGCCGACAGATTAATCCTTTGTACCTGTTTATTAAAGCTGGGCTTACACAGCCTAACTGAAATCTATCACCTGAAATCCTGCCAGTGTTTCTTTGTCAATGGTAATTGTGAGGGCACAGGATTAAAGTGTTAAAATGTCTGTGTCAGCAGTACAGCCCGTCATTCATCCCAGAGAGGCATGTGAAATTGATAGGTGTTTACACAGGGTGAGGCTGTGCATGAATACAAGCTATAGACAGGAACGTGATCGGGTGGGGTCCGGTTTGCCCAGGTGGAGAATGTGTGTGTCTCATGTTTGTGTCTGTGAGAACCGAGTTTAATAATGCAGTTGGCAAAGACAGACGAGAGGAGATTGTGTTTGGGTTTGCCTTGACAGAGCAAAGGAGGAAGTGTGTGTGCACTTGTGAGTTTGTGTGTATTTAATAAAAAAAAAAAATAAAAAAAAAAAAAAAAGGTACCTGCGTGATGATGCAGGGGAAGAGGCTGAGGAGGTGTTGACAGCGGGAGCTGCTGGTGGGGGCTGATGGACCGCTTGGCCTTCAGGGCGTTGTCATCTCGGGCGGACAGCTTCAGCGGCAGCATCTGCTTCATATCCACTGAGGCTAGGATGAGGAGGGAGGGAGAGAGCAGGAGAGGAGGAGGGTGATTTAATTGTAAAATTAAATTGCATTGGTAAACTAAAGCCTAGCCTCTCTTAGGTCACTATTTGATAAATGAGATGGCTGACCCAATTTGGACAGCTAATGTGATCCTAATGAGCCACTTAAATCATGCTGATCACGTCAAGCTCGTGTCAGGCACAGATGGCTTGAATATCGACGAAGAGTGAGTGAGAAAAAAATCCTTTTTAAAAGAGAAAATACTGCACGGTTATACATCACCTGCAAGAGTAAGAGAGGAGAAAACCTCAATGCAACACTCAAACATATTTTGTAAAAGAGTGTATATTTATGATACTTGTTGTAATGAGTTGGCAACTGATGCGCTGTAAGTGTAACAGAAAAGTCATGCACTCCACTCTCTCCCTTTGTAAGGAGAATAGCATCTTCCTCTGCACGTTTACTCTAAAAAAAACGATTCATTCACAGTTTTTGGGAGATTACAGGGTGATACTGAGTCATGCTTCCATTAGAATATCAGTTAGAAGAATGCCATACATGCACACAAATGCAAGTAAAAACTAGTCAATTAATCAATCAACCATTCTATTCTAATAATCTATAAAACATTTCTGTCCTATTTCCAGCAAAAATTACATTTAATGATTCCAGCTTGTCAACTGTGATTATTGTTGATTTTTCTTTCCTATATTGTTTTAAATTGAATATTATTGAGTTTTGGACTGTCAAAAAAATACGCTGATCAGGTCACTCTTAAGCTGTAGGGAACTGTAGTGGATTTTGTATAGACTGTAACAATTAATTAAAAAAATAAACAGTAGATTAATCAAAAATAAAAAATGTGCACACCTATGATTATGTATATTACGGTTTATGAATCAGAATCAAAGTAAAGACGTGTGTGCACTTCTGTTACTATTGATTCTTATCAGGAGATGTTTATACATGGAGATGGAAAGGAACACAAATGTAACCCAAAGCAATGTGGAAGCACGGTGCTGGTTGCAGCACGTCCTGTGGAACTCGGTGTCTGAGGTCTAATTCCTTACCGGTGCTGTCAGTGCGATGTGAGGCTTTGCCAATCTTGCCTCCTTTGCCTTTGCCACTGCTGAAGGCGGCCAGCTTGGTGGGGATCTGCTGCTGCACCCCCAACAGTTTGTGCTGCTGGTTGGTGGTGCTGAAGAGATGAAGCGGCACCTCCGTCTTCTGCGTCAGGGTGGAAGAGCTCGCCTCCCGTCGCAACATCAGTTCAGGGCGCTCCGGATAGTCGGCTGGTGCGACAGAGAGGCTGGCCCGCACCAGGGGCTTCTGAGGGGGGGGCAGGTCGGAGACACTGGTGAAGGTGTTGAGGCCCGAGGACATGAGGAGCTCCCCGTTCAGACTGCCGGACAAAGGAGCCACCTGGAGGAGAAGACATTACGTTATTTGCTGAGAGGGGACTAAAGCCTTCTCCAACTGTAGCAAACATCATCACATAAGACTTCAAAATCAGTATTCAAGTTCAGCAGGAACGGCTTCCCGACTTTGCACTGTAATATTCATATTTGTGGTCAGATTCAGTTTGGAATCAGGAGTTGTGGAACGTCAAGTTTGCACGTTGTATGTGTGCGTACGCGTGTATGCATCCTGTTGTTAGTTATGTATGAGAGTATATGTCTGGAGAAAAAAAAAAAAAAAAAAAAACTTAAGACAACTTCTTACAGAAGACGCATAAAAAGCAGATGCAAACTATAAATCGTCTATGCGACACTGTCATTACAGAAACACAATCTGCTGAGTAGCAGCGTATTCATGGGCTACAGAGGGAATCAGAAACACATGCAACGGTTTCTGCTGAGCACACAGTTTGGTAAAAGGCTTTTGATGTGTTCCAAGAGACTCAAGGACAATACACACACACACACACACACACACACACACACACACACACACACACACACACACACACACACACACACACACACACACACACACAAAATGAGAAACATAAACCCTTAATAGTCCCTGTCCACATAAAGGCGTGTCTAACAAAACAGGAACAAAACAGGCTCTGCTGTTAGACAAGCAGGGTAACAAGAAAATGACTCTCATGACATCAGTGGATGAAAGACACTGACTGCATTGTCCACTTCATCACTGCATTGAGGGAAATATGATCTAGAGATGGAGTCAACATCATCCTCCAACCTGCGTTCAATGAGACTAACCAGGAGGGTTCCTGCAACAATACAGTGGTGTAGTGTTTGTTTGTGTTAGTAATTCCACATGTGTTGCATAACATGGACTATAATAAGAATCTCTTCACAGTGTTGTTACAGTTGGACGGTTTAAAGATCGTCTACAACATTGTGACCCATTGTGTTGCTAAAGGATATTCATCACACATTAAAGACAAAAGTAACAATCAGTACATTTTTAGCTGTTCAACATCCAAGCAGACCATGTTATTTCAATCATGATTTTAGCTAAGAGTTATTAGAAGATTAAAAGAAAAGATGAAAAACGTTTGTCCATGACCTATACTGTAACTGCAGGCCAGTTCCAATCTGAAAAGAGCTTTTTAAAAGCCTCTTAAAACATGGAAAAGTGTCCATTAAAACAAGAGGATGAATACAAATACATATCAATTCATTATAAGGAATCAGATATGGATGATGCATTACAAGTAACTAAAGTAAAAGTTTTCTAAAATGAGAGGTTTTCTAAAAGGGACTCTTGTGCTCGAAACACTACAGTTTCTATCGTTCCTCGTAGTCGCTTTAAATAATAAGCAAACCAACACCACAGAGCTGATGATACAATGGACCTACATCATCAGTGTAACACCAGTTTTAACTGTACTGCAGTGTATTTAACCTAAAGTCTGGCAAACGTCTGTAACCGTTCTGTTTGGTATGCAGCACACATGCTACATGATTGATGATGATGCCGAATACTTCCTGTGGATAGGGGGAACGCATGATGACAGTGTTTTACAAGGCATGAAAGGCAGACTCGTGTGACTGTGACTGTGTGTGAGGACACTGTAGCTTCCTCCAGTTGTAACAGCAGAGCATGACGGGACCCGAGGCCGAGAGGGGCCCTGCAGTGGGAAAGTCTCCATACCTCCTTCCCTAAAGCACCCTTTCTTCCTTTCCCTCCATCATTTGCCCTCACTCAGCACTCACTCATCTTGGCACACAGATGTTGCATTGTTCCCAGAACAAGGTGATCGGCTCAAAGCGGCACAAACAGCAGGTTTCCAGGGCAGTAAACTGTGCGAAAGCTACAGAGCTCAAAAAGCCCTGACTGACAGCACATAAACAATTAGCACTGGCTGCCTTCCAGAGGCTTCTGTTAATGACAGACTTGGACTAGCTAATTATACAGCCTTGTTTCTCTCATCCTGAAAACTGCCTGGATATTCCCATATCACACTGCACAACATGTGTCAGCGGTGGAAAGAAGATACCGGCTATTGAATCTCACCTGGATTCGATGATGTGTGGCACAGTAACGTGTGTATTGACTTGAGTATTTGTATATGTGCCGCTCTGATCGGTGGTAATTAATGGGATTAGCAAACACTGTTGCCTTAAATTGGTCCAATTCCAAATCAAATTGTGTCCAAGTAATTCATACAATGCATGCAAGCTGAGTAAATACTGTTCTGTATGAAGTTTTGTGATGAGCAATGACTCAGCAATTTATACAATGACTTCTGGGACATCACATTAGAGCAATTCTCTGATGATTTATAAAGCAAACGATTGATCGATGGTGTGCAGACTCATCCAATAATAAAAGTAATTATTACATCGCATTACCCACAAACAAGATGCACAGACATGAGCAACTTATTCTATATGCAACTACTGTTTTCTCTCACAGAGCAAATTAACTCTGAGTTATTTGACAATATTTCAGCTTAAGGACAGTACAGAATAGTTCTGCATACAGTGTGTGGCAACAGGTGAGGATAGTTGGCAGATGGCGTAAAGAAAAAATATCTTCCCTCAAGCTTGTATTCTATCTTAGCCTCTCAAAGCAACCGCTACTAACTGGTTATAGAAGAAGTGAGTCACAGGCATCTAGAGGTGTGTGTGTGTGTGTACATGGTAAGGGTGTTGATGTGTAAGTGTTACTCTTCAGGGGCTTTTCAGACCACAGGAACACACTCAACAGCATCGTAAATCAGCCGGAGGCCAAACAGAGGAAGAGATAACTCAGATACGGGTCACCGATTTACCACCAACCTTTTAAAGTTTCTTTTGAGCTTTGCCAATCTTCCCATGATGTTAGCAATGCCCTCTGTCATGTTCATGTAGTTATTCACGCCAGATAGCAAGTTTTCTGCTCTTGAGCAAAAAGCAGGAGAAAGGGGCGGTTGTAAAATTGAGGGCTTTGCCTGAAGGCATCTCTAAAAAGTTGCACCAGTTATTCATAGATGCGTTTCCCCATAAAGACCTCCCCAACAGGCTGGGAACTGAACCTCTGAACTTAGTCATAATCCCAGTTTCTATTAAATTTCCTTACATCAAAAGGGGATTTTTTTTCCATTGACTCTCGCTGTATTGTGCAGGTCTGTCTTGATCTTGTTCTTTTCCTGACTCACAGTCAAATAGCCAACTCCATGTCTATCCTTGATTATGAACACACTTTATGACTTTGAATTCACAGGACTAAAGCAGTCAGACACTAGACTCGATTGGAGCAGATCCAAAAGCCTTTCTTATCAAGGGGCCAAGTGTGATCACATGTGATAACACATGAAAGAGAAGTTCCTCTGAAGCCAGGACATGCCGCAACTAGCACCATCCTTGCACAAACACTTGTTTATGTTACGAAACACACACACACACACACACACACACACACACACACACACACACACACACACACACACACGTCTACTTTTTTTATGAGGTCTAATCATAGCTCTCCTGGTTTGCTGATGCGTCTTAATGTTGGGTGTTGGTGATTAAATGTCTGTTGATATCAGGCTGGCCCGAAGCCTGGAACAGATCCTGAGGTCACAGCTGATGAAAAGACTGTTTGATGTGTTTGACGCAGAGGGGGAACAAACCACTTCCAAATCTCCCATAACCGCAGCCAAGAAATTCCCATAACACGGCCAACAGTATAGAAAGGCAACCCATACATCTGCATGTCAACAAAACACACTACTTAGCTTGTCTAAATCAAATATTATGGGCATGACTTAATGGGGTGTTGAGTGCTGATAGGGGCTAGATCTGCTGTTTCGGGTCTTATCTTGCAGTCCATGTAACAAACAAACAAACCACGCAACAATCTTACTTACTATGACTGTTTCTGTGAAGGCCTCTGTAATTACCAGGGTCCCTGCATTACTCACCACAGCACATTAGGTCAATTCAGCCAGCAGCTGCAGTTTTCCAGGAGTTACTGTGAAGTGTTCTAGGTACAACTCACAGTCAAAGGCCTGCCTTGTGCAGCCAGTAATGAGATGATAAATGCAATAACTCATGTCAGCTGGTCGTGTATGTGTACGACTTGAGTTAAATCCTTTGGATGGTTGATGGGCAGCCAGATGTCTGAGGATGTAACACTACAGTAGATGAATAACACTAAAACAACGGAATGCACAGTTGCAAAAAAAACAAACACTGTAGCTGTTTTTTTGGGGGGGACAAGTCAGGGCTTGAACGGCTGGCATTGGTTCATCTGTCAGTTACTCAGCTTGGTATGCAGGATGAAAAGGCACTGGCCAATCACAGATAACTGTCAGGCTTTAACCAGGTAGGAATGTCAGACAGCAGAGAGGGACTAGTGACATCACCGGAGACAGCATCAATCAGAAAAACAGTACGTTTGTCTATCAGTACATCTCTTCTGGTGATTGGTCCAACAAAAGCAATCCAGTTTGTACAGTTAGTCTGTAGAAGAAGAGGAGCAGAAGAACACAGTGACTCATCCAGCTGAAAGCTTTCAGCTGTCTTAAATTGGCGCATTAGTCAGAGTGAACAATCCCATCATTGGGTGTGTTTTGCATGGCCTCCACCTGATGACAGAAGCATATGTGTGACTCAGGAAGTGGAGCCGTCACCAACAATCATGCTCCTCTCCATATCTAGATAGCTTGTTTCAAAATATCAACCCACCAATTTAATAGGAAATTACAAAATCAGCCATCGGTTACTAGTGTACATCATACAGGACAATCATGTGCACCAGCTCCGAGACTCAACAGACTCATCTAGATTCCAGAACATATACTGATGAGGAAACTGTTCACGATGAAGAAGAACTCTGTGGGTAAGGTTTACGATATGATGATGGGCTATTTTGACTGAAAATAATATCACAATATTGCAATATGAAAAAAATATGAACATTTTTTCAAATTTAAACAAAACCACTCTCCCGTTTTTCACATGTATATTATAATATATATATATATATATATATATATATATATATATATATATATTATATATTATATATTATAATATTATTAATATAATATTAATATAATATTATTAATAATATTATATTATATTATATATATATATATATATATATATATAATAATAATAATAATATATATATATATAAATAAATAAATAAAAGACAGCTGATTTAAGTACAGCAGAACTAACATTGTTGGTCTGCATTTTTGATGAGAAAATGAAGATTGTATCAAGATAAAACTTCCCATGCTACAGTTACTCGTAATCAGCTAAACTGTGATGTTGATGCAGGCCTTTGAAAAGACTAAAGGCTGATATTAAGTATCATTACTGCAGCTCCTTGATGGATCTTTTAGCACCGGGCATGAAATTACAGTCAGCGGATCTTTCTCAAAGCTTCTCTCCCATGAAACTCACAAACAATGGCCCGCATTGTGGAGGAGAGAGGTAGAGAGAGGTGAAGAGAAAGACTGCTCCCTGCGTAGGTGGATTCCTGGGTCGAGATGTGTTCATTCGTATGTGTGTTTATCATTCATCCATCTGTGAATCAGGTGGTGGGAGCTGAAACCAGTGTTTCTTTTATACCAGCAAGGGCACCTGAACTCAAGAACTAAACTTTCTTTCATTCATATATTTAGCCCATCAGTGTTTCAGATGCTTGAGTACCTTGAATGGGTGGATACTGGATTCATGCCCAGGGGATGGAATGGAAGGAAAATACGAGATGCAAGGAAACGGCAACAGAAAAAAAGGAAACAAGAGAGAGATGGGAAAGCCCCTTCTTGTTCTTTATCCTGTGATTCATCGTCACCAGCACCATAGCTCCTGGTACTACCTCCTCACCTCACCGTCACCCAGCACCTCACCCATATCCTCAATTTCAACTTTCATACACACAACTTAAAGGTGCAGTAGCATCGTCTTTTATCACCTCCAATTTATAATGTCATGTTTTTTTAAAAGCATGTTTTTTTTTAATGTAACAAATTATAGAGACAGAGCGCAATTAAGTCCCACTGACTTTATATTGTGTGAAATCACAGCATAGCAAACGGAACAAATTTGACAAGTTTGTTAGCTACAGCTTCTTTTATAGTTTCCATGTCTGTGTGGCTGCGAGGATCCACATGATGTACATCATTTTGAATAAATCAAATATTATCTCTGCTAGCAATAGCTAGCTTGCGAGTCATGTATTGTATGGTTAGTATAGGCACTCTGTGATATTTCTGTATTCAAGCCATCATCTCCACAGCAGGTTTCCCACCTCAATAGTCTTCCTCTTGATCTTCTTCTGGTGTTCCAGACGTTCCTTTTCTTTCTCCACGGACCTGGTGGACTCTCTCAGCCTCTCCAGGTCCTGCTGGTACGTCTCCCTCTGACTCTCCAGCTCCTTCCTCTCTTCTGCCAGATGCTCCTGCATCAATAGAACAAGTAATGTTGCAGTTTGTCCGGAGTATCAATATCAAAATATTGATACTGTAATTATAATTATTATTTTTTTTTTTTTACTAACGTGTATGTAATGTACACACATAACATACATTAACTTGAAAGGAAACTTAATTTTTTTTCTGAGCAACTGGAAGCACACTAGAGCGCTATATGAACAGTTTATTCCTTTTTTTGAAACTCAACAGAGAACAATGACACTGTAAATTAAAAAATAAAGCAGAGCTGCGAGGTCTTGAAGTTCAGCCTCTCACACATATCTTTTCCTAAGGTAGGACAGAGCACTTCACCTCCAGCCGTCTGCACTCCTCCTCCCTTTGTCGGAGCCTGGCCTCGTTGGCCTCGACCTGTTGCCGGTGCCTCTCCCGCTCCCTCTCCCAGCGCTGCTGCTCCTGCCGGTGCTGAGACTGCAGCTTGTGGAAGCTGGCCAGCTCCTCTCTCTGCAGAGCCAGAGTCCGCTGTTTCTCCTGCTCCAGGAGCACGTTCCCTCTGTGGCGGCCGGGAAGGGAGGCCCGCTCTGTCAACGAGGCCCGCTGCAGCTCAATGTGACTGTCCTGCTGTGAAATGATGGCCTGACGACAGAGACGGGAGAAGAATAACACAATAAGGTCATTAGAGAACCAAGACAATGTTTATACTCTATTACAAATTCAACACCTTTAAGTTATCAAGTTTAAGAAAGCCAAACTATCCGCAAACATATATATACAGTATACCATATGTTTCAACTTATTTCTATCACTGACTGCACTTATTAACATCATTAACAGTGGAGGGGACAGTATTACCTGCAGACTGTAGAGCCTTTGGGAGAGCATCAGCACTCTGTCAAAAAACTAGAAGAGAGACACAAGCAAGCTTATCAAAACCAAATAACTACGAGATTCACCAAAACACAGCATTTATAATGTGCAAGCTTCTCATGGGTACATCTTTTCAGTTCAGAAGGCATGGTTATGAATATGTAATCCAGCAGAGTGTGAAGCACAAGGTGACAGATCAGAGAAGGAGAGTTTACCTCAGCCTCGGGGAAGGAGTTGGACCAGATGCGGTTCCATCTGGCAGGAGGGCAGCAGCTCTCATCAACCTGAGCAACAACACACAGCAGGTCATACGACACATCACAAACACTACGAGTACTGTACACAGTACTATATACAGCACTACATACGAAACAAAAAATAGATACTGTAAAAACATTTGCTGTGGTCATATGTGTTTTTAAAATGGAATTATTGTATTTTTCAAAAGCTATATTTCGTGTACAAAAAAAACAGACACTATGCACATGTTCTTGTTTTTTTTCTATTCCTGTACATCCTACACACTAAAATACTAAAGAAATGCTATTGAGCGGCTGTTATTAGCCATGATGGTAAAACTAAAACTATTCTCCATGTCAAATAATGTTTAAAAACCTGTTTCTACAACCTTGATATGAGAGCTGAGCAGCAAAAGATATGAATTATTCATCAAATATTCATCAGTTATTCAACAAGGAGAATTTTCTGTCTCAGAGCAAAACAAAGAAAGACGGTATAGAATAGGTTAGACATAAAAAATAGAATTAATTCATTTTTCAGACATAATTACAACTGATCCTGTGACAGAGAGTAAATCTGGCTTTGTTTCTCACACACGGCTCACTGACAGCAACATGTCGTTGCTGATCGTCCTTGTTCCTGTTTTGTCAAGGCTTTATCTATTTATAAACAAATGAAGTGACCTGCGAGAGCAGGGTTACAGTAAACATCAGGACATGGAAACTTTCCAGATGACTTGGTCTGGTCACTACTATTTACAGGAAATAACACTGTGACTCATCCTGAGATGTACTGTTTGTCTGTGTGCGTGTTGAGTGCCTACCGTCTGCTCCAGGGTGTGGCTGCCACAAAGGTCTTTGAGCTGAGGGTCAGAGCTGGCTCTCTGGCTTCTATCTCTGTTTCTGGTCTCGCCAGAAAACTTCTTCTTCACACTGCCATCTGGCACAGACACACCAACACCGACACACACACACACACACACACACACCGACACACACACACACACACACACACACACACACACACACAGGGACACAGTGACAAACACACACAAGTAATTAAACCAAACAGAAACAGAAATATTGACACTCACAAACAACACATATACACATGTAAAACCATACACATAAATTCAACCAATAAAACCAATTCAAGAAATGAAATGGGTTTACAATTCATGGTTTATTAAATGGCATAAAAGCCACTGAAATACAATTGCAAATCCATTAGCTGGTAGACTTCCTCAGGGCATGGATTGTGCTGGACTCACTCTTACTGAGGATGGTGGGGCTGCTGTCATAGCCCCCGAAGGTATCCGCTCGCCTGGGCAGAACCCCAGAACCGCTCCCCTCCTCCAGCCGAGAGGTCGGAGCCTCCTCCCTCACTCCAGACTGCAGCAGGTTCTGCAGGTTCTCCACTGAAGAGAGAGAGAGATAGCAAATTAAGGTTGGAAAGCTGGACAGAGGGAGATGTTTAGGGGGAATGGTTGCAAACTCAACAATGCTAATACCTGCTGATTTATTACAGAGCTGCAGCGAGCAGCCCATGGATATGAAATTGACAAAATTCCCACCTCTTTATCTAAAGCAGATATACATATTGTGCAGCATTGTCCTACCCTCAGTGATAGCTCCTTTGAGCAGGGCCTCCCCCTGCTGGAGGTCTGAGGCGTCTCCTCGAAGCAGAAGTCTGGAACGTGAAGCTGCGTCCTCTAGACCTGTTACAGACTCTGCCATGTCTGCAAACAGCTGCAGCTTCTCAGTGAGAGCCTGGACGACCACCGCATCCTTCTGGCTCAGCCGTTCTACAGAGAGAAACGGGAAATAGAACAGCAGAGGAGTTAAATCCTTAAAACAAAAGGATGGGGATGCAGGTGTTGTCACATGCTCACTCCTGCATCTATAGAACAACGCTTTACCACACCCAAATATCCTTGGGTGTTTTAAACAGCTTTTGCTGTCCTAAATCAGTTTCAATCTACTGAGATGAGATTTAGAGAAAAAGTTAAGTCAACTTCTAACAATTTGAAAGTTAATATAATGCATGAGCACCCCCTTGTGGCCTACCACATCAACTATATGATTTCCCGGGGGGGCTTCTTTATGCAAGTCATTTCTTACTTGATCTATAGTTACCTTGAAATTCTTTGAACCTGAAAGCTCGGGCCTCTTCCTCCTCGCTGAACAGCCTCTCTTCTGTATGAGGACAGCTAAGAGGGGACAGGACCAAAGACATCACAGACAGAAAGCAAACTCAGTAAGGTTCCTTCACATTGTACCAAAATCTTCCTCATGTTTTGTTCAAAACATCTTCACAGAATGTAAATAATAGTAACAAACGGTCATGTATTTCTACTCTGTGTAAATACAGCTACCTCTCAACAGCTTGCCGTATGTGTGTCATCCAAGAGTTTCGCTCCTCCTTGGAGGTGGTGTGGATCTCGTACATCTCTGGCTCATTGGAGGAGGCGCAGATAAGAAACATGGCTTTCTCCTCATGGGCCACTTCCCTGACAATCAGCTTCTGAAGGGAGATCACTGACAGCTTGTTATCCTGAGTGGAGAACAATAAGAAAAGGGAAAGAGACGAAAGGGTATGCTTTTCTGTTACTGGTACTTCAAGGTAATACAATTTGATTCATGACATTTACAGAGTATCAATGATTAAATTCTGCTTACTTCTCTCTGCACATTACTCAAAGTTTTGCCTTTGATACGCACATTGTGTTTGTTAGATGGTGTCATGCTGACTGAATGGATAAATCACTCACCACTGTAGCAAATACATATCTCTGATCCTTCTCTTGTAGCAAGAGCAACACATCTGACAGAAGCACCGCAAGAATATCTGGAAGGACAAAATTTCAGATGTATGGGTATCTTTTTTAATGTTAATTCATTCAAAACTCTTCAAAAAGGACCAGAATAACATAAATACATATGTATGTACACCTAGATAGTAGATCAGAAAAGGATTTTTATTTTTTTTTCATCATGACATATGATACCTTTGAGTCTGCCAGAAGCAGCTTTCCAGTTGACTGTGCCCTCATGCAGCAAAAGTCTCCTGCCCTGCGCCAAGTCCTCCCTGCGAAACACTCGGCCATCTTTGATCTTCCCCAGTGCCTTTGGCTCCATCTTGTTGTGTATGTCCCGGAGTCGAGAGTTCTTCTCGTGGAGATTAACCAGCATGTCAACCTGAACGATGGTGTCTTTAATCAGACCCAGTGCCCGAGTCAGATCCTCATGCTCCTCTGTACCCGCTAGAGACAGAAAAAAAAATAAAAAATACGTGATGGATACAGAAAAATGTAACAAAAATGCGTGACAATATTCCTCACTAAATATATGGTTTTACTCTCCTCAATAGTGATTTATTTAGCAGTAAGCACGCATGTGAAATACTGGACCTTCAGTGTTGTGCAGAATGCGCTCCACTAGTACTGGGTACTTGGTGATGCGCTGCGTCACCAACAGAATACACTCGGTCACTCCTAACCTCCGCACAATGGAGAGGTTGTTGATTTTCTGAGAAGAAAAAGGGCATTTAATATAACCTTATACACTCATGTACTGTGGATTAAATCTGATATCAAAAACCAGGAGGCGTCTTACCCGTATGATGTTTTGGAATTTTTTGTTGTTGTGCAGCTGTTCTTTGTAATAGCCGACAGCCTCCGTGTGGTGACTGCAGAAATCTCCATAACTGTCCTTCATCCTTTCTCCTACCTCCCCTGAGAACTGGAGAACAAAGACAACCGTTCTATTTTTGCAGTCTGTGTTTGTGTGCTGGCCTACACTGCACTATGGCACATGTATTATGCTATTTACATATATTGTTGTGCATCTTGATGTGCATGTTTCACTCTTTTATGTGTTGAAAATCAAGAAATCAGTGCTGCGTGTTTGTATGAATGTAAGTTCTACGCATCTCCTCCCTACCTGTGCGATCAGAATGTCTGCCACTCTGTTGATAGTGTAGTTCCTGTCATTGGGCGAAACAAAGTTTTCTCGCTGCCTCTCTTTGAGACGAGACAGGAAAAGTGTGTGAAGCTCGAGGAGGTTTTCCAAACGGGGGAACAGACAGTCCAGCCTGCCAGAGTCCATCTGGAGGTTCTCCTTCAACTCTTGGACATACACACGCAGCATTATCTTCAGTGTTCGCACATGGTGCATCTCTGTCTGCATGAGCTCTGTACAAAGACATGAAGTCACATGTTAATGTTCTGCCATGTAAAACACATACATGTATAACGCATTGCAATGATATGGACTGGCTCACAACGGGTGCTTTATGCCATCCAAACCTTCCTTAACCTATTTTACTCATATATTTTTTTCACAACATAGTTCCTTGCAAAATAGTCCTAAAATTTAAGGACAAGGAATCTCCGACTGAGCGGTCAGTGGTTGAGTTGCATTGTGGGAAATATAGGCACCAGGTTTTATGTGGAACAAAAAAAGACAATACAATAACATTGTTATAGTAATGCGATGCTAAATCTGTGGAGTTTGCATTTAAAAGTAAAATGTATGCCAATAACCTCTTTTTTTGTTGTTTTTTTTCCTGCCATTGTGTGTATGAGCCAGGATGACAGATCACCAAAACTATCCAATCAATGAGCTACTTGAGTCCTTAGGTCATCCCACTTACCATAAATCACATCCTGTCGCTTCACTGTTTCTTTAGAGTGCTTCTTAATATACTGCTGGTCAACCGCCAAACTCCATGACTCTACCTCCAGGTCCTGGGCATCAGACTCCAGATCAGCCCGCACTGCTGTAAAGTGAGCATCTGAGGAGAGGAACAGAGGCATCAAAAACCATGACACATTACAGTACTTTAATACTGAAAAGGTTGGCTCCCCAGTAGGGGGTCCGTGTTTAGGTCAGTGTCTTCACTGAAATCATTTTGAGGGGAGAGAAGACGAAGGAGAGAGAGAAACAGCAGCCCTGGAAGAATACAGTCTGGATTGTACAGCTCCTTCTTGTCACAACTCTCAAACTCCCTCAAAATGTTTGATGACCGAAATTAATGGATCTTGTTTCCTCTAAAAGGACAAAAGTAACTCAAGTCCTCATTATTGATGACTTTAATTCTCTACATTTTGTAGCATTCATAAATGAACAATGATATTCAAGAGCTGATTCTCTTATAAAAAGGTCTCCAATTACTAACTGTGAAGCATCCAAGTTTAAGAATTGTTCACTGCTGATGTAATGTCTCGTCTTTTTGGCAGGGCTGAAAATGATGAATGGAGATAGTGACAAGGCAATATGATCTATATTATCTTTATCCAATATCACAATTTCTCCTTACTTTCATTGTTAAATAATATAAAAGGCTTTACAAACCAAATTATGGGACTATCAGCCCAATTATTAAGTATGACAGCTAAATGAACTGTAAAAGTTAAGATCTCATAGAGGCCAAGTATTTTTTCAGTTCAGCACCTCAAATGTTAAAAGGACGTACAAGATGTTTTTATTAGTGGTCATTTAGACATTGTCAAATTATAATGTTTTTTAGAAGTTCTACAGTTTCTTGAGCAATATAGGGTAACGCAAATAATAATCCACAAGCTCCTAAGTGAGTACTACGGGTGCAGTAGCTCTTCCATGATAAGTGTGTTCCTGATAAACAATAAACCTTAAAACAAAAAAGATGGTGCAGTTTGTATTTAGTAAGCTAGTGCGCAGTTAGCCTGTCTTCCTCTCCCACACACTACAACTTAATGAGACAGGGTGAGGTCAACCCTGACTCCACAGAATACACTCCTCACACCCTCCTCTCTGGATTTAAGAAAACTCCCTGAAGACAAGCTTTAACTGCAACCGAGTGTGCGATTACAACCGAGTGCGAAAAGTGGGACTTTCAAAATCAAAGTTCGATCCCCTCCTCAGTGAGTGAACTCACCTTCAACGATGATGGACTCGGTGGTGGAGGGAGCGAGGGAAATGGCGTCTTCGTTGCAGCGTTTGGAGCGGAGAGCATCTGTCTCATCCATGTCCCCAGGGAGGGATCTGAGGGACGACAACCACAAGTCCAAGGTGGCATACATGCTGACACAGACTAATTTAATCACCCTAGTCTGCAGTAACCTAAAATGTATTTATAAGCCAACATGTACATTTACAGGTCCACAGTGACAATGACATAAATTAAGCCCAAAAAAAGAAACCCAGGCAGCTACATTTTCCTTTCCTTCTTCCCTACTTATTGTTGCACTTTTACGACTCCCTGTCTTCTGCTCTTGTTTACAACTTCCAACAACTTAATGCCTCTGACTCTCTCTCACGCTCCCACTGCCTTCCCATCTCGTTACATATTTTCTTAGAGATGCAGCAGAAAGTAGTCCAGTTCTGAGAGCCGTCTAGACTCAGACATAAGGCTGTTATATTATAAAAGACAGCTTGCCTTGATATGTCAACTATAAATACACATCCGATGGCACAGAGAAAATACTATTTCAGCATCAAAGAATCTAAAAATATCCAGCATTAACATACAGCAGGTCCTGTAAACATCTACAAAATTATAGATTTAAGTGAAATATACTGTAGCTAATTTTTCTTGTGGTTTTTGAACTCCAGGTAAAAAGGACTCCTGTCATTCAGGAGCAATCTTTTTTTTAAAAAAGGAAACAAAGAAAGACAGAAATAAGGAAAAAGTTAAGAGATACTCACCCTGAGCTGTTGTTGTGACGGAAGCTGTAGCTTGAGGTGTAGCTGGTGGTATGGGCGGCAGGCGGCTGAGTGCTTGATCCCCACAAACTAATGGTCATGCCTGGGGTGCTATGAAATCCTGGGTGGCCATCCAGGGCCTGTAATGAGGCAAGGCCCGAATGCTCCCGCTCCCTGTCCCGGTCTTTTAGCGCTGGGGAGGAAAAACGAGCGACAGATGAAAGGAGAAAACGAGAAGACAAGGAGGAAGAAGAAGATGCGGAGAAACAAAGTGAGAGCGAGCAAGAAGATGACAGGCGAAGAGGAAAAGAGGATGAAGAGGTGCGCGGATGTTTGTTTGACTCCTTTCCAAGTCGACCCCAGTGTTTTTTTAGCCAAGATCTAGGTGGGGAACGGAAGAATCTGCAGGTGGTCATGTCGCGGTGCATCAATACACGAACACCAATATGTCTGGACAGACCCAACGACGAGGTGGAGGAAGAGGAGGATAGCGTAGCAATCCTGGAGCCACCTTTAAAGGCCCCCGTGGTTTGGGTGGTGGCTTTGGTAACTGCCAGCTCCATTGTGAATTTCTCAAACTAGGAGTGGCAGAATGAGCTTTACAACAATCCAAACTCCAAGGTAAGAATCAATAATCTCCGTTGAAGGTATCAGCAGCAGGTATTACTGCTAAAGCAATAAGTGATGTGCCTTCACTGGTGTAAACTAGAAGCAGAGGATGACACAAAGCCTGGTTTTTATATATATATATATATATATATATATGCGACCCGCCCAGATCCTTAATGTCCCATCTCGCTCGTTATCGAATTTTCTGATTCTTCACTTTTCCCCAATTCCTCTCTTCCTGACCCCCTGCACGAGCTACTGATTGATCAGAGCAGAGCAAGAGGAGAAATCAGTTGTGGCTGACAGGACTCCAGCAGTTCAGAGTAGAATAACAACTGCTACAGGAGATTAACTTAAGCTGCTGCTGCAGCCGCTCATGTCTCCTGCGGGTTCAATCGCGTGCAACAGGACCTGCTGGATGTTACAATTGATGGACCACTTAATGATAATGAATGAGAGCACACTGCAAACTTAACAGGTCAAATTACCTTCAATCTAAACTTTTAGAGAAACATTGTTAGGAGAATCTGACACAATTATTTTCATACTAACATGCAAAGAACAGAATGAAAGGCCGTACCCGAAATGGACATACAACATACATGTTAAAAGAAATAGCAGCAATTATTTCTGTTACGGTCCGGAGAAGCAGCTGTGCCCTTGAGCGGCGCTGTATAATCAATCAAAATACTACTGTGTATAAATGGTACAAAATGACTAAACCTATCTTGGGTTTAGAAAACAATTGAACCAGAGGTAAAGCGCCTGACTTTTGTCAACAATGGCAAATCATCACCTTTGCCTACAGACGGTTGGAGGCCAATCACCTCGCTCAGTGTGTAGGCAGACAGACAAACAGACAGACACACACAAACAGACAGACACACACACACACACACACACACACACACACACACACACACACACACACACACACACACACACAGAAAGAAAGAGGACAAGTCCATCTACAGATGTCATAAGAGTTCATCTGTTTCATCCTCTACAAACCACCAGAGAGGAATACTGCTTTTTAATTTGATACATGGGGACTAAACCATCTTGCCATCTATAACGTACTTAGTGGGATTTACAAGGTGTACATCAGCACATGCACGTTCTGCTTACCAAGATTTGAAGATCCTGTTGAGCAAGTCCTCGGCGAAGAATCTCTCTGTGTGGAAAAAAGTTAAGTAAGACATTTTTACGTCAGCTGAGTGACAGATTACAAAATGGCAAGAAATTGCACACACTTTCTTTACAACAACACCGCTCACATGCTCTTAGCGGGGAAAGTCCATCTCAGGAAGTTTCATAAGAATGGACAGAGAGTTGTCTTGAATGTCCCTGTCCCTGAATGAACGCACAACTTTTGGATTTATGCTTCTCTGTTGAGGTGGTGCAGTAGCTACATGTGGAGGCTTTGCTGCTACATAGAGGGTTCCCTGATAGTTAATATGTACCACCTCAAAATGTAACTACAGAGCATAAAGCATGGGCTGCATACAGAAAGCAACAACTGAGGTTGCAGGTGCAGGACGTGTTTGTTGATAGTGAAAACCAAAAAAAATTGCAGAAAAGCTTGGAAATCTCATATTCAGTGACATTAGACACATTTAAATTTTGCAATGTAGCATTGTCATTCATATGGCAAATACTTTTTCTGTCACAATTTACTATTACTGCCATTGTTCTTATTACATTGTGACACAGTTTTTTTTCCACAAATGTAAATGACAAACGTATGCGTCTCATTTGCGGTGCGAGCTTGTCAGTCGCCATTTATCAAAGTCCACAGCAACTTTTCATGGGACTTTCTAGCTGTTGCTGTCTACGAACAGTCAACACAACAGCCTCTGTTTACCAAACAGAAGACGCAACAGAGGCATTGTTTAGTGGCGCAACCCCTGACGAAACACAGAAACTCCCTTCACCGGTGGCAGGATTGTAATAAAGACGATGACTGACCTGGTTGTTATGTTATTAAAGGACCATAAAAGTAAGACTGCTGTAGGCGATGTAGAACTTTGGTGGTACTTTCATTTTAGCTCTCAGGGAGAAAGAGGTTGGAGACTCCTGTACTAAAGTGACTTCACCATAGCCAAGCCTCCGTCCCTGTTTTTCTATGCTCCAGCGTGGTGTTTACCTTATTCCTGCTGCTGCTGGTGCACTCACCCAGCAGAGACTTGCAGCTCTTGTGAACGTTCACAGCACAATCTGAAACACAGCAGGACAGGAACACAGAGTCAGTGTTGCATTAGCTACGGAGTACACAGTACAGAGACAACAGTGGTGGCTTCTGGATCGAATATGTACAGGAAAAAAATAAAACAGTAAACAAAGTGTGAAATTTCAAAACCAATCCAACAGCTCCCTGAAGGCAGTCGTAAAAGTAAAAAGGCTGGAACTCAAACAAAGCACTGCAATGGTGCTGAAATAAAAGCCTGCAGGCATGTCTTTTTCAGCGGTCGCTTTCAACTATCACAAAGTCAAGTATTTGTTTTCAGACGTGTATTCTTATCCACTCAAAGAATCACTTCTGCTCCATGAGTGGTTCAGCTGCAGCAGTAACTCTATGGCTTCTGTTTGTTTACACAAAAAAAAGACACAAAGTTGCACAGGAACTCCCTTCATCTCAGTAAGAGGTTTGTCTTTTTGTCCACTTTTCTCCCTGTATGGAAAACAAAGCCACTGCCGTCAAGTTTAGATGACATGACTGATTTAATCTCTGCTGATTAACGCAGATACAAATCAAAGTTGTTTTGGAAAAACATGCTGCAGAGGCATTAAGTCCTCCACTCTGTGTCCTACTGGACAGACAAAACACGAAAAAAAAAAAAAAAAATTCAATCTTTCAGCCCGACTACATACTGTATAAGGGAAGCAACATGAGCCTCTCGTGGAGGGCCGAGGCTGGCCAAACGAAGGAGGTTATCACTATGCAAAGTCTGATCCCAACCCAGCCATGTAAAACCAGGCTGACGTGGACAAGACGCACATGGCCTCAATGCAAAACATACACAGATGCATACAGGCGAAGAGATACATATGCACACTAAAACAAGGGCTGCTTCTCCGTATAGCGGCTGATCAGAGGGAACAGGGTCGGCGAGTTTAACAGCCTGATCTAATGCAGCCATTAGTGAAAAGCAGACTTTAGATGACAGCAACAAGCAGGTCAGTCAATACTGGAAAACACCAAAAAAAAAAGCCTGAAATTAGAAACAGAAAATCATGTGTCTGTGATTTGTGTGTGTTTATCTGAAGTGCTCAGCTTTCTACGACAGCAAGGGTCCTAATGTTATGAAACTATCTCAGCATCATTGTTTATGGCAGGTAACAAAGTGAACATGTTTAACCCCCCCCCCCCTTTATTTTGTAACATTTACCGTGTTACATGGGGCATGTGGCTGTATGGCGATTGTTTGAATCTGGCTTATTGTGAAAGGTGGCACTTCTGTGAACAACAGAGTGAAAACACGATCCATACTAGCAACTTCCACGAGCTGCTGTAAAGCCTACAGCAAAGGCCTCGGTTGCCCCTTCCCCTTCTGTGTGCTGGTACAATGAAAACAATGACAAAAAGCCTTCTTCCTATGCAGTAAATGTTTGTGTGCAAGGAAAGTGAGGAGGAATAAAGAATAGGTGAATATACAATGTCCTTTATAGAAGAGAGTGTAATCTATCTGTCCCTTTTAGATAGAGCCCTAATCACTTTACTCATCATTTCCCTTCATTCATAATCTCAAACCCGCCCCCCTCTGTCTCCCTCTCTAGTAATAAATGAACAACTGCTGGCCGAGCTGGGAGGAAAAGAAAACAGAAACTGGCTTTTGAATAATCTTCACCAGCAGTGCTGTGTCCCTCTTTGAGTCGGGTCCAGCAGTACTGAACTACTGAAGCCCAATGCGAATCCCAATGTAGACAAAGAGCAGTGCATATTTTCCCAAAAGCACAAAATACTGTATATGCAAACAACAACTTCAGAAATGATTGCTTTACATCAGATATCACTCAGTTTTGAGGCCTGAGAAAAGATTGTTTGGGATTTTTTTACCTTTAAAAGGACCTTTAAAAGATACGGGCACAGAAATGGAAGAACCAACAAACTTATCAGCAGTCATGTCGCCACACTAAGAGAAAATATTCCACCTCGCTCCAACTAATTATGTAAAATTCCAGTTTCTCTGACAGCCTGGATCTCTCAGACAAAATGCACAACAAGCCTTCAAGGTCTAATAAAGTCTATCAAGTCAGTAGAGTACATCTTAACAAAGCTCACAAACCGACTGGGACCAGGCTGAGAAAACCATTGCTAACAAGGGGAAAAGATAAGAGACAACAGATAGGCTGAATAAAAAGCCATGTCACTGCAAAAACATCACCACAGAGGAACCCAAACGTAAGCTGTTTCTGTTTTAATTGTGTAGGTGATTATACTCAAACTGCATTCAAAAGATTTTCTGCTTAACGAAAAAAAATAAATCAAAAGATAAGCAAGAACACTGTGTCTTCTGTTCACTGATATCACAGACCGTATCGGCAGTGACTCGTTGCAGCTACAGTACAGACCACCTTGCCATTTGGCAATAGCAAACAAATTCTACACCAGAAAAGTATGTATGCACAGCTCAGGCCACTTTATACTGTCACAGTGGTGTAGATCCTCAGGTGGACGTAGTGGGTGAGTGTTGACCAGCTCGGCCACTCTTGAGCGGTGTGATAAGTTCCAGTCACTCACTCATGTGAGCAGCACTGTGGTGTGCAGCAGGCTCCTCGGGACACTCAGCCCCCCCCATCAAAACCACCACCACACTCAACATCTGCTGACTGGAAACCAGCCCATCACACAAGATGCACACTTATGGTGTACAAGCCACAGTTCAGTGAGTCACTCAATTAACTACAAATAAGACTGAATTGTCTTTGGCTTCCGGAAAAATAAGCTAACCAATAGAAAGATGAAAATAAATGATTAAAGCAAGTTATCACCTGTGCTACAGTTTTTCCTCTACAGAGAGAATGTGTTGCCTCATGCTATCTACACTGGAATCAGCAGAACTCCTGATAGCTCCAGGTGGGTCGTTCCTGGGAAACATTAACTCATACAACAGAATTCTTTATAAGTTCTTTTATCATTTTGTCTTCGAACAATGTCAGATTCAACTGTGTGTGTGTGTGTGTGTGTGTGTGTGTGTGTGTGTGTGTGTGTGTGTGTGTGTGTGTGTGTAGAATTGCAGTTCCAGAGACTGGTGGTTTTGCAAATTTCATTGTGCTGACTAGGAATTGTGCATACTGATCATTTACATTACAGACCATTTCCTAAAACGTTTTGTACATTTTGAAATGCTTAAATAGACCCTTCGCTAAGCCCTGCCCTGTTATTGTTAGCCGCCTGTACTCTGTCGAGCTGTCAAAGCTAGCAAGGCGGCCAAACTGTTACTAACAGCACTCCCTGAAGAATTATCATCAATAAAGAGCTGTCTAAGAGAGCAGCAGACAGGATGTACAGATCACAGCGTGAACCACCACATCACAAGTGATTGATTTTGCCACTGCGTAGTACAGAAGTGTTAAAAGCAAGTGAGACATGCTGTACTCTGCTAATATTCGCTCCAGAGGTTTTTTGTGAAGACATGTAGTGTTTTAGAAAAGTATCTCCTGTCAACCTCTCGAGGTAACAAGTATCACTATTTCAGTTTTTTTGTTTTAAAGCATTCTCCAAAAATCTAAACTGTGTACCTGTCCAGGCACACATTTATTATCCACTCCCTAAAATATCGTGGGGGAGTAAATGTAAGGTTAGGCTAATATTTGCTGTGGTTTCCTTCCACCATTCTTGGTATAACCTCGTGAAACAACCATTTTAAAACCACCCTACCACCCTACGCAGTTCATAGAGAAATCCTGTGACCACAAATGAGGAAGAGAGGGCACAACAGCTGTTTTGAAGGTATTACTTTTTTACGTATCCCCTCCTCCTGTGTATGCAAGCGGTTACTCCTAATTCCCTGAGACAATACTGGCAAAAAACATCAACACTTGGGGGCAAACCCTGAAGTGGCCAGCCAAACCATGACATCATCTAGTGAAACAGGAGAAACAGGGGCTCAGTGGGCTGATTACTCTGTGAAGCGAAACTTCTCCCCCGGTCATATTTCTTGCCCATATAGGAGGGTCATGGTTACCATAAAACACCAGTAGCATACAGATAATACTAGACGATAAAGCTTGGGGAAAGCTACGGCAAAAGTATATCTAGATCAAAATAAATGATGTATTCTACCAAGTGAAAGTCTCACATAGTCCAAATCTTATTACTAGTACTCAGGAGACATGGAGGCAGTCAGACTTTGAATCTTGTAAAAAGGCAGACGCCCTGAGAGTCAGGCATGCTGCAGGGCAGAGCAGTGATGCATGGAGAAGTGGTGTGCTAACAGGGTGAGATGGGTGAGACCCAGAGTCAGTGGGGTGGGTTGTTATGCACCGGCAGACCTGCCAAGCACAATTAGCACCATGTGACCCAGAGAGAGAAAGCTTAGTCAGAACAGAGAGGCAAAAAGAGTAAAAGAAAAGCAAGAATAACATCATTTATCACATCAAGGATTATTGAGTTTCATAACACAGTGCCATTTAGCTACCACAGCCTGGTCTCTGAGCGAACTACAACGGGGTGGGAGTAGCAGAATGAAAACAAGAGACAGTTATAACGTTACACATCTTCGACTTACACGACAGATCGCGATCCAACCGTAAATTGTGTACTAACCCATAATTTCCCCGTCATATTAAAAAGGCAACATCTGAGCAGGCTAGTACAGTTCAACAGCTGACTTCGGGTAAAATAACAGAAGTTATATTGGAAGCTAACGTAAGCTAGCAATCACCTGTTGAGCTCCGTGCAAAGTCTGCAGCCAAAGACAAACTTCTGAAAAGCGCCACACGAAGTGCAACTGAGGGGACGTTGTGCAACAATAACACGCGACACAATACGAGTCCATGTAGTCTGTTGTTAGACCTCTGAGCGTATTAAAGCTAACTGCTAACCCAACTAACCTTGTTGTATTTTAATAGAAGCGGTTGAAAGCAGGCTAACGCGCTAGCATTAAGTGGCTAATAGTTAGCTTTACGTTAAGCGTAACTGGAATTTAATTTGGATCAGTTTGTGATAAATTAAATATCGAAGAAGCTTAATAAGTGGGTCTCTCTTTTTTTAAGACACTGACTCAACCCCGACATAACACTCACATTTAACAAGCGTTTGGTTGACTATCATTAGCATATAGCTACCTAGCTAGCGGCCAGGATGCCCGAAAAGTCCATTGAGCGAAACAACGGGAGTGATCCACCTGATCCCGCTTGAGACCATCGCTACAGTAGCTGCCTCTTACCGTCCCAACGAGACCCGGGTTTATCTGAATCAGCTGCATCCAAAAGGAAATGTCGTCCGTCCGTAAGATAGACAAAACAGTTCGGCCATTGATGTCAACAGCAACAAGTATCCCACATTTTTGGTTTTGTCCAGTTTTGTGTCCTACTCTCACTGGGAACAATCTCTGGCATACAAACGACGCATTCCACAGGCTGATTCTCGGCTGAATCCCCACAGGGCTTGGTTCAAATTAAAGGGACACTCACTTGTTTTCTCACGCGTGTGTGCGTGTGTGTGTGTGTGTGTTTGTACCAACAGCACATTAAGTGTCAAAATATAGGATTTGTAACTTTATCACTCTAAACAGTCATGCTTGATGAATTGGGAATTGTCTCCGAGGGACAGACAGAGAGACAGGCCTTGATGCGTTATTGGTTTCTGGTTAATGTCTAACAGAAGCAGTGCAGTCTGAAGCACACTGGATGTGTGGTGCCCTTTGCTTTGGGAAATATACCAGAACATTATTGTTTAGTAGGCACACTATTAAAAACAATCATACAGTATATCAGTCCTCATGCCAGAGAACATGATTTATAAATGTTCTGGACATATTATGGCCTCTGTCTCCCACAGAATAGAATGAGCGAGGAAACTGAAACAGCATTAATTTTAAAAACAGCTAGTTCTGTTTCCTTGTTCTTTGTTTGAAACTGTTGAAAGTTGTTTTTTGGTGTTGTGAAATTCTCCACCAACAGACCACATGGCTTGTGAGAAGACTCTGAATTACAATAATGTCAGCAGGTGTGTGCCACAAGTCTGACCGCATTCCATGAGGAAATACAGTGTGGGAGAATAAAAAAAAAAAGAATATGCACTTTTATGTGGCCCATAGAAGATCAATAGATACATTCTGACTTTAATTATAATCGCATCACAAAAATTACACTTTAATTCTAATTTTGATATATACTAAGATAAATGTCTGCGTATTTCTATTTTCTATTTATTACTTATTTTGACCTTTACTTATAGTACATATCATGTTAAAAAATGTGCTGTCAAATAGGGCTGGGCAATATGTCCGAAATCTTATGGCAAAATAATCACTGAGAAATTTTTGTTAGTAAGTGCTTGTTATTATGAATTTAGACGACATTTGTGTATTTGTGTATCACAATATCTCGATATATGATTTCATCACGATATGATTCCTTTGAAAAACGATCATTTTATAATTTTTTAATCCTTATCACCCATCAGCTCTGTTGTTAAAGGACATGTTATTAAGGGATGTTACAAAACTACTGTGTTAATCTCCACTGATAATCGTCATTTCTTTTTACATCACTGTATTTGCAAATTTCTTAAGTCAAACTGCACTTTAGTACAACCACGGAACTATTACCAAATGCTGGGGTAAGAATTGTCATACACAATAATACCGTAATGACAAAATTTACCCCATCCATTTCACCACTTTAAACTCTTTTCATTATTTAATCAATAAGAGCCATTTATTGTAAACATATATTATAATAAAAAAATATTACTGACGCTATTTTAAAGTGCTATCACAGTCTGACTCCTTGGATCAGAGTTTGTTCACTGTACTGTACTCACAAACATACGTCTTTCATTAGGTATTGCAGGCTTATCAGCTGGCCTACAGGCTGCATATGAGTCGCATATGTGAGACAGAAAAAAAGGAGCCGCGGGATGTTGACATGTCCTGTGCAGGTCTACTCCACAAATGGACTCACAAAGCTGTGGTTGGTCCAGACAAAGCAACGCAGCACACAAAAGACACAGGAATTGTGAAGAATATTTCAAGCCAGAGCAACAAAGTTAAGTCGTGCTGTGGATTCACATAAACATCTTTCAGACGATGGTGCTAATATATCAGACAACACATCTAAACAAGTGAGCTGAGTTGTGCAAAACGAGAACCCACAATAAGGACACAGTGTATAAAAAGTGTGCAGACTGTGTTGTCAGTGTGTTAAATACTTTAGAAGGTTATATGCTATTTAAAGAGGAACTGAAAGGGAACACCGTCTTATTTACAGCAGAACCGTGCAAAAGAAAAGCCACAGTCGATATGATGAATGTCATATGCTGTGATTATCCCTTTCTGGGTTATGACATAGTTGTCAAAAGACAAAGTGAAAATTGTATGCAGTGTTTTTATAATGCTGTAATCTGTCTCATAACAAATATGTCAACAAGTATATTAAAGGTGCAAAATATGAGATTGGGAGCACTTCAGTTGCCTCCCAATGGCTCTCAACATGGCGAAGGCGAACCAGCAGCTCATTGCTAACGGGGCTAACAGCATTAGTGCAAACAACGGTGAAAGTGCTAACAGAGCTAACAGTGTTTACCTGAGGGAAAACCGTGAGTTAGCCAGTTGAGTACACTCACTTGCACGAACATGCGCTAAAAGCATGCTCTGCCGGCACGGATTTGTCAACAAAGCAAGAAGAAGCTCGGCTAACAACGCACACAGAGGGAGAACGACTTCCTTCTCTGCTCAGGTAGACATTACTCCACTATATCTTTACATAGCAAATCGTTTTTTGGTGTTCTATTTATGTTCAGAATGTTAAATACAGCTCCTTTAAAATAACATTAAGTCAGAAATAATAATATCTAAAAAGAGTATTTGAGTGTTTCCTGAATAATTCATGAATGTGTTATGATTCATTACAGTTTCTTGGGGAAGGGGGGGGGGGGTTGTGGCTCTGTTTGTTTGCCTGTATGCTTGAGTGCTTCAACAAGTGGGTGAGTGAGCATTCATGCAGTAGTGTGGGTTTAAATAGGTGCGTTTGTGTGTGAGCGGAGCACCTGTGCATGTGTGTCAGGCTGAGAACAAGCGTGGGTGCGTGTACACCTGTGGTTGTGGTGTTACTCACTCATGCACTGCAGGCCATGCTTCCTCTGCAGGGTCTTGCTGCACAGTGAGCAGGTGGCACAGCTGGAGAAAGCGCCTGGCACCAAATAATGGCCATTGCTGCGTCTGCTGCCACAAACTTTCTCTTTAGCCTCCCGCTCCTTGTCCTTCCCCCTCTCTTTCTGCTGCTCTTTTTCTCGGTTCTTACCCTGCAGAGGAACAAGAAAAGCAAACACAGGGGGAGGTTTTTACATGTTCTCTTTCACTTTGGCACATACTGCACGGCTGGGTATGACGTTGCATAACCGTGTCAGAGGCAGGATATATAACAGGGTTTGTGTAAGTGGATTAGTGACTTCTGTGTGCAGCAACATGCACACCAGGGAACTGTTTACACCTCAGGATTTGGTCTTTTTTTAATGATAATCAGTTCATATATTCCATTGCAACGCAACATTGTGCGCCATGTTGTATAGGTTTACCTTATCTTTATTGAAGGAGCCAGTCACCCTGTTCCTCAGAGAGCTGAGAGTCCTCTTCACCTTGGTGCCTTTCTCCACCTTCTCTGTACGATCATCCTCCTCTTCAGTCCTTGTCAAAAGAGCAGAAATGGAATACACACCAAGAAATAAAGGAAATACAAACATACAGAAATAGAATCTGAATTTAATCATCTCATACTCACATTAATATTTACTGAAAATTGTTTATTTGATCATCTTGAAACTCTTTTATAAATGTCTTTTAAAAGCTTAAGTCAAGAAAAGACTGTTTGTCTTGTGCAAGTTATATGATATACGTCATAATGGTTACACTCTTTTGTGCTTGACAATGTGAAAGTCAACACACATGAAATTCATTGTGTAAAACTTTCAATATGTGAACGATTTTCCTGAATAGATACAGTTGCAGTGATGGGAAAATTAATTTGAATGTTTCAATGAAAAGAAACCACATCATTGCATACCCAAGAGCAGTTTTCACTTCATGTTTTAACCCTTTTGGTTTTGACCTCTGTAATAGATGGTCAACAAAACAGCCTCATTGCAAATACACAAGAAACATATCAAGCATAGTTACGTGAACATTTCTATTTTCAACCAAAACTTGTAGAATTTAGTGATAGGGGAACAATGATAAGGACAGTACTTACTCATGAGAGAGGAACTCGTACCAAGTGACATTTCCTGAAACTTTGCTGTCTGATCTGTTGTTCCTCTCCTTCGCTCTATGAACAACAATGAGATTGTGGAGAGAGATCCCATAAGAGACGTTTAAAGCAGTTCAAGTGAATAGACAATCTGAGAGTGTAACATGGTGTAGCCAGCAGTGCACTTTTAAGTGATGTGTTTCACTCGGACAGCTGGGTTTCATTGTCAAGTGTGCTCAATGTCAACTAATGATTTTGTGAACAAAAAAAAATAAAAAACTTGTGTTCCATAGACTCTTTCAAGAGATGATGGAATACTGTGACAGGGCCCAAACAGGCACATGCAAACACTCATGCCAAAAACATGCATGCATATGTAAACACATACACACAGTGCAGTGTTCCCCCTTGGACATAATATGGCTCTGCTGCTGCTCTGAATACTGGGACGAGCATTTGAGCTAGCAGACCTCCCTCTCCTGTTTACTTACCCGTGGTACAGCTTTAGCTCCTGCAGAACTTTCTGTACCATCAGCCTAAGACAAACAAGACACTGAGGTTGAGTGGGGGCTGCCAAAGGGGAGGAGAGGAGAGGAGAGGAGAGGAGAGGAGAAGAGAAAAGAGGAGAGGAGAGGAGAGGAAAGGAGAAGAGAAGAGAGGAGAGAAGAAGAGAGGAGAGGGCGAGACTGCTGGGAGCTAGGTGTCAAACTGATTTAGGGAAGAATCCTCCCTTGTCTGCTGCGTCCACACGATCGCAAGAGCGCACATACACACACACACACACACACACACACACACACACACACACACACACACCCATGCTAAGGGGCCATCTAAGGAGCTGGGCAAGAGGACTGTGGGAGGAGGAGGTTGCAGACATATGACATGGAGCAGAAATGTCAGGAGGGAACGGGGAAAGACCCCCCCCCCCCCCCCCCCCCCGTTATGTGGGAGTACCAGACTATAACAATTTACAACTACAGGACAGTATGTGAACTATTGTACTGAACCATTCAAAAGCAATTGGTATAATTTACAGGACACAAGTGATCAAAAGTTGCCTCCTGTGGATCAAACTATCTTCTTTTTCTTTCTTTCAAGCATCATTAAACCTGAGCTGCCAGTCAGTTTGAGGCATCTTCTGGAAAGGAAATCGATATTCCACCACATATTGCGAGTCATAAAGGGGTGTATAGCCTAACCCAAGCTGGAGATGTAATTGATGGTTAGGCTTACATGTGGCTGTGTCCTTCAGTATAATGTAAGTTTTCTTCAGGGTCAAACTCCTCTGCTGCAGAAGAGAAAGATGAAAAGGTCAAATATGATGAAAACGGCTGCCTGCTGAGTGCAAAACACATAAATTAACATGTACTCTACGTGTACAAAAGCTCTGCCCCACCTCCTGCTGCCCTTGCGGCCTGTTTGGAAGTCTGCACAACACGAGAAATGTGCGCAGCACGGGAACATTCATCTGTGGCGAGGATCTCTGAACGGGAGTACAGATGCCTGCCAGGCACACCACCGGCCTGAAAGCATTGAAAGGTAAACACACATGTACATCACGTGCACATTTGATCTGTTTTACCTCCACCCCCCAATATACAGCTGAAACACTTAGCATGATAACTTTCACCTACAGCGGCCTTTATGAGTTGGCAATTTAGGTTGCAACACTTGTTTTAGTTATTTTTTATAATTGTGCACATATCATAAAGACTCTGCCCTTTGTTATTTAGTGTCATATATCCAAGCTGTGGCCAACCATCGAACCATCAGCCTTGTTCCGTTAAAGGATACATCTGGGGATTATCTAGAGTTCTCTTATTGTCAGCAAATCGCATGAAAGAACAACAGCAATGATTTGATCTGTATCATCTGTTTGGCAAAAGCCTGATATATCTTGTCAGAGTTCTGTTGTTGTCCAAAAAATATTAAAACACTGTTGCCCTTCATTACCATGAACACACACACACTGTAGTTTATTTTGAGTCAATCCCACATACACTGTCCCGTTGCTGTAAATAATCACGAGAGCAATACATGTGTATTAATCCACGGTTGAAAATAGTCCCCAACAAATGCACTATATCCTCTCCTGTCAGAGCAACATTTGCAAAAAACGTTTAGGAAATGACTTATCCTTTTTATTTAAAATTAAAGTATATGTGTGCTGTGACCTTTTTTTAACTATGTATCAGTATTCAATGGAAACCAATGGGTATGGAGCTGGCGTTTTGGTCTTAAGATTTGTTGACAATAATCTGTATAATGTGTCACCATTGCTTTATTACCATGCTAGTGACTCTGGCTCTTGGACAGGGGATCCTCAGCCTGAAGCCATCTGTCTTCTCTCCAGGACATGCTGTGCAGCTGGAGGTCTGCGGCTGGGTGGACTGGAAGAGACCCTTCTCTCCCTCTTCATCATCCTCTCTCTCTCCATCGCTGTCCATGGCCATGGTATCCAGACTCAGTCTGGCAGCACAGCATAGCATAGCAACAAACACACACACAGCAGAGGGTTCAGTGAAAAGTATCTATTAACCACACAAAACATTTAAGCGAGACACTCTATGGTACTCTCTATGAGTTTATTTGTGTGTTGTTTTCTGGTTTCACTTTCATTAAGTATTTTGGTGCACCGGTTATATTCTCACCCAAAAGTAGCCCTGACTGCATTATTTTAGAGGCTGTGAAAGAACAACCAACTAAACCACCAGAAACACTGAGCTCAGCTAAAACATATAAAGGACTTTAGATTTGATCGGTTTGGGTGGAATTGTATTTATCCTTATGAGATTGTTCTCTTCAATTCTCTCCATCCTTTACAAACATCTATCCATCTTACCTCCTCCCCAGGTTGATGGGGGACACAGGGACACCCCAGCTGTGCCTCCGAGACGTTGACATGGATCTGACCAGAATAGGAAAGCTGTCCAGGTCTGGCTCTCCGTCTAACTCCATAGTGGGTTGCTCCTTTACTTCCTCTACTTCTGATCCTGTTATTCCTTTTGCTGTTTCCATTGATCCCAACAGTCCATTCAGATTAATTGTCAAGCTAAGCCCTACAGCAGGGCCTAAGGAATCACAGCTGTCAATGATACAACCTGGCAATAACTTTGGACTAAGCTGAGTGACCACAAAGTTTTGATGAGGTTCCTCTGCAGGGTGTATATAGAAGGGGGAAGAAGATGGTGCATTGACCTGAGCGGAGTGTGTGCTCTGCACAGTTTGGTTGATGGCAGGACTGTGTGAGTTTAGGGACACCTGGAGGCCAACAGTTAGGGTTTTGCTCTCTGTGACTGTGGTTGATGTGGATGCAGTCGCCTGTGCAGTCGGTATCACTCCTTCCAGGTCTTTAAAGTACTCAGAGTCTCTGAGGGAAGAGCTGAGGCCCAGCAGGTCCTCCAGACTGCTGTTCACCTCCGCACAGGGGCAGTCATAGTCGCTGACTACTGAACAGGCATCCTGCAAATCAGTAAAGGAGGCAGAAAAGTGTAGGATTTAAAAGCAGGGGAGAGACAGGGAGAACAAAGAAGAGGTAAAGACATTCTAAACATCAGCTCCAATCCAAAATTCATGTAACTCAAGTGAGTCTATTTCCATGCTAGCAGCTCTGTGAGGCTGTACTTTTTAATTTTGTATTTCTTTAACATCTTTTTCAGCTTAATACAAGCTCACAATGACAATGCAAACATTGCTAATCTTTGGCAGGTATTATGCTTATTTAAAAGGCATGCTAACATTTGCTAATCAGCTATAAACACAAGTACAAGTACAGCTGATGTTGATAGGAATGTCAGTTTTGCACGTCTTGGACATAATCTAAAAACGGTCAAATGATCAAAGTTATTGTGATACATCCCATAGGGAGATGAATGTCCGAACCAAATGTTGCGAAAAATATTGACATATTTTAGTCTGACAGAATTTCCCATCCCCACAGCCATGCAGCTGAATTGAAAATGATCCAAATCAAGATTAAAGAGCTTTACCTGGTCTTTATTGATGCTACCAAAGAAGACATCCTCAGTGATAGAGGCAGGGGATAGTGAGGAGGAGGAGGATCCTGTCCTGCTGGGAGCATGAGACTGGATACTGAGCTGGGCACTGGGAGGCCCACAGGGCTGACTACATGGCTTGCACTCTGAAGCTGAAAGATAATGGACGTGATGTCCCTGAGTTATAAACATTTCCCGAAAACTCAAAAACTTCAACAGTACCATGAGGAGAAAAAGAACACAAAAAAGGCAGACGTGGCTGATTTCAGCAGCTGCACAACACCTGTGTAATCAACTTCAGTGATAGAAGGAAAGCTCAGTTACAGCCCCGTTGCTCCATCCTCTCACCAAAAGCTCCTTTACGTTTCCATTGCATAAACAGATTCCTGGATTCACATGATGCCACAAACCACTGCCATCATTGCAAACTGCATGATGAGCCAGCAGTAGTCTCCATATCAGTGGTGGAGAGCTGGAGATTATTCTCTTACTGAGCTTTCAGCAGCCCCGAGAAGCTGCTTGCCTGTGGTAAATAATGTAACAGTAAATACATGCTATATGAAGGAACTGTACAGTATGACGCTTGGTATCCCATATTTGAGGTTAAAAGTGCTATTATAACATTTCTTACTTTTCGCATAAATGAAAAAACGTATCAGTGTCTCGTGGTGTCTGAAAAGTCTTTTAAAGTGTCTGAGTAAGTCATGTTCACTGTTAGGGTTTCAGCCGCACCATGCCCTTTTGAGGAGGGGAGAGCCGCAGCTACGACAAGTTACATAAGCCTCATTTCATAAGGGCTCCTGTGAACCCGAGCCTTACCCTAAGCCAGCCTGGCTCCACAGGCACTGACTCCAATCTCCTTGAATAGATTTTGCCCTGTTTCTATTCCCCAGTGAAGGTTGATTTTCTGATTTACCAAGATCAGTGTGAACAGGTATAGTGCTGCCGCTAATTTCAGCAATGAAGAAATGGTGAAAGAGTTGCTGCTCTGCCTCTCTGAACTATAATACAGAAACAGAAACATGCTAGTAGCATATATTATGCTGTGAAGCACAAAATCAATATAATAGAAGCTTTGAAATGTTCCCCTGAGGGAATCTAATTACATTTTAAATCTGATTAAGCTTTAAAAACATATAAATATATGATATAATCCATTGTGCAATCTACATTATATTGGATCATGGATCATACATGTCCTGTGTGCTCAGGTGGCTGCCACTAAAATCAATGGACGTTATCACACTCACCACTGTGAGCTATATGAAAAGCTCATCTCTGACATCTAGAAGGCAGACCCAGCATTTTTGTTAATGAGACCGAGACCTTGCTATGTAACTGCAACACAATGTTTTTATTTTTGCAGATAATTCTAATCATATTTTGTGTTATAATTAGTGTCTGTGTGTGTGGCTCAGTCATCACCCTCAGGTTATGTTGTGCAGTGAGATCAAATGCAGACAGGCCACACTCTGAGTCCTGCACCATGTCTTGCAATAAACCAGCAGCATCCACTCCACAGCCAGAGATGCTCTCACATAAACACACAGACAGACACACTGTAGATCTATTTTCTATATTACTAAATCACCCCTTGAGGCTGCGGGGATGGCAGTGTCCTCGCTGGAGGAGGATTTTGTTTGCGTCCAAATCCCCCTCGTGTTAAGTGTAAACTCAGACACTCGGTACAGACACTGCTGCAGCGGCTTGATGTTGTCCAGTGGTGGCGCCGCAGCCTTTTATGGTTGGCCTCTCATATCTGCTTATACATCACACAAGGACAAAACATCTGTGTGTGTCGCTTTGTGTGTGTGTGTGTGTCTGCTCAGGTGTGTGTGTGTGTGTGTGTGTGTGTGTGTGTGTGTGTGTGTGTGTCTCCACAACCATTTTGGCACTGTCATAGTCAGCTGTTTTTTCACCACAGTTTGGCTCCACATATCAAAGGATGGCCTGCTACTACAACTACTGACTATTATCAACTAATAAATTACTTAATTACATTAACACATCACCACTTAATATCTAATCATGCTAATACTTCATGTATTTTTTTATTATTTTTCTTTTCTTTTAAATGTTGTTCCTCTTTTCTCTGCATTGTGATTCTACAACTGCAACTTCTGTTTACTCTGTTGAAGGGTTTTTGTTTCCTTTTCAAATCAAAGTTAAGGACAGAGGGTGTCATATGCTGAACAGATTGTTTGAGATAAAGTTTTGATTTCGTCCTATAAAAGTAAAATTGACTTGGCTCGACAAATGCCCTACAATAAATCAGCTATTTTAATGAATTTATGTAACTTAAGCTGTTTTTTCTGTTCAGACTGAAAAGTAAAACAATGTTTGTGAGAATTGTACTTGTCAGATAGATTTAAAAAATACAAATTTTCATCATGCAGAATGTAAATGACAGATTTGTGTGCCTAGACCCTGTTTGTGTTTGATGAGCTCTGTGAAAAGGAAGACATTTGTGCAAATGTGAGAAAGAAGGAAATGAGGGCACATGTTCACCACAGAGCTTACTGTACATACGTTTGAAAAGCTACATGACAATCACAAGAGGAACTCTGGCATCATATGATCATAGTCAGTTGATTATTTGCAATTGAAGTGATGAGTTTATGACATGACGAGTTTATGACAAAGCACATCTGTTCATGTCAACAGTGTGTGTTTTTCAACACAGACACTAGTACAATAAACACCTTTTTATGTATCGTTGAGGTAATTCTGATGACACACACACACACACACACACACACACACACACACACACACACACACACACAAACACACACACACACACACACTGACCCTATATATCACCCAGCTACAAAAAACACAGATGATGATAAAAGTCACATTTGTAACTCATCTAACATAAATATATTATTCAATACTTCAAATAAGTGTTTGTATTAAGGTTATAACGACCATTCAGTACCTGGATGATTCACCGAATGGTGTGCAAGTGTGTGCATGTGTGACAGATGTTGTGTGCTGTTGAAAACAGAATACAGAGGCTGTTAGATCTGAGGTCGAAGCGCACATCAAAACAACTGTCATCTCACAGATCCTCTTTGATCAGAAATTCGTCCGACTACTGTTTCAAAGCATCAAGCTACACAGACACCCCGGCTGAAGCAAAATGGAAGCGTCCTACACGGCTTCTTTATGTCTAACAAAAAAAAAAGCCATATTCCTCTGAAGATAACAGCATGGGAACAGACAGCGTGAAATAATTCAAGCTCTGCGTTATATAGAGAAGGATGAACAGGAAAAGATGAGTTGTTGCATGAGTTGGGTGTATAAATTTCCACTTGTCAGTCTTTTTTCAGTGAACTTTTAGGATTTTTTTCTGAATGGATTTAGTTGGAAAACGGTAAACTCACACCAAACATCATTCAAAAACCCTTCATTTAGGCTGTTAACTCTACATTTACTGTAGCAGTATTGCCACACCAAATTATGACATGACAATGAATAATCAAAGGTTTCTTCCCAATTATAGGTGCATGGTGACATTTCTGTGTTCACTCAGAACTCAGCTGCAGGGATAGAAATGACTCATTGAACTTTGCAAAAAAACCCTCTTCTGACACACAGCAACTGTCACTCAACACAAGCCCCAATCAGGTAAAAATGGCAAACAACAGCTAACACCTCCTCTTATCCTGAGGTCACATCCAGTCCACGACCTCAACTGGATGATGACCCCCCTCTTGTCTCTGCC
Source organism: Cebidichthys violaceus (assembly GCF_023349555.1). Classification (NCBI taxonomy): domain Eukaryota; kingdom Metazoa; phylum Chordata; class Actinopteri; order Perciformes; family Stichaeidae; genus Cebidichthys; species Cebidichthys violaceus. The sequence continues at coordinate 2,711,869 of NW_027176296.1, read as the reverse complement.
CAGTTCCCAGCTCTCAGTGTTCCCTTTGTTCTATCCGACAAACCGAAAACGGCCGAAGTGCAACCACATGTAAAACCAGTACCTCTCTTGAAGGACCATCTCTTCATCCAGAGTTTGGAGAAGGAGGGCCAGGAGTTGTTAAGAGAAGAGTCCGCCATTTGAGCAGCGCAGTGGGGAGGCCAGCTGGAACTGGAGCTCTCTCACACTGGAGCTCTGGCACCCAGCGAGAGGAAGAGAGAGAGCAGGAGGGGAGAGGAGGGACGGAGGGAGGGGAGTCGAGAAAGAGAGAGAGAGAGAGTCCAAAGCAAGGAATAGGGAACTGCTGATTGGGGATTACCTCCCCAAAGACTCTAGTGGAGACAGGAAAAGAACAGGAAAGCCCAAAAAAAAAGGGGGGGAACTGTGGGAAGAGAAAAGGAGGCGTGAAAGTGTTGCTTTGGACATGTTGAATTTTGAAAGACATTTTATGAGATGATTGCTGGTTGACAAGAGGCCAAGGAGGAAGTCAGAAATGGGTTTGGGATGACACAGGAGTGAGCAGAGGGGTAGTAATGGGAGGCAATGTGTATTTTAATAGTCTTAAGATCTCAGTCAACATTTAGAAATCAGTTGAATGCTTCAAAAAAGCATGTTTTACTGTTCCAGGCCAGTTAAAAGATGCTATTGTTTTAGGGAAATAGGGCAAAAAAAGAGAAGGAAACATACGCAATAAAAGTGTAAGGCAATGATACATACATGCAGTCTGAGTCACTGTGGCACAAACTGGGAAGAAGTAAAGCAAGTAAAGTCTTTTAAAAAGCTGAACAAAACTGTGAAGAGGAACGGTCACCATACAGGAGAGAGAGGAGAGTATCTCTAAGCTGCAGCTACTAGATACAGAGCCTGACAATTGTTGCAACCATTGTGCTTCTTAATTTGCGCAAGTGTAACTACGGATGACTGTCAAGTTCAGCTCACTGCACATCAAGTGGAAAAGTCTTCTTACTTTCCCACAGACAGGGGAGGCAGAACTAAACACTGGCACAGAGAAGGCAAGTAGAAATGTACTAAAACAGAACTCTGCCTCAGAAAAGTGCTTCACATTTCAGACGATGCATAGACAAAGGCAAGTAAGGAACTGGGCCCTTGCTTGCAGATCTCTGTTTTGAAACTCAAAACTCAGGAAAGCAAAATAAACTCTACTTACTTTTGATGATAGGTAACAGATGGCAGCACGATACTCCTCTCTGTTCACCTAAACAAGGCAGAAGAGAGGAGACAAGGTGGTTTAAAGTTCCTCAGGTCTGACAATGTTCTGCGTGAACATCGGGCTCGCCCTCACACTGACTGCAGAAAGCCAGCAGCCAGCCACAGGATCTCAACCCCGCTTCCTCTTTTTCTCATTCTGTGCAGCTGAGAGCATGGTGAATGGCCGACATGTACAGTTTCACACATGGCTGCTGCTTTAATATGTGTTGTGGCAGCTCACGCACTCGACGGTAACACAGCACTATGGCATAGGTGAAAGTTGTGAAGTCTTGTGTTTACAATGAGTGACCTATTGACAATAAACCTTTGTTCTTAACTCACAGACTCTTAAACACATTTCATTGTGACAGATTAAGCAAAACTAAAACTAAAAAGCGATGCATTCATGATTCAGTGCACACATATCCACCCATCATTGAGTTGTAGCATTATCTTGTGACTTTCATTAGTCCAATCTCTATTCTTGCGTTGTGCATGTTCATGTTTTGCAGCTTTATGCTCCCCCGTGAACGGCCCAGAGAAACTGGGTTAGGAGGAACTAGCTGCGTTTGTAGTGGTTTCAGTCCGAGCATTACTTCGTCAAAATCGCGCCTCGATGCACCCTGTACCACTGCTCGTAATCTTTGACTTTTGAGACCTCGCTGTGTGAATGAACGTGAAGGCTCACATGAATTAGCCAACAGGCCTGAGGTTGTCCCCTGCTATACAATTCACAAGCAGTGAGGAGAGTATGGGCTCACAATACATTAAGAGAGAATGTTTACAAGGTGTGGTAGAATTATACAGCAACAGTACAGTAAAAATGTCAGACATTCTTTCAATAAATATAACTGATATCCAAATATTGCATTGTGAAAAAAGTTTGAGGTTCATGTATTGATTTCATTCTTTCTTTTGCAATTGCTTCTGAAATGAAGAAGATCAAGATTGCAGGGAGCAGGTAAAAATAGGAACATGTTGGCAAAGGAGTGTGTAGCAAAAACTCAAACCTTCTCTCTCAGCCACTGTCAAGACGCCCTTGAGCAAGGCACTTAGGTTGTGCGACCTGATCATTACAGCAGCCAGCAGCCAGAGGTCTATTGCTGAACTTGTTAGTGCGGATTGTGGAAAGAAAAGCAGAAAAAGAACATGAAGGAAAGAACAAAAGCAAAGCTAAAAGTGTATGACAAATGATGGAAGGAGTATTCAGAGCTTTGACTTTAGTATAAGTAGCAATGCCACAGTTTCAAAAGAATCCCTTTGTAGGATATTGTAAGGATGTGCAAGGGTCTAAACACTCTTGTCAGAAACAATTTCAGATAAAAACATCTGTGATAGGTGACATATTAGTGACACAAGTAAGGCTTAATGGGTGACATGCTACTGATGTAAGCAGCTTTTTAATGCTGTAGTTGGTCTAGGTGGAGATAACTATTTTATACACTGCTAGGCAGTTTTATGTAAAGCAATACATCATATTTATAAGGTCATCATATACATAAAATGACATGCTTGTGGAATATATAATATAACCAGGAGCTATCAAACTAATGTAGTGGAGTAAAAGTATAAAGTAGCATAAAGTGGAAATACTAAAGTACCTCAAAATCGTACACAAGTAGAGTACTTGGGAACATCATCTCCCGAGCTTTCAACTTACGATAATTAGTCTTATGGTCGTATATACCTGTAAGGTAAAAGGTGGGAATATTCTGGCTGCCTGTCTTAGTTCAGTTAAAAAGCACAAGACAACACATATTCTCCAATAATTTTATTCATAATTTTAATATAAACAGTTAATTGTTGAATAATTTACACACAGCAAGATTTTTATTTTCATATCATTGCAACATTTTCTGTACATGTCACTACTTGGCTCTCCTTTGAAAACATAGAAAAAATAAATTGTCAAGCGTTCATTTAGTCATGGCACATTTTTGATCCTGTACAATATGCATGTATTTCTGTCTGTGTGAGTGTGTGTGTGTGTGTTCAATATGTTGATATCTGTGATACATAAAGATAATGGCACATTTGGATCCAGTGTGAGGGATGAAGCAATCTCTGTGGGTTGCGGGTTTGGGTTTTTTTTGGACTGTACATACACACATATTCCTGCTGTCTGCATACACACCGATGTCTCATCATAATGTATACACAACATATCCCAAAATTAATACATCAGCATATTCATCGGCAATAAAATGACATTGATAAAGAGGTATCCTGCAAGACTACACACAGCATTCTGGGGACCACCTATGTGCACTGAGGAGAGAAAGACTTGAAGGACACAGAGAGGAGGAGGAGGAGCAGCGATCAAAGACAAAGAAAGCCGTGGTAAAGACTTCAACAGAGGACAACACAGACACAAATCCATTGATTTAAACAACGCACAGCACAGGAAACAGGATCGAGATAAATATAAAGGTATTGGTGTATAAACTGGAGCAGACCACTGGACCGACAGATGACTCTTAAAACTAAAGAAGAAGCTGCTTTTCCTCAGATTCGTCACCACACCTGCAACACCCCTCCCCCCCCCCCCCCCCCCCCCCCGCCTACCTTTAAACACCGGCGGATCTCTCCCTGATCAATAACACATATATGAACAGTTCATCACAACACTACTGTCAGACAGTACTTAATTCATTCATAGCTGAAGGTGTTTCACCTTTATGCTGAGCCTCCTCAAAGGGAATAGTTTGATATTAGGGAAAATACGCATGTGTTCCCTCAATGGCAGAGAGCTAGATTCTCTCATATCTGTCCCTTACATAAAGGCCACTGCTAGCCATGGGTTAGCCTAGCGTCGCACAGAGGGAAACAGCTAGCCTGACTCTGGTTAACTCTGGTTAACTCATTATGTCTTGTTAATCCGGACAAGGAACAAAGGAGGTTTGCTTTTCAAGGAACAATTCCTTTGTCGGGACCCGACTCTAGAAACTCACTAGACACTAGAATTTCGTATTTCCCAAAATGTCAAAGTATTCCTTTAACACCTCCAGCTTTACAGTCTAAACTTAAAGATGTATGGTTGTTGAACCATCAGTTTTTCTTTTTTTTTCTCTTTTCTCTCTCTCTCTTTTTTTATTTTTTTTTTAGCTTATTAAGGATTTTATCACTCATGTTTCCTCTTCTTCAAAAGGATGTGCAGTGGTCTTTTCCAGTTTTTCACATACAAAAAAAAACAAAACAAACACATTTGCAAACTAAACACATTTTGTCAGAAACAATTTCATACAACAACATCTGTGATAGGTGACATATTTGTGACACAAGAAAGGCTTTATGGGTGACATGCTACTGTGGCTGGGTGGGGTGGTTGAAATGCATGACAACATTCAGAACATGCATTGGATTAAGAGCAGGGTTCATTGCGAAACGTTTCAGGCCACGTACTGTTTATGTCTTGTTACACAGGGGTAAGCCCTCAGACTGGAGTTGTGCTGCTCCTGTTAAATACATTTGACAGACTTGACTCTGCTTTTCTGTGTAGTGGGTTGTGTCATGAAAAGAAAAGAAAAATCTATCCTTTTAAATTTAGAAAAAAAGTTATATACACATTGATAACCATGTTAAATTCATAATGTACAAGAGTAGTAAAAGTTTACAGTCAGAAAAAGTAATTGTATTTGCCCTCCATACTTTGGCTAAAAAAAATAGAAATCAACATCTCTAAAATGTAATACTTTTTTCTTTTCTTTAAAACAAAACAATAATACATACAATGCTTTGTTCTCACCCTGCGCTGTATTATTAGCATACTCTACTCTGTCCAACCGCTTTTTAGGTCATCAGAGTTCAACAAAACAAACCTAAACTTCCCTAAAAATCAAGTACTTTTGTTTTTAGGGGGGCTAAGGGGATTTGCTGCTATTTACAGTTGAGTTGTTTTTGTTTGTATTTTCAAAATGCATTTAAAATGGGAATCCCAAAATTGTATTGCAATCACTTGTTGCTAATCATGGGTCTTTGCATGTTTTTTGGGGCCTTGCTGTCAAAACAGACTGATGACAAGAAGCAAAATCAGTAAGCGTCAAATTATCTGCTGATAAAGACGATTAGTTTTCTATGCACAAAGCAAGCTAGATCTTAGCAGAGTAGAGACACACGGTCAACTGTCATAAAATCCAAATTACAGCATTTTCCCACCAAGCAGTGAGAACATATTCTCTGCAGTTACAGCTGAAATCCTCTGTAGTGATTGGTGGAGACACGTTTCTGCTCTGAGGGGAGTGGAATGGGTGGGAAGGGTCAGGCGGGCTTTTAGTCTGAGCAAGGCACTATGGGGTCGGGGCCCTGTTTGCTTTGCCACCCCTGACCTGCAATGCTTCCATCCAGCCGCTGGAGGGCAGTCCAAACCACATCACATCAGAGAGAGAGAGAGGATTCCTAATTATCTTCAAAAGGGCAGAAGGTTTTCAGATTTATGAAAAGGGTGTTTGGGTTTTTGTTGTTGAAAACTTGTCCTTGATTTTTGCAAGGATGCTGTGAACTTGCGCTTCAGAGCAGATAAAAGGTAGGTAGGTAGGTAGCTCTTCTTCCTCCTCGTCCTCTTTATCCTCCAACCACAAAGCATCAGGCCGCCTCCCTGAGACGAAAAGTTACAATCTAGATTTCATGTCTGTTAATAGTTCTTATGGCACACAGGATTGTCCCAGTCCAGCTCTTTTTCCTTTGTAGAGGAGAGTCCTCCTCCTTAAAACTTTTTAACCAGCTCAGACGTCAGTGTCCTGATCAGCCAAAACAGACCCAATCCATGGCATTGACAGGAAACAAAGGTTATCTCTTGATATTCACAGTAGAAAAAATATATATACAAAACATAAATCAGCACAGAGAAACAGACAAATAAACCGACCACGACTGGAGGAGATGTGGGATTTGAACGCTAACCGTTTTGACCACAAAGAGACAGATTGACAGACGGAGGAAGAAGAGTAGGGCTTAATACCAGACAACAGGGTAGTCGAGATGTGATTTCAAAAAAGCATGAGGGTCCAGGGCTGAGCTCGGGTGATCACAGATATGCATTCAGAGCCAAGAGATTCATGATAATGTCACATCCCCAGAAACCAGTACAGCCACTACTACACACAGTCTGGAGGATTGGTGAATGCCGAAAAGGCAAATATACACAATAAAGCTACACTGCTTCTTCCAGCGCCCGGGGAAGCCTCCTCTGAGTAACTTTATAAACTGTAGCAACAGTGAAAATGACTGTCCATTAAGCCAATTAACTGCCTTATGTTCCACGTTTAATAAGTGCTCGGGGTGAAAAATGATGAGGGGAGGGATAATAGTTGTATATCTTACACTTATCCCTAAACTCCAAAATCAAGACATTTAAAAACAGAGAAGGGCCAAAATATCTCAACAATATGCACATACTGCAGGGGCCAGTGACAGCTTCCCCCGACACACAAGAAGGGAGAGGGGTTTAATACACCACGAGGGAAAGGAATTCATTAGCAGTGTTGGTAATGTATGATAAAGTGATATTATTTTAAATAATCGGATATTGAGAGACTGACAGGGATGATTTAGGCTCTTTAGACTGATTCCTCCATATGCACTGAGGTAGACTCTGGCCAAAACACAAAGACGACGACAATTACTTACTTACTAACTAACTAACTAACTAGCACTCTTGCTGCTCACCATCAGCTAAACCACCTGTACAATAACAAACTAGGCTTTTACATTGCTCTACTTTCAAACACTGTAAAAATGCTTGACTAAAAAGCTAACTGTGTTCTTCTTATACAATGACAATGATCATAATAAAATAAATATCTGGTATTTCAAAGATATGGGCACCATCTTAATTAAAAATTGCATATGCATGTGAACACCACCACAAGATAAGCAACCTAGGTCAAGGAGACGAGAGCGATGTCCCACTTCCATAGGACATACTAATTCTAACTGGATTTAGAGAATGCAGTGTATACAAAGGTGTACTTAACTGCTAATCAAAATAAGAATTTAGTATTAGTATGTAGTGTGAAATTGCGACACAGCTGAGATCCACCATTTTTTCTGTCATGTACGCAAAACTGACGGGCATCAGATTTTATTTTTTTATATATCTTTTTTCTGCTTTTATTTCCAAACTATGTCACAGATTATTTACAAAGTACAAAAGCCCAAGATTGTAACTCCTCAGAATAATTAGCTAAAATCTACATCATAACCTCGGGCGCCTAAGAGTGCGCAACAGCACATACTCTGGCCAATCCACAGTGTCACCGCTAAAGCACTAGGTGAACATTAGTGTTCAGACCTGACGCTGGCAACAAGCTAAAACCAATAATACAAAATCTAAAAATAAAACCGCCCCAAAGACTTCTACTTCTCTTACAGCAAAGAACAAAGTTGCAACCCTACAAACACAAATGTAAATGCAGCTTTACAATTTCTCTGCCTCTCCTGCCTCATGAGAAGAAATGCAGAGAGAGCACAGAGGCCTGTGTGTGTGTGTGTGTGTGTGTGTGTGTGTGTGTGTGTGTGTGTGTGTTACTAGCCGACATAACTAGCCTGGACGTGGCTCTGGGTTTGAGAAGGCACTGGTAAAATATGGAGGCAGCTTCTCTGCTTTCTCTGACTCTGATTCTGTGGGTTCTCATTGTTGACAGAAAGCTGCCAACACTTTGGCTATACTATAAGTGCTGAATGCTGTTCGGCTAGATTGGCAACAACACAGGTCGTTGTGTCCAGAAAAAAAAGGTCTGCTGACTATCCCCTCCCAAACCATCGACTGCTGCTGATAGAGAGTGAGAGAGGAGCGATTATGGAGGATCTGAAAGCCTTTGGGCTCCGAATAAAGGTCGTAGTAAATTAATGATCTTAATGAGCCATCAGCAACTCATTTTTCTGCAGCTCTGAGTAAGGGTATGGTTGATAGGAATGTTTTTGATTCCAGGAAGGAGGGACAAACTTCAGATATTCGATTATTAAGGAGGAAAAACAAAGTCTTTCATGTGTGTGCTCTGAATCTGGTGGGGTGTGGTGATGGTAACAGCTTTGCCAACAGACAGGCAAAACGAGGGGAGGGGGGGACAACGAGGGAACGAGCAGTTCCAACTAAACCCTGGAATGTCAGACCTGAGTGAAATAGCTGCTGCACACTGTGTCCCGACGGCCCGACTGCATGTGATAGCAGAGACAATAATAGGATTAACAATCACTCACACACTCCCCCTCTCTCTCTCTCTCTCAGAGAGAGAGAGAGAGACTGCCCCTCACTCCACTACCTGCTGTGGACTCTGAACACAGTTGGAACTTTCCGTATTTCTCTCCAGCCACTCGACCACAAAACGTGGAAATTTCCAATAGCCTGATTTTGAGCAGTGAGTTCAGCAGCCAATGGGAAGCCTCAGGAAGACTGAGGAGGGAGAGCGTGCAGGAGGTGTGTGTGTGTGTGGTGCAGAGCAAAACGTGAATGACAATGAGAGGTGAATATAATGTGTGAAATTAATAGAACCTTCCATCTAACACTGAGGTCCTGAACTGAACCAGATCTCAGGTGAGATGTGAAGGGAAGGCTACTGCTCTATGGTTTAAATAATGAGGGCGTTTAATGCTAGTCATAGAACAGACAGATAGAAGAAAAAAAGGGCCTCATTGTTTCACTTCACCTGCATTTGGCTGAGAGCTGCAGTTAATTCCTCATCCTGCCTTGATATCCAAGCAGCACCCACACTAGTCAACTGAAAAGCCATCACTGTTACGCCAACACAAGGAAGTACAATCACCAGGCAAAGGACGAGCTCTCCACACTCTCTAACCTCACTGACAGTTAACGACGACCCGGACAACCAGCATAACAAACACATAAAGACCTCAGCTCCAGCGTGATCTGACCAGAGAGACACAGCAGACACAGAGACAAACAAACATCAGGTGCACTTCCACCTAGAAAGACCTCATACCCCTTTTATAAAGCTTTTTTTTTTTTTTTGGTTATTTCGTATTTTTTCCATTGCTGTAGTAAAGTTTCCTCCTCAGCTCTCAGAGGGAACACGGTTTAAAAATAAAATTTAAAAAAAATGATGCAGTGAGTTGACAATATTTCGTGGGCCTTCTCCTTTCCCATCCACGCGAACAGAGACTATTCAAGAGGGACTGGAGGCCTAAGACACAGAGAGCACTGATGGTAGATTAGTGTGATTTCTTGGGCTATAAAAATAAGAAAATTAAAAAACCCAGAAAGAAAAAACCTGGCAAAACAAAATACAAGCAAAGCTTCTGATGAAAATATTACAAATATGAACTATTTACAAAAACATCAATATGCCATATATTATATATGAAATACTGGTATATAAATACCAATATTCCATATATACTATATATATTATATATATTTATATATTTATATACCCACTAAAATATATCAAAGCAGCAGCTATTGGTCAGTCTGAGGAACTCTTTTGTCAAATTCTTAACTGTTTAAATATCCTTCAGCCATATAGTGAGGACACAGAAATAAAACTGAGGAACAGAAGAGGAGAAGAGAAAATAACAATAAAAGCAAATAAATTAAAACTATTCACCAAACACCCGATGAATCTGTGTGTAGTTTGGAATTCTGCAGAACCAAAAAAAAATAAAAATAAGAAAACATTCCTCTAGGAATAGATGTTTGTTCTAGAATCAAGTCTTTGAAAAGTCATCCCACTGTTCCAAACTGATTAAGTCATTGTTCAAAGGGAAATTAGTACAAGCGCTGATAGACACTTCTCTTTGTTTATAGGCCACATACAAAAAGGCCACTATCTGAGTAAAAAGAGTTCACTTAAGAGAGAGAAAAAAACAAAAACAAAGCACAGAAATGTGGAAATGCAGATTGGTGGGGAGAAAAGGAGGGACAAGTCTGGAGGAGGTTGAGCATAAGCAGCCTTCTTGGTTGTCTAAGGTTTGTTGTGTTCACAGTTTTGTTTTTTCTCTGTTTCCATCACAAGGAGTCCTGGAAACGTGGCAAATAGTGAAAAACAATAGATAGGTAATATGGTAATAGAAAGTCCGATGTGTTGTTGAGGAAGTTACAAAAGAGTTACACCATGTTTGCATCCCTCGCTTGCCTGTGTGCGGCAGCCACGAGGAAGAAAATAAAAAGTCCTGAGATCTGTGTCGTTTTTGAAGGGCTTCTCCAAGAATACGAAAATCATTAGAAAATGATGAGAGGAACATGAAAGATACAGAAAAAAATGGACTGGAAGAGAAAGATGATGGGGGGGAGGTTAAACAAGGTCTTTTAGGAAACAGGAAATGTTAGGAAGGGCTGGATCTGGGCAACGATAAGATTCGTCCGTTTTTCTTGCCACCGTTCATGTGTGTGTAGGGGACATGCTCCTCATAGTTCCCCCTGAGGGCCACCGAGGGCCCGCTGTCCCTGCCTAAGCTCTCCTCTCTCTGGGAGTATGAAGACGGGTCCAGTGGGATGCTCTCCATGTTGTCCAGGTCCAGGTCATACTCCTCTGTCTCGGGGACTTTGTTCTCCTCGCTGTAGAAGAAGGAAAAATCCTGGAAAGACGGGTGCAGCTCCTCCCGCAGCATCTCGATGATCTCTTGGAACAACGGCCGCATCTTGGGGTTGTACTGCCAACACATCTGCATTAGGCTGTGCCTGGAAAAGGGAGAAAAAGGCATATAAAGCTTGAACCCATTAATGCATACCTCAGGACTATATTACACCAAATCTAATTCATTTAAATCATTCAATTAAGCCCTCAACTCCTTAGGCACACTCAGAAATAGAAGTACTGTATAAGAGAATTACTCAGAGGCTACAATTCCCCCAGACACAAAGAGAGCTCTATGAGAAAAAATGTGTACCTTTTGATGCAACATTTGGGTATAAAAATGTTTGTGATATTGGTATTTGTACAAATTCAAACCAAGATTAAGGCAAAGCAGTAGTCTTCCATGCAGTAGTGAGCAGTAGGAAACTACTCCAGATTTACTATTTTACACAATATTTTGCTGTTCTGATGCAAGAGCTTTATAAAGAAGAAAAAAAATCCTTAAAACGTCTGGGATAGGGTGTCACATTATCCATTCAAGATATAGTTAAAGGATGAAGACAGTGAAGGCGTGTCTGTATTCACTCACATCCTCTCGGGGCAGTTATCCGGCCGGTCCAGGTATCCTCCATCCATGACAAACTTTAGGACCTGTTCGTTGGATAAACCCTGGTAAGGCTGCTCTGCTAGCGTACTGATCTCCCACAGCACAACGCCAAATGACCTGCAGACACACATACAACCACATGTGATCAAAAAGGCACCAGCAAAGTCATCAGGGTTGCAAAGACAGCATAACGGCTGCAGAACTGTGACTTACCAGCAGTCAGAGTGGGCAGTGAAGACTCCGTCCTTCAGAGACTCTGGAGCCATCCACCTGACAGGAAGCAGGCCCTTACCTCCCTTACGGTAGTAGTCAGTCTCATAGATGTCTCGGGTCATACCAAAGTCTACGAGAGAGAGCGAGAGAGAGCGAGAGAGAGAGAGAGAGAGAGAGAGAGAGAGAGAGAGAGAGAGACAGAGAGAGAGAGAGATAGAGTCATTCAACTACAACACACAACGAATCGAGATGAACTGCAATTGCAATATGAACAACAAACAAAACAAAAACAAAACAAACAAGCAAAAGTACCTCCAATCTTGACGGTAAAGTCTTCTGCCACCATGCAGTTTCTGGCTGCCAGGTCTCTGTGGACAAACTTCTTGGCGTTGAGGTAGGCCATGCCATCCGCAATTTCTGCAGCCATCTGGATCATCTCCTTCAGTGTAGGTGGTGAACGGCCTGTGGGGTTGTTCTACAAAAAAACACACAAAAGTACAGTTACAACGTCAGTCAGTGATGTGTTTAAATATGAGAAGCAAGCATCCTGTAACTGTATCGATGTCCACCTGAAGAGATTTCTGCGTTGCATACCTCAGAGTCCGGCCTGAGACCGCGCAGGTAGCTCTTCAGGTCACCGTGGGTCATCAGCTCCATCACCACCAGGGTCGGCTGACCTTTGGACACCACGCCTAACAGACGTACCTACATAGAGAGAAAACACACACACACATGTGAACTTACAATATTTACCCTTCCTTTGACTACACTAGTAAACACTTAATAACAACCAGTCCTACTCCAGCACCTCATCTCTTGTTGAGAGGTTTTGTTCATTTAGATGAAAATGACAATTCCCACACTTCACCACAAATGTGGCTGTAAAAACCCTCAAACCATCAGTAAAAGTTTTTAATTTAACATGCTAGATTTTAACATTTCAGTACTTGACTTCAGTGTGGGTAGGATGTCCTCAATTATTTTACTTTTGAGAGAAACAATCCTGCTGTTAACCAGGCAGACAAGATTAATACATTCATAAGCTGTTGCTATCATGTGAACGCTCTCTTCTTCATCTGTGGGTAAATAATATAAAAATGGCCCCCCATACATCTCAACATGATTTTTTTTTTACAGCTGACAGCACAACATATGGCAATTTAATTGGTGCTTAGGAGGCTATTAAATGAAATATATTGGTAGGCACAATTGCTCACCAAGTGTGAACATTTCTTTTTGGAGTCAAACTGTGTGTCAATATGGCAGAATCAACACAACAAGCGAGTCATGATTATATGAGTCATACATGTTCTCGCTGGTTTCAACCACATGATGGAAAGCTGTAATATACAATAATTCACACGTGTACGGATAGCTGTGCCAGTGTGCCTGTTAGTCAGTGATGAAGCTGTGAGAGGAACAGTTTGAAAAGCACTATGAAGTGTCGTACCACGTGGTGACAGTTGAAAGCCTTCATGACGGAGGCTTCGTTGAGGAACTCGATCCTCTCGCGTAGGCTGGCCGATTCATTGACCGTCTTGACGGCTACTTGTGTGTCTGGGTCTCCTTTGATGATGTCCTTGGCGATACCCTCGTACACCATGCCGAAGGAGCCCTGACCCAGTTCTCTGAGCACCGTGATCTTGTCCCGGGGAACCTCCCACTCATCAGGAACGTACACTACACAAAGCAAGGGGCAAACATTCACAAATCATCACGTTGTGCTTTTAAATACAGGAAAAAGCACAACATGTTGTATTTCCCAATCTTAGCAGTTGTGTAGTGCTATTCTTACCGTCATTGGTGCTGATGTACTCTGGGTTTGAGGAGGCGATAAGAGGTCCTGTCGGGCCTTCTGTTTGCCTGTAACATGACAACAGAAAGCATCTGAGACGCTGAAAACTGTTATACAATGTGAACTTTCTCCAGTATGTTCGGCCCTTCTTGCTGAATCTGTCTTGTTTATTTGTCCTGTCACATACTCCTGATAGCTACTGGGCTCAAGGTATTCAAGTTGAACATCCACTTCTTCAAGTCTCACTATAGGTTTATCATCAAAATAAGAACCATTCCCTCTTTGATGTCATGTAGTGTAATCTGCTCAGTTTATATATCCTGCATGGTGGATCATCCCGATCAAAGATCTTACCTCTTTTTGAGAATCACAAAGACTCCGCCTCCGACGAACAGCAGCAGGATGAAGCAGATGACTGGACCCATCACAATCCAAATTAAACCTGGATCCGCTGTAACAATCACAGAAGCCATCGGTCAGTTTACTGGCAAGATTGCAGAGTATGAAAGACAGATCTGTTTTAAAGAATGTCAATGTGCAAAACAGCTGATATAGGCCTTGGTTATTAAAAATCTTATCATACTAATGAACAATTATGTAGGCAGTTTATGAACTCCCAGATTTGTGTGAATAATGCATGACATGCAAGTTCAGTTAAGTCAGACATGTAGCCTCCGGTCTTACAATTGGGCATGAAGAAGTAAGTGGTTTCTGTGAAAGAGCCATTTCCCGCCAAGGAGGTGGCGCGGACCCTCACGCTGTAGTTTCCAGGTTGCACAAGCGAAAGCTTTGTACCACCTGACTTGAGGTAGGCCGGCCGTGACACACAAGCTGTGTGAACCTGGAAAAAAATGGAAAGAACACTTCAGCACGAGATATCACAAGGAATAATGACAGGGAGCACAGATTTCACTACAAAGCTGCGAAGTATAAAGTGCGCAAAGAGAGACGTTTCGAAACCAAGTGTTGCCTTTAGATAACATTGAAATGATCACTGGAAAGGCACACTGAAAGAAATTAACTTTGACTCAACGTAATAATGAGATCATTGTAGAAGGCCTATTGAACTAGAGCGATTTTAGATTTGGTGTCCTGACTCAAGACAACATGAAGAGCCTGGGTCCACCACATGCCACATGTCACCAATAGTGCATTTGTCTTTGTACAACAATAAGCATGTAAAAAGTGTAAACATTGTGGATCACAATTAACTTCAATGAAAATGCAGAAACACACATAAAATGAGACTTATGTGCATCTGTTGTCCTGGTGCATGCTGGGAGGTATCCCTACATGCCTACCTAAGGATGCTATAGCATAAATATATATAAAAACTATTCATCTTAGGCTGACTCCAATAAGAATGTTTAATAATGCTCCTCCACCAACTTCATTTAATCCAAATAAGAAATAACACTTTGGTCTTGCTTAAAAATAAAAATAAAAAATACATATTTTTTGATTGATGGAATTACAAAATATACTGTACATTGAATGAACAACAGCATTGTTATACATTTTTATTTTAGGGGGCAGATATCAAAGAAAAAAACCTGCAAAACTGTTAGAATAATCACAACTTTTAGCATGTAGGACAGTTAATACAACCAGTTAAACCAGTCACTCTGAGGTCTTGCCATGTGCCACCACTGTGCAAAAAAACTAATAATTAATTTCAACCCCTGACATGCTCTAAATGTCAAGTTAAAACAAATTCTGATCGGTTTGCTTCAGCTGCAGGGTGTGTTTGTGAGTGAGTGGTGTGTTTTCAGTGCAGTGCAGGAGATGTCGTCTGAGATGCCAGTCCATCCCTGCCACTGCATTAGAGTCTTCCTTCCTGCCTCTGTCACTATGGTAACAGAGCTGCTACTGGCTCCTAGGGTCAGGCAGTGCCGCAATGAATAGCAATGAGAGATGAATTCTCACATTTACAGCAAGTAAACAACAACAACAACAACAACAACAACCCACACATGCACAGAATCACACTTCTGTGCACAAACACACAGGTATAACAATACGCAAACACACCCACAGTGGTAGCATATAAGGAATATACAGAATTTGAGTTTATACAGAAAACCTTTCCCGTCTGCCTCCACTTTCCAGAGTCTACGTAGATAAGTCCTGGTTCTCTCAGCATTTTCATTCATGTTTTCTTTTGCACTTGTCTCTTGCCTCCTTGCCCTGTTTCCCTGCATCACCACTCTCTCAAAAGTTCGGGGATGGTTGGTACTGACCTCTGAGTCTCCGACCTTCCTGTAGAACACCTCATACAGAATAATGAGGCCGTTCGGGGAGCGAGGGGAATTCCATTTGATCAACACGTAGGGAGGCTCGGCCGTCACTATCTCATGGGTCACTAGGCCTGGGATGTCGTCTGCTTTCTCTGTAGGTACGACATTAAAAGACAAGCACTGAGCATGTGTGCAGAATAAAGCACTGCATTTTCACATTGTTCTAGTTGGCAATTTCTGTCCCTGGTTGCCTCTAGAAACATTTGTTTGGGTGCACATGTGACATGCATACATGTTTAAACTGTTTGGAGTTTATTCTGATCCCCTATAGCCCTTTCTATGCTTCATACAAAGGTAAATGCTAAATGTGTACGGTCATGTCACTGTGTGTCTTCTTGTAAGTCTGTCAAAAGCATGTATACTCAGTTGCCAAAATGACCATGAAGTTGAATCAACATCTTTCAACTAAAACTGATCATTTTACCTTTAATTAAATCAACATTTCCTGAGTGAGATTTTTACTTGTTCTTACCCTCTGGCATAGTTCGAGCACTGACATAAGTAGCCAGGCTGCAGCGTTTGAGGTCCGCCGCATGGTTGCAGGCCATGATCTCTATCTTATAACTGGTGAAGTGTTGCAGGTTGGAGATGACTGTTGACTCCTTTGAAAACACCTTTAGCTCCACCTGAGCAGAAAAGACGAGAGAGGCGTTATTACTTGAACAGTGATTTCATGGAGAATAGCAGCTTCCTGTGCCTTTATGAGGCTGAACTGAAAAGGAATTTGATTTTCCTTTGTTTTATTTCCGGTAGTGACAAAAACATAAATATGTAATCTGCTTTCAATGATTCAGAAAGTAAATTAGAGGTTCACAAAGTTAAAGGAAATTTACAGAATTGGAAATACATTTTTTCTCAGGGGACCGCTTTCCCTTTTCACTCTGATTTTGAGCAACACCTAAAAGGGCATCAATATAGATTTTCTTAGATTACATGTGCGTCTTTAAAAAGGATATCTGGGAGGGGAAACAGAAAAACGATGAGCACAGACATTAGCAGAAGAATGACAAATCCGTATGGTGCAAAAATCCAAACTGTGTGAGACCTTGGATCCCTCCTCGTCTTCGTCTTCAGGGGTGGCTGTGGTGGAGCCGAAAGCCAGACTGGGGGCTGTGGTGAGGAAGAACGCGGGAAGGGTGGCGTTGGCAACTCCCACTGAGCGCCGGCGACGAGATGGCCTGGACAAACAGAGCAACAGGTAAAGCAGTGAGCAAAAGTTAGGTGACATGCCACTGAAAACCTGAAGGAGGCAGTGTTATTTTTCAGAGCCTCTACACAAAGTCCTCTTAACACAAATGTCTCCCAGAAAAGTCAGAATCAATTATCAACACAAAAGTCAAAAGCATTTTTATGTGAATTAGATCATGGCAGATAGAGCGGTTGTGTGGAGTGGGCCAGTGAGGACCTCTGCCCACACTAACCTTTACAGTGAGTAGCAAGTCTGACTGCATGACATTTATCCACAAATACCATTTAGTGCCCTGCTGGAAGAACTACCAACCCCCACCACTGTGAGGTGCCAATGAGCAGGTCCACCTTACTTAAGTGTCCTTGAGTAGAACACTCCACCCCAAGCTGCTGCGGTGAAGCCTCTCCTCCACTGTACAGGGAAGCGCAGTTAATGTTGAACCGACACTCGCTCATGCAGAAGAAAAAATATGAAGCTTCCTGCATCCATTTGCGTGATGGAAAAAGAGAGCATGAGGAGTTCTTTGTGTACTACGGGTGTATGGAGTTGACCTTGGCTGATTCAACAGCATGGGTTCAAAATCCAGCTGAGGTGTGTGTGAGTTTGAGTGTTTGTGTGCGTCCAAATGGCAGTCTGCATGACTGAGCCCCTGACTGGCATGAATGATAATGGGCACAGTAATTACAGCGGAGGGAGAGACTCTGTGTGTGTGTGTGTGTGTGTGTGTGTGTGTGTTTGTGTGTGTCAGGGGAGAGGGTAGGGGCGCCGTGGCCCAGAAAATCAGCACCTCCCATCCTGAGCCCCCCACAGTAGTGCCCTGTACAAAAACAAGGGTCTACATAAACCACACGCACGAATGGACAAGACAGAGTTGGCACGGAGCTGTTTGGAGACACTCATCATGGTGGCTGGCACAAAAGGGGCGTGATTGAGTCTGGCTGGACAGACACAAACAAGCAACTAACAAAGCAAGAAGCTCCTGTGGTGCTACATTTGGTATGACGCTAAATGTGCAGAATTTGGAATGTATAAAAAGCTTTGTAAACAAGCACAAAGTTCATTAAAGTTTTGACCACACCGCTGTACAGTGCGTGAAAACATGCTCTGAAATAAAACATTTAAAAAAAGTCATGAATTGTAACACTTAATTACAATCCGGGGTGTGTACCTGCTCTCAAAGACTGCATTGTGGAGGTAGTTCTCGAAGGTCTTGCGATACTCTATCTCCTCCTGCTCCTTCTTGAGCTGGTTGTCAGTCTTGGGGCAGTCGCAGCACCTGCCCCCTGAGGTGGGCTCGTCTGTGTGGTTCCACTTCTGCTCATCCTCACTGTCCAGGTGGGTCGGGGTACGAGACGGCAGCTTCATTCCTGGGCAGGAGAAATAGGCGTGAGGGAAAGCCAGGCAAACAAATGTGAAGTGAGCAGCAGTTGATTTGCTTGCAGTCACTTGGGCAGATTTGAACAGATCAACCCTGTGGATACGGACCTTGTAGGCAGTAGTCAAACTTGTAGAGGTCGCTGTCCTCTGACTGCTTACGACAGATGACGCGGTAGTGGGTGATGTTGCCGTTAGGACTGGTGGGAGGCTTCCACTTCAGGATGATCTGAGAGGAGGAGTTAGAGGAGGAGATGGGGTCCAGAGGCACGGAGGGTTCTGAGGGGGATGGAGGAAGACAACAGTTAGGACTGTAATGGTGATGTATGTATCAACTTTGGTCCTATGTGGAAAAAATGCACCCCCTTATTCATTTATGGAAAACTAAAAAATAATATGAACATCTACAACTGCAAAAGGAATACAATTATTTGAACCCCTCTCTTTGTAGTCATCGATCGCCTTGCTTTGGCGAGATGTTTTTCAAATTGAACCATTTCTTCTTTATGTTAGTGACAGTACGACTCTCAGGTGAGTCAGGTGAGTTATTTTACCCCATTTCTTGGCTTTAGCAGGTTCCTAAATTTCACTGCAGGTGCTGTTAAGAATGATACTTTCCTTAATGGATCTCTGAAAGCCGGTAGGACATATGGGGTAGTAGGACGTGTAGCCTTATAGTATTATCGGGATGTTCATTATGCTAATTTACAATTATCATGAATGTATGCTAATTTATGCACAGGTTGCATTCATCATGTTTACACAGTTATCTGAAGTTATGAGTGTTTGCTGAATCTGACTTTAAAAAAAATAAATAAGAGAAAACTATTGATAAGAACACAAAAATGTTCTTGTATGTGG
Organism: Cebidichthys violaceus; assembly: GCF_023349555.1. Classification (NCBI taxonomy): domain Eukaryota; kingdom Metazoa; phylum Chordata; class Actinopteri; order Perciformes; family Stichaeidae; genus Cebidichthys; species Cebidichthys violaceus. Next base: position 2,692,776 of record NW_027176296.1, on the reverse strand, counting down.
TCCATTGTGTTCGGGTGAGACTAAATGTAAACTTAACTGTGTTCATAACAAGAAAAAACTCCACAGGGTACTTTTAACACAAGACCAGAAATTGTGATTCTGTATAATTTATTTATCATCTAATTGTGAAGTCAGATATTTTCTACAGTCAGTGACAATTTCCTTCAAATCTAACGGCCAAAATTAAGTACAAAGTCTCTAAAAACACATTTTCCTAAACCTAACCAAACTTGTATGTGTATGTCTTTAAGTGGTGTGACTCACTGGAGGCATTGGTGCGGACGTAGATGATCGCGCTCTTGGCTCCATGAACCTGGTGCTCATCAGATGTAGAAAGTTGGGTTTTGACCATAATGGCGTACTGGGTCCAGGGCTTCAATGGTCGGATCAGGTGCCCCGGATCATCCGCCTTCTTGCTGTCCGTGGAACGTAATGGAGGATCAACATCAGCAATCACCCAGCTGTTAGAGCCACATGCGTCCTGTCCATCAAACTCCGTCACATTCTTATACGGCCTGGAGCAGAGGGAAAGACAGAGATCAGAGAACCATGGATCAACAGCTTCAAACTAACAGTGAGAAGTATCAGTGGAGCGTATTTGGCAAGTTAAGGAAATACGTTTAGTATTTATAAAGGCACATTTTTTTGCTTTTAAGACTATAAGTAGCATTTTGACTGATTCTGTATTTCACTGGCAGCAATTGAAGTGTTTTAAGTACTGGAGTAATGCGTTGACTACTGCAATCTGAACTAGCTCGAGTCTTTCTATTGTTTGTTCCGAGTACTGCAGCAAAGAGAGCGTTGCAGTATTCTAACATGGTTGAGTTGAATGCATCAACCAGTCTCTCAGAGTCAACTTGAGATAAAAATGCTAAACGTTTAGATATGTTTTCAAGTGAGCAAAAGCCTTTTTTACTGACATGCTTTTCAAAGCTTAGTCCAGAATAACTCCTGATGTGCTCTCTGTACTCCACACACAGTGATTCTAGGTGCGAGTACATTTCCTGACTCTGTTTTTATGAAAATACTAGTAACTCAGTCTCGTCTTTAATCAGCTGTAAAAGAGTTCATGACATTCAGTAATTGATATTGATCCTATCAGCTTGCTTATAGGACTAAGACCATCAGCAGACAGCTGTGCATCATCTGCATATGACTGATGTGTTTGTACAAATTAAAAAGCAAAGATCCAAGAATTGACCCTGAGGAACCCCCGAGCAAATCCTAGTTTCAGCAAATTTAAAGCTACTGAAAAACATAGGATGTCCCATCATTGATGTAAGAGGAAAACCAGTTAAGACAGGACCCAGTGTGATGTGCCATGGTATGAAACAATCCAGGGATTTTTATCAGATACTTACGCCTCTTTATAGAGAACCATAAAGCCCAGCAAGTCTCTGAAGTCTAAAGGCCAAAAGGGCTCCCACTTCAACATAATCATAGTTGATGTGGTCTTGATCACGGTGAATTTCAGCAGCTTGGTCTCACCTAATGGGTGAAACAGACAATGCTCAGCAGTAGAACATCAAACACCCCACTGCTTCTGCTTTTGAGGTATAGACAATCACGTCATAATGGTTAGAAACAAACACATAAACAGCATTTCTCTGCATTTTAAATAATATGGCACACCATAAAGATTAGACCTGCAAAATGCATGTAGAGTTAAGGGTATGCGTTTTGTGTTTTTCCTGAAGGAAGGCTTTCTATGTAGATACAGTATTCTATTTCATCCAACACTTGGTTGTTAGCACAAAGAAATCTAGAGCAGATTAAGAACATTAATACAAATGTTATCAGTAAAGTGGCAAACATCAGATGACAATCTCAAGTCTGACGTTCTGGTTATCTTACAGGAGGCTTGGTCCCCGTTGGTGCGTACAGCGATGTCATTCTTTTGGTTGTGCTTCTTTGTTCCCGTCACCTCCTCCATCTTTCTGATTTCAGACATGCAAAGTTTGGAGTTGTAGTGGAAGAACGTACGACCGCGATGGATGGTCAGGTTGTGCTTGGACCAATCCCACAGCTCACGCAGGTTCTGGTTGTCCAGCGCATAGAAGGCGAAGACCCTAAGAGAGACAGAGGGAAGACGGGTGAAGAAATTAAACACTATGATTATCTAAATGGAGAGGAGAGGAGAGGAGAGGAGAGGAGAGGAGACTTACTCTCCCTCAAGATGCTCCCCCCTAATAATACGTAGTTTGCGGAGGAAGGAGAGGGAGACCAGGGCGTAGGCTCTGCGAACAGTCAGGTAGCCTGTGATTTCCTCAAGCTGGCCGAAACTAGCCTCCAATTCAGCTGCAATGTTATCTGCAAGGAGATGGACATTTGGTCATACAGATAGCTAGTAGGTGATGGCAGAAAAGATACAGATGGTCATACGGTCAGACAAACACACATTCGAAATGTACAGGGGGATACACACAGACAGTATGGCTAGAAGTCCCGATAAAGAGAGCAACATTGACTGAAAACCTGAGCGATGGAGGGAGAAGGAGACAGACTTTGTGAGAACCAAAGCCTCGAGATGGTGAGGTGTAGTAGTACTCACTCCCTCCTCGAATCTTGATGATCAAGTTGCCGTGGAGAACAGTGCAGCCTCTCAAAGCCTGGGCTGAAGTTACAGAGTCAATTAACTTATTTCCCGCACACAGTTTAGGACACAGTCCTGCACATGGCAAACAGGTCAACCTACAGAAAGAGACAGAGACGGAGAGAGGCACAGATTAGAGCCACCAAAAAGAAATACTCGCTGATATGCTGGGCAGAGAACCTTATTGAAGATCAATACAGACAATCAAGAACATTATTGGCATTTAATTAGAATGGGATTATTGTCCACGATACATTCCAAAGCCACAAAACTACAGAGGCTGCAATGTTTCTGTGTGCTCATATTGGAAATGGAATGACGCATAATTGAATGGTATGAGGCAGGAATGCTCAGTGACGTACTGGTGTGACATGAGCTGGGACCGGGGATGACGTGGCATTTTCAAACAACAAGGGTGAATCTGTTTAGTGGAATTAAACTGACACACATTTATTCTAGTTGTTACAATCTATTCTGAATCTGATATGCAGGCAGCCATCTGGCTTCATGTTTGAGTTTGTGTTCCGCTTATTCTTGTTTTTACGTCTCGGTCCTAATGTTCTCCGCCTTCCATATAAAGCAAATATAACAAACATGCTCATTAAAAGCACATCCTTTATTTGACTTCACTACATATCAAATTAAAAATAACCAAAGATGTGGGAGGAAGATGTATAATTAACTAGATATCAACGATAATGAACGTAAGGTTTCTCAAACTCTTCATCTCAAATGAGAGACAATCAAACAGAGGCTCGCAATTCAATGAATGAGATGATGTATTCAGAGGTGAATCTGTATAATTCTCTCAATTAATTTGATAAATCCCATAATGAATCCATAGGCTCTTAGCAGTGGAATTAGATTACGCAATCTCTCATCCACATCTGAGCCTCCTTCATTTTTATTAGCACTGGGGGATACAGGAGAGAGCTTTATCATCCTTTGCTTCAATTACTTCTGTCGCACATGCAACACACACAAATGCACAATCATAAATAACAAAAACAACATGACTGAAACACCAGCTGCAGTTCCCAACAGGCATTCCCCTCTCTCAGCTCTCTGAGTGGCGTTCTCTCCCTGCAAACATGTGCTTGTGCACGTAGTCACACACACACACACACACACACACACACACACACACACACACACACACACACACACACACACACACGTATACTGAGCAATGAGGCCTTGATGGTGCTGCCTTTCAGCAAATTCATTCACAAAAGGCAGGCCTTGTCTAGTGAGCCGGGTACACGCCACATGGAGAAAAGGGATCCGATGCTTCATTCACAAATGAACACTTTTTTTTCTGAAGCCCTCTCGAAAGAACATAATCCCTCCCTTTAATTCCCCTTCCAGCCTTGACACCCCTAACCACAAAAGGTCTGCCTTAGACGTAAACTAAAACGCTGCTTTTTTGTTGGTCTGCTCCAAAAAACCTCAGTATATCGCTCCTAACACCACTGAGTGATAGCTTCCCACACCCAACGTATTTTTAAGGGGGCTGCTCTGAGAGAAAAAAAACTAAGTTGGGTCAAAATGATCTGTTTTCTTGAAAAATACATCTACAAATAAGAGGGCTGGGGGTGACACTGGTTCACTAGAATGGATTTTGAAGCCGTCCAATCAGGCTTTCAAAACTCAAAGTAGAGGAGACAATGACATCAAACAGCAGCATTAACAGGCACCTTTTCAAAGCAGCCCCTGTGCCCGGGGAACAGCTAACAAAGGATGCTGTTGTTCGCTGCGGGGACCATGCAAGCTCTGCATGCACTGCCATTTGTAAGCTCACCCTGAGTTAATTCTATGTTTATGCAACTCTTGTCATAATCCCCCTTTCCAGGAAGCATACACACACACACACACACACACACACACACACACACACACACACACACACACACACACACACACAAAAACAGTCTCCACCAAAATTGTGCCCCTACCTTTCCCCTTAACAGCCAGGCCATGCTATGGATGACATTCACCATGGTGACATGAAGTCCCAGGGGTGTGGTTTGGTCCTTGTCTGGCTTTTTGCTATCCACACACAGAGCCAAATGACCGATTACACACCTGCCTTCTCCTAGTTTCCATCTTATCAAACTCTTAATAATTTATGTCAGTCAGAGGCCAAATAATTGTTTCCCCTCTAAGACTTCTGGGCGAGTGGAAACATACTGTAATGATCTCTTAAAACAGTGAGAAAAAAAAATTCTCATTCTTTCTCCCACATAGAAAATCGTATATTCAAATTCTCCAAAGTAATGCTCTAGTTGCAGTGTAGAAAGAAAGAATGTTTTGGGCCGTTGTAGTGAAAAACACAGACACACAGGCAGACAGGCTGGGTCCAATGGCAGCTCTTAAAGAGACAGTGTTTATCTGTCCGGCTGAACTCCATGACTCGGGCTCCAGGGTCTGCTAGAACCATCTGCAACAGAGGCCGCAGCTGACGCTTGGGTTTGGTTTTGGGCCCAGGCCTGGCGGAACCAGACCAAGTGCGCACACACACACACACACACACACACACACACACACACACACACACACACACACACACACACACACACACACACACACACACACACACACACACACACACACACACACAGCTGTACTACTGCTATAGCGTCCAGGAAAGATGAGCAAACTCTATTCAGTAGATTTTAGGGACGGCTGGAGAGACAGACAAAGACAGGGAGGAAATATATCCAAGTGAAGGATACATTGTAAACACAAGATTTAAAGAGGTGCTTTTGTGTGATTCTTTACGGAGAAATTCAGTTTTAAATCAACTAATTGATTGGTGGAAAAAAATCACAGTGTTGGTCAAGGATTTCTTTGGTTGAGGACAGCCCTAATGCAACTAAACATCCAGACGTACATTACAGATACTTAAATTTGCATTATACTATTGACAGACAGCAAAGGGCAGGTAGTATTTTACTGTTTATTGGCATCACGGAAAAATCATGATGCCAACCGTGTGTGTGTGTGTGTGTGTGTGTGTGTGTGTGTGTGTGTGTGTGTGTGCTCATATGTACAATCTGTGTTGCCTGCCTGACTGTCTGGGCGTGTGTGTGTCTGTCTGGGTGTAGCTTCTGCCAGGCTAAGCTGCTGTGGTGATGACGCTTGTTCTTGCTATAACCAGAGCAGCAAAACAGACACACAGAGGCCCCCTGATGTTGCAACTGCGTCAGAATGCCAACGAAAATAAAAAGTTTTGTTTATCACATAATGTGTGCACACATACATCTATACGTAACTACACAAACAAACACACACACACACACACACACACACACACACACACACACACACACACGCCATTCTGCCTCATGCCTCAAGGGTGTATGACTGAGACTTAAAGCAATGTTCTTTTCTGTCTAAGCACCTGATAATCCCTGCGGGCTGGCAGCATGCAAGGGAAAGTCAATCTCTCTCTTACAAAAAAGATACATTTTGGAAAAAGTAATGTTTGGTTGAAATGTTCTTCCCATTTCCGCTGGGTGTACTAAAGCTCTGTGCACGTGTGTGTGTGTGTGTGTGTGTGTGTGTGTGTGTGTGTATGTGTTATTTACCTAATAAATCTATCTCTCTCTCTCTATATATATAAACCTCTCTCCATCTGGACACAGTGGACGTTTCCCCCAGCCTGCACCTGGAAAAAGTAACCCGACCAAACGCTGTACTAGGAACGAGCTAATGTAGTCACAAACACGTTCGGCACACACAAACACTCAAATGCATGTGCGCTCATGTACACACACACACACACACACACACACACACACACACACACACACACACACACACACACACACACACACACACACACACACACACACACACACACACACATGTATACGCCAAAAACTCGTATATATTCACAGGTACACGAGAAACACACAAACACCATCAATCATCCGGCCACCTACGGCTTCAAGCGATGCAGACGTCTCCAGAATACAACCTGCTCTTATTAGAACAACACCTCTCAGTGCTTCTTTTTCACCCAATCGCCAGCTTACTTTCTTCCCCACACTCCATTAACTTGTCACTCTATCTGTCTTTACACCAACAAAAAGTGGTCTTGTACTCAGTAAAGTCTTTTGTCACAGCTTAAATAAACAAGTCTACCACTTCTTGGTATGTGACTTGGCATATGATCTTTTTTTTTAATTGAACTGGCAACTGAGAGCTGTTTAGTTTAACAACAGGAGTGTGACCTGCATCACGTTTCTCCTGAAAAATGTTTTATCCTCATTGCACACACCTGTGTATGTGTTCTGGAAGCATGAAAACAGGAGCGGTCTCAAAACACATGCTTGGCCTCAAAACAAATACGTGTCCTCCTCGTTTAGCAACAGCTACTGGCGCTAAATGAGGAAACCAGTGATGTTCCTCTACCCCCGTTTACTTCAAGTGAGAATGCTAAATAAGGTCATGCCCTTGCTTGTTGCACATGCAGACAAAGCTGTGTGCTAAACAGGACCAGGTGAGGTGCAGGCTGTTTTTTTTTTATATTGCTGTTACATTCACGGCACCTGGCTGACACTTTTATCCAGAGGGGATTTACAATAAGATAAGCGGTTGAGTGTGCTTAAGGATAATAGGGATTTGGGCCGCTGATCTTTCACCTCAGTACTTTTAACCACCTTAAACACTGACTTATATTACTACTACTACTACTACTACTACTACTACTACTACTACCACTACTACTACTACTTCTACTACTACTACAGAGGATCTGTACACCCAAAGCATTTGTCATCCAGCTATGAATGGCAGTGCCCCTGCCAATGTACATGCTTGTTACCCTGAGTGGGCTTAAAAACATCCACCAAGTCCTGACTATCAACCAACAATCATTATTACTATTTGCTATTATTTTACATGAAATAATCTCATGGGAATCACTCAACCATAATACATAAACAGGTCCCAGACAGACTGTTAAGTTGAGTTCAGGTTCTGAACACTGAATAATCCCTTCAATAAGAAAATAATTGGCCATTAGGTGCATAAAGACCTGGGCACATTATCTCACCCCAGTGCACTGTTTCCAAAATAATCAACACTTTAACATGATTAAAAACATTGCTCCATGCTGATCAAAAAAATTGTTTTGTATGCAACACAAAACCCAGTTTTGGTAAATTAAGTTAATGGATTCATTCGGCATATGAAAAGTAAAAAATGTTAAAGTGTTGTGGACAACTTTTTGTCCTTTTATGTCAGCTTGGGAAAGATTTGACTGGATGCAGCTGTGTAATCATGGAGAACAGAATGTGATGGAGGCTGTGAAAACACCACGGACTCATTTACAGCAATTGAGATTAGAGGATTTATGACATTATGTAGTCTCACGCCTATATAGCAACTTTGCATTTGGTGCAACTTATTAACATATACCAATATTAACTGACAGAGCCATCAGCTTTTGCTTTTTCATATGGTATCCACATTATAAGAACGTGGTCTTTCATTGACACTGCACTTGCTTGTAAATCCTAAAACCTGAATGCTTAAAACAGCTAAACAGCACTGTTTACGTTTGATAACGAGGCAAACAGAGTTGCAGGTGATGTTTTGCACCTCTACAATGTCTCGACGTAATTTGTCCTCGGCAGCCCAGCTGCTTTTCCACAGGGGAGACTTTCCATCGTGGAAAAATACTCCCGCCCTTTTTTGTTTGATTAACTTCCAAACACAATCATCTCTTGTGTGCAAAGGTTATTGAGTGTGTTGAGTGACCACAATCCACTGTCACAGAGGGATGATTTGTTGTGGGAGACAATTACATCTCCGATCATGTAATGTTGGCCACCATCAATAACACAGCAGTGTTTATGGTAGCATTAAAGGGGTGTGTGTATGTGTGGAAGACGTACGTAGTGGAGTTGATAGTGGTGTATCCAGAAGGACACTCTGGAATACAGGCCCCGTTGTGGATGACATATTCGTAGCAACCCAAGTCTCGGTCCTGGTTCAACTGCTTAGTCTGCTTACATTGGTTGTGGAGCTCCTGGATTAAAAAAAAACAACACAAAAAAACAAACACAAATGCTTAAACCAGCATCTGTAGTTTACCGTGTCCACATTTGAGCTAAATATTGTAAGAGTACGTCTTAAGAATTTTAGTTATTACCAACCTGGCAGAAGGAGAAGCTGACACAGCGCCAGCCCCTGAAGACATAGTATCCAGGAGGACACTTTTCCATACACGTATTCCCATGCTGGAGGTTCCTGCAGGCCACACAGCTACTTGCATTACCTGGCTCAGAACAGCTGCCCAGGCACTGGTCATGGCAGCACTGGCCCTGGAGGCTACACGCACTATGCTTACAGTTGTCCAAGCACACTGAGGAAAAGCAGAAGGTGAGGGGGGAAAAATGTAAGGAGGTGGTTAATAC